>NW_026961714.1:300000-600000 GCF_963924245.1 Chroicocephalus ridibundus
TCGAGGCTGAAGGCAGCAGGAAAGCCCGCAGCCCCCAGGTCTGTGGGGCTACGCAAGCGGTTCCCTAATAGCTTTAGAACAAGGCCTAGTTTTCCCTGCTGGCTCCTTGGGCGGGGGACCCATCTCCAGCCGTATTGCCATTTTTGCCCCTGTCGCGGCGCCAAGTGGGAAAGGGTGATGTCGAGGCTGAAGGCAGCAGGAAAGCCCGCAGCCCCCAGGTCTGTGGGGCTACGCAAGAGGTTCCCAAATAGCTTTAGAAGAAGGCATAGTTTTCCCTGCTGGCTCCTTGGGCGGGGGACCCATATCTAGCCTTATGGCCATTTTTGTGCCTGGAGCGACACCTAGTGGGAAAGCGTAATATTGAGGTTGAAGGCAGCAGGAAAGCCTGCAGCCCCCAGGTCTGTGGGTGCTATGCAAGCGGTTCCCAAAGAGCTTCAGAACAAGGCATAGTTTTCCCTGCTGGGTCTTTGGGCTGGGGATCCATCTCCAGCCGTATGGCCATTTTTGTGCCTAGCGCCGCGCCAAGTGGGAAAGGGTGGTGTCGAGGCTGAAGGCAGCAGGAAAGCCTGCAGCCCCCAGGTCTGTGGGGCTACGCAAGAGGTTCCCTAAGAGCTTTAGAACAAGGCCTAGTTTTCCCTGCTGGCTCCTTGGGCGGGGGACCCATCTCCAGCCGTATGGCCATTTTTGTGCCTGGTGCGGCGCCAAGTGGGAAAGGGTGGTGTCGAGGCTGAAGGCAGCAGGAAAGCCCGCAGCCCCCAGGTCTGTGGGGCTACGCAAGAGGTTCCCTAAGAGCTTTAGAACAAGGCCTAGTTTTCCCTGCTGGCTCCTTGGGCGGGGGACCCATCTCCAGCCGTATTGCCATTTTTGCCCCTGGCGCGGCGCCAAGTGGGAAAGGGTGATGTCGAGGCTGAAGGCAGCAGGAAAGCCCGCAGCCCCCAGGTCTGTGGGGCTACGCAAGCGGTTCCCATAGAGCTTTAGAACACGGCATAGTTTTCCCTGCTGGCTCCTTGGGCGGGGAACCCATCTCCAGCCGTATGGCCATTTTTGTGCCTGGCGCGGCGCCAAGTGGGAAAGGGTGGTGTCGAGGCTGAAGGCAGCAGGAAAGCTCGCAGCCCCAGGTCTGTGGGGCTACGCAAGCGGTTCCCAAAGAGCTTTAGAACAAGGCATAGTTTTCCCTGCTGGCTCCTTGGGCGGGGGACCCATCTCCAGCCGTATGGCCATTTTTGGGCCTGGAGCAACACCTAGTGGGAAAGCGTAGTATTGAGGCTGAAGGCAGCAGGAAAGCCTGCAGCCCCCAGGTCTGTGGGTGCTACGCAAGCGGTTCCCAAAGAGCTTTAGAACAAGGCCTAGTTTTCCCTTCTGGGTCTTTGGGCAGGGGACAGATCTCCAGCCGTATGGCCATTTTTGGGCCTGGAGCAACACCTCGTGGGAAAGCGTAGTATTGAGGCTGAAGGCAGCAGGAAAGCCTGCAGCCCCAAGGTCTGTGGGTGCTACGCAAGCGGTTCCAAAAGAGCTTTAGAACAAGGCATAGTTTTCCCTGCTGGCTCCTTGGGCGGGGGACCCATATCTAGCCTTATGGCCATTTTTGTGCCTGGAGCGACACCTAGTGGGAAAGCATAATATTGAGGTTGAAGGCAGCAGGAAAGCCTGCAGCCCTCAGGTCTGTGGGTGCTACGCAAGCGGATCCCAAAGAGCATTAGAACAAGGCATAGTTTTCCCTGCTGGCTCTTTGGGCGTGGGACCCATCTCCAGCCGTATGGCCATTTTTGTAGCTAGCGCGGCGCCAAGTGGCAAAGGGTCATGTCAAGGCAGAAGGCAGCAGGAAAGCCTGCAGCCCCCAGGTCTGTGGGGCTACGCAAGCGGTTCCCAAAGAGCTTTAGAACAAGGCCTAGTTTTCCCTGCTGGCTCCTTGGGCGGGGACCATTTTCCAGACGTATGGCCATTTTTGTGCCTGGCGCGGCGCCAAGTGGGAAAGGGTGGTGTCGAGGCTGAAGGCAGCAGGAAGGCCCGCAGCCCCCAGGTCTGTGGGGCTATGCAAGAAGTTCCCTAAGAGCTTTAGAACAAGGCTTAGTTTTCTCTGCTGGCTCCTTGGGCGGGGGACCCATATCTAGCCTTATGGCCATTTTTGTGCCTGACGCGACACCTAGTGGGAAAGACTAATATTGAGGTTGAAGGCAGCAGGAAAGCCTGCAGCCCCCAGGTCTGTGGGTGCTACGCAAGCGGTTCCCAAAGAGCTTTAGAACAAGGCATAGTTTTCCCTGCTGGGTCTTTGGGCTGGGGACCCATCTCCAGCCGTATGGCCATTTTTGTGCCTGGTGCGGCGCCAAAAGGGAAAGGGTGGTGTCGAGGCTGAAGGCAGCAGGAAGGCCCGCAGCCCCCAGGTCTGTGGGGCTACGCAAGAGGTTCCCAAATAGCTTTAGAACAAGGCATAGTTTTCCCTGCTGGCTCCTTGGGCGGGGGACCCATATCTAGCCTTATGGCCATTTTTGTGCCTGGAGCGACACCTAGTGGGAAAGCGTAATATTGAGGTTGAAGGCAGCAGGAAAGCTCGCAGCCCCAGGTCTGTGGGGCTACGCAAGCGGTTCCCAAATAGCTTTAGAACAAGGCCTAGTTTTCCCTGCTGGCTCCTTGGGCGGGGGACCCATCTCCAGCCATATGGCCATTTTTGGGCCTGGAGCAACACCTAGTGGGAAATAGTAGTATTGAGGCTGAAGGCAGCAGGAAAGCCTGCAGCCCCCAGGTCTTTGGGGCTACGCAAGCGGTTCCCAAAGAGCTTTAGAACAAGGCATAGTTTTCCCTGCTGGCTCCTTGGGCGGGGGACCCATCTCCAGCCGTATGGCCATTTTTGGGCCTGGCGCGGCGCCAAGTGGGAAAGGGTGGTGTCGAGGCTGAAGGCAGCAGGAAAGCTCGCAGCCCCAGGTCTGTGGGGCTACGCAAGCGGTTCCCTAAGAGCTTTAGAACAAGGCATAGTTTTCCCTGCTGGCTCCTTGGGCGGGGGACCCATCTCCAGCCGTATGGCCATTTTTGGGCCTGGAGCAACACCTAGTGGGAAAGCGTAGTATTGAGGCTGAAGGCAGCAGGAAAGCCTGCAGCCCCCAGGTCTGTGGGTGCTACGCAAGCGGTTCCCAAAGAGCTTTAGAACAAGGTCTAGTTTTCCCTTCTGGGTCTTTGGGCGGGGGACACATCTCCAGCCGTATGGCCATTTTGTGCCTGGTGCGGCGCCAAGTGGGAAAGGGTGATGTCGAGGCTGAAGGCAGCAGGAAAGCCCGCAGCCCCCAGGTCTGTGGGGCTACGCAAGCGGTTCCCTAATAGCTTTAGAACAAGGCCTAGTTTTCCCTGCTGGCTCCTTGGGCGGGGGACCCATCTCCAGCCGTATTGCCATTTTTGCCCCTGTCGCGGCGCCAAGTGGGAAAGGGTGATGTCGAGGCTGAAGGCAGCAGGAAAGCCCGCAGCCCCCAGGTCTGTGGGGCTACGCAAGAGGTTCCCAAATAGCTTTAGAAGAAGGCATAGTTTTCCCTGCTGGCTCCTTGGGCGGGGGACCCATATCTAGCCTTATGGCCATTTTTGTGCCTGGAGCGACACCTAGTGGGAAAGCGTAATATTGAGGTTGAAGGCAGCAGGAAAGCCTGCAGCCCCCAGGTCTGTGGGTGCTATGCAAGCGGTTCCCAAAGAGCTTCAGAACAAGGCATAGTTTTCCCTGCTGGGTCTTTGGGCTGGGGATCCATCTCCAGCCGTATGGCCATTTTTGTGCCTAGCGCCGCGCCAAGTGGGAAAGGGTGGTGTCGAGGCTGAAGGCAGCAGGAAAGCCTGCAGCCCCCAGGTCTGTGGGGCTACGCAAGAGGTTCCCTAAGAGCTTTAGAACAAGGCCTAGTTTTCCCTGCTGGCTCCTTGGGCGGGGGACCCATCTCCAGCCGTATGGCCATTTTTGTGCCTGGTGCGGCGCCAAGTGGGAAAGGGTGGTGTCGAGGCTGAAGGCAGCAGGAAAGCCCGCAGCCCCCAGGTCTGTGGGGCTACGCAAGAGGTTCCCTAAGAGCTTTAGAACAAGGCCTAGTTTTCCCTGCTGGCTCCTTGGGCGGGGGACCCATCTCCAGCCGTATTGCCATTTTTGCCCCTGGCGCGGCGCCAAGTGGGAAAGGGTGATGTCGAGGCTGAAGGCAGCAGGAAAGCCCGCAGCCCCCAGGTCTGTGGGGCTACGCAAGCGGTTCCCATAGAGCTTTAGAACACGGCATAGTTTTCCCTGCTGGCTCCTTGGGCGGGGGACCCATCTCCAGCCGTATGGCCATTTTTGTGCCTGGCGCGGCGCCAAGTGGGAAAGGGTGGTGTCGAGGCTGAAGGCAGCAGGAAAGCCTGCAGCCCCCAGGTCTGTGGGTGCTACGCAAGCGGTTCCCAAAGAGCTTTAGAACAAGGCATAGTTTTCCCTGCTGGGTCTTTGGGCTGGGGACCCATCTCCAGCCGTATGGCCATTTTTGTGCCTGGTGCGGCGCCAAAAGGGAAAGGGTGGTGTCGAGGCTGAAGGCAGCAGGAAGGCCCGCAGCCCCCAGGTCTGTGGGGCTACGCAAGAGGTTCCCAAATAGCTTTAGAACAAGGCATAGTTTTCCCTGCTGGCTCCTTGGGCGGGGGACCCATATCTAGCCTTATGGCCATTTTTGTGCCTGGAGCGACACCTAGTGGGAAAGCGTAATATTGAGGTTGAAGGCAGCAGGAAAGCCTGCAGCCCCTAGGTCTGTGGGTGCTATGCAAGCGGTTCCCAAAGAGCTTCAGAACAAGGCATAGTTTTCCCTGCTGGGTCTTTGGGCTGGGGATCCATCTCCAGCCGTATGGCCATTTTTGTGCCTAGCGCCGCGCCAAGTGGGAAAGGGTGGTGTCGAGGCTGAAGGCAGCAGGAAAGCCCGCAGCCCCCAGGTCTGTGGGGCTACGCAAGAGGTTCCCTAAGAGCTTTAGAACAAGGCCTAGTTTTCCCTGCTGGCTCCTTGGGCGGGGGACCCATCTCCAGCCGTATGGCCATTTTTGTGCCTGGTGCGGCGCCAAGTGGGAAAGGGTGGTGTCGAGGCTGAAGGCAGCAGGAAAGCCCGCAGCCCCCAGGTCTGTGGGGCTACGCAAGAGGTTCCCTAAGAGCTTTAGAACAAGGCCTAGTTTTCCCTGCTGGCTCCTTGGGCGGGGGACCCATCTCCAGCCGTATTGCCATTTTTGCCCCTGGCGCGGCGCCAAGTGGGAAAGGGTGATGTCGAGGCTGAAGGCAGCAGGAAAGCCCGCAGCCCCCAGGTCTGTGGGGCTACGCAAGCGGTTCCCATAGAGCTTTAGAACACGGCATAGTTTTCCCTGCTGGCTCCTTGGGCGGGGGACCCATCTCCAGCCGTATGGCCATTTTTGTGCCTGGCGCGGCGCCAAGTGGGAAAGGGTGGTGTCGAGGCTGAAGGCAGCAGGAAAGCTCGCAGCCCCAGGTCTGTGGGGCTACGCAAGCGGTTCCCTAAGAGCTTTAGAACAAGGCATAGTTTTCCCTGCTGGCTCCTTGGGCGGGGGACCCATCTCCAGCCATATGGCCATTTTTGGGCCTGGAGCAACACCTAGTGGGAAATCGTAGTATTGAGTCTGAAGGCAGCAGGAAAGCCTGCAGCCCCCATGTCTTTAGGGCTACGCAAGCGGTTCCCAAAGAGCTTTAGAACAAGGCATAGTTTTCCCTGCTGGCTACTTGGGCGGGGGACCCATCTCCAGCCGTATGGCCATTTTTGGGCCTGGAGCAACACCTAGTGGGAAAGCGTAGTATTGAGTCTGAAGGCAGCAGGAAAGCCTGCAGCCCCCAGGTCTGTGGGTGCTACGCAAGCGGTTCCCAAAGAGCTTTAGAACAAGGCCTAGTTTTCCCTTCTGGGTCTTTGGGCAGGGGACACATCTCCAGCCGTATGGCCATTTTTGTGCCTGGTGCGGCGCCAAGTGGGAAAGGGTGGTGTCGAGGCTGAAGGCAGCAGGAAAGCTCGCAGCCCCAGGTCTGTGGGGCTACGCAAGCGGTTCCCTAAGAGCTTTAGAACAAGGCATAGTTTTCCCTGCTGGCTCCTTGGGCGGGGGACCCATCTCCAGCCGTATGGCCATTTTTGGGCCTGGAGCAACACCTAGTGGGAAAGCGTAGTATTGAGGCTGAAGGCAGCAGGAAAGCCTGCAGCCCCCAGGTCTGTGGGTGCTACGCAAGCGGTTCCCAAAGAGCTTTAGAACAAGGTCTAGTTTTCCCTTCTGGGTCTTTGGGCGGGGGACACATCTCCAGCCGTATGGCCATTTTGTGCCTGGTGCGGCGCCAAGTGGGAAAGGGTGATGTCGAGGCTGAAGGCAGCAGGAAAGCCCGCAGCCCCCAGGTCTGTGGGGCTACGCAAGCGGTTCCCTAATAGCTTTAGAACAAGGCCTAGTTTTCCCTGCTGGCTCCTTGGGCGGGGGACCCATCTCCAGCCGTATTGCCATTTTTGCCCCTGTCGCGGCGCCAAGTGGGAAAGGGTGATGTCGAGGCTGAAGGCAGCAGGAAAGCCCGCAGCCCCCAGGTCTGTGGGGCTACGCAAGAGGTTCCCAAATAGCTTTAGAAGAAGGCATAGTTTTCCCTGCTGGCTCCTTGGGCGGTGGACCCATATCTAGCCTTATGGCCATTTTTGTGCCTGGAGCGACACCTAGTGGGAAAGCGTAATATTGAGGTTGAAGGCAGCAGGAAAGCCTGCAGCCCCCAGGTCTGTGGGTGCTATGCAAGCGGTTCCCAAAGAGCTTCAGAACAAGGCATAGTTTTCCCTGCTGGGTCTTTGGGCTGGGGATCCATCTCCAGCCGTATGGGCATTTTTGTGCCTAGCGCCGCGCCAAGTGGGAAAGGGTGGTGTCGAGGCTGAAGGCAGCAAGAAAGCCTGCAGCCCCCAGGTCTGTGGGGCTACGCAAGAGGTTCCCTAAGAGCTTTAGAACAAGGCCTAGTTTTCCCTGCTGGCTCCTTGGGCGGGGGACCCATCTCCAGCCGTATGGCCATTTTTGTGCCTGGTGCGGCGCCAAGTGGGAAAGGGTGGTGTCGAGGCTGAAGGCAGCAGGAAAGCCCGCAGCCCCCAGGTCTGTGGGGCTACGCAAGAGGTTCCCTAAGAGCTTTAGAACAAGGCCTAGTTTTCCCTGCTGGCTCCTTGGGCGGGGGACCCATCTCCAGCCGTATTGCCATTTTTGCCCCTGGCGCGGCGCCAAGTGGGAAAGGGTGATGTCGAGGCTGAAGGCAGCAGGAAAGCCCGCAGCCCCCACGTCTGTGGGGCTACGCAAGCGGTTCCCATAGAGCTTTAGAACACGGCATAGTTTTCCCTGCTGGCTCCTTGGGCGGGGGACCCATCTCCAGCCGTATGGCCATTTTTGGGCCTGGCGCGGCGCCAAGTGGGAAAGGGTGGTGTCGAGGCTGAAGGCAGCAGGAAAGCCCGCAGCCCCAGGTCTGTGGGGCTACGCAAGCGGTTCCCAAAGAGCTTTAGAACAAGGCATAGTTTTCCCTGCTGGCTACTTGGGCGGGGGACCCATCTCCAGCCGTATGGCCATTTTTGGGCCTGGAGCAACACCTAGTGGGAAAGCGTAGTATTGAGGCTGAAGGCAGCAGGAAAGCCTGCAGCCCCCAGGTCTGTGGGTGCTACGCAAGCGGTTCCCAAAGAGCTTTAGAACAAGGCCTAGTTTTCCCTTCTGGGTCTTTGGGCAGGGGACAGATCTCCAGCCGTATGGCCATTTTTGGGCCTGGAGCAACACCTCGTGGGAAAGCGTAGTATTGAGGCTGAAGGCAGCAGGAAAGCCTGCAGCCCCAAGGTCTGTGGGTGCTACGCAAGCGGTTCCAAAAGAGCTTTAGAACAAGGCCTAGTTTTCCCTTCTGGGTCTTTGGGCGGGGGACACATCTCCAGCCGTATGGCCATTTTTGTGCCTGGTGCGGCGCCAAGTGGGAAAGGGTGATGTCGAGGCTGAAGGCAGCAGGAAAGCCCGCAGCCCTCAGGTCTGTGGGGCTACGCAAGAGGTTCCCTAATAGCTTTAGAACAAGGCCTAGTTTTCCCTGCTGGCTCCTTGGGCGGGGGACCCATCTCCAGCCGTATTGCCATTTTTGCCCCTGGCGCGGCGCCAAGTGGGAAAGGGTGATGTCGAGGCTGAAGGCAGCAGGAAAGCCCGCAGCCCCCAGGTCTGTGGGGCTACGCAAGCGGTTCCCAAAGAGTTTTAGATCAAGGCCTAGTTTTCCCTGCTGTCTCCTTGTGCGGGCGACCCATCTCTAGCCATATGGCCATTTTTGTGCCTGGTGCGGTGCCAAGAGGGAAAGGGTGGTGTCGAGGCTGAAGGCAACAGGAAGGCCCGCAGCCCCCAGGTCTGTGGGGCTACGCAAGAGGTTCCCAAATAGCTTTAGAACAAGGCATAGTTTTCCCTGCTGGCTCCTTAGGCGGGGGACCCATATCTAGCCTTATGGCCATTTTTGTGCCTGGAGCGACACCTAGTGGGAAAGCATAATATTGAGGTTGAAGGCAGCAGGAAAGCCTGCAGCCCTCAGGTCTGTGGGTGCTACGCAAGCGGATCCCAAAGAGCATTAGAACAAGGCATAGTTTTCCCTGCTGGCTCTTTGGGCGTGGGACCCATCTCAAGCCGTATGGCCATTTTTGTAGCTAGCACGGCGCCAAGTGGCAAAGGGTCATGTCAAGGCAGAAGGCAGCAGGAAAGCCTGCAGCCCCCAGGTCTGTGGGGCTACGCAAGCGGTTCCCAAAGAGCTTTAGAACAAGGCCTAGTTTTCCCTGCTGGCTCCTTTGGCGGGGGACCATTTTCCAGACGTATGGCCATTTTTGTGCCTGGCGCGGCGCCAAGTGGGAAAGGGTGGTGTCGAGGCTGAAGGCAGCAGGAAGGCCCGCAGCCCCCAGGTCTGTGGGGCTACCCAAGAAGTTCCCTAAGAGCTTTAGAACAAGGCTTAGTTTTCCCTGCTGGCTCCTTGGGCGGGGGACCCATATCTAGCCTTATGGCCATTTTTGTGCCTGGCGCGACACCTAGTGGGAAAGAGTAATATTGAGGTTGAAGGCAGCAGGAAAGCCTGCAGCCCCCAGGTCTGTGGGTGCTACGCAAGCGGTTCCCAAAGAGCTTTAGAACAAGGCATAGTTTTCCCTGCTGGGTCTTTGGGCTGGGGACCCATCTCCAGCCGTATGGCCATTTTTGTGCCTGGTGCGGCGCCAAAAGGGAAAGGGTGGTGTCGAGGCTGAAGGCAGCAGGAAAGCCCGCAGCCCCCAGGTCTGTGGGGCTACGCAAGAGGTTCCCAAATAGCTTTAGAACAAGGCATAGTTTTCCCTGCTGGCTCCTTGGGCGGGGGACCCATATCTAGCCTTATGGCCATTTTTGTGCCTGGAGCGACACCTAGTGGGAAAGCGTAATATTGAGGTTGAAGGCAGCAGGAAAGCCTGCAGCCCCCAGGTCTGTGGGGGCTACGCAAGCGGTTCCCTAAGAGCTTTAGAAGAAGGCATAGTTTTCCCTGCTGGCTCCTTGGGCGGGGGACCCATCTCCAGCCGTATTGCCATTTTTGGGCCTGGAGCAACACCAAGTGGGAAATAGTAGTATTGAGGCTGAAGGCAGCAGGAAAGCCTGCAGCCCCTAGGTCTGTGGGGCTACGCAAGAGGTTCCCTAAGAGCTTTAGAACAAGGCCTAGTTTTCCCTGCTGGCTCCTTGGGCGGGGGACCCATCTCCAGCCGTATGGCCATTTTTGTGCCTGGTGCGGCGCCAAGTGGGAAAGGGTGGTGTCGAGGCTGAAGGCAGCAGGAAAGCCCGCAGCCCCCAGGTCTGTGGGGCTACGCAAGAGGTTCCCTAAGAGCTTTAGAACAAGGCCTAGTTTTCCCTGCTGGCTCCTTGGGCGGGGGACCCATCTCCAGCCGTATGGCCATTTTTGTGCCTGGCGCGGCGCCAAGTGGGAAAGGATGGTGTCGAGGCTGAAGGCAGCAGGAAAGCTCGCAGCCCCAGGTCTGTGGGGCTACGCAAGCGGTTCCCAAAGAGCTTTAGAACAAGGCATAGTTTTCCCTGCTGGCTCCTTGGGCGGGGGACCCATCTCCAGCCATATGGCCATTTTTGGGCCTGGAGCAACACCTAGTGGTAAATCGTAGTATTGAGGCTGAAGGCAGCAGGAAAGCCTGCAGCCCCCAGGTCTTTGGGGCTACGCAAGAGGTTCCCAAAGAGCTTTAGAACAAGGCATAGTTTTCCCTGCTGGCTCCTTAGGCGGGGGACCCATATCTAGCCTTATGGCCATTTTTGTGCCTGGAGCGACACCTAGTGGGAAAGCATAATATTGAGGTTGAAGGCAGCAGGAAAGCCCGCAGCCCTCAGGTCTGTGGGTGCTACGCAAGCGGATCCCAAAGAGCATTAGAACAAGGCATAGTTTTCCCTGCTGGCTCTTTGGGCGTGGGACCCATCTCCAGCCGTATGGCCATTTTTGTAGCTAGCGCGGCGCCAAGTGGCAAAGGGTCATGTCAAGGCAGAAGGCAGCAGGAAAGCCTGCAGCCCCCAGGTCTGTGGGGCTACGCAAGAGGTTCCCAAAGAGCTTTAGAACAAGGCATAGTTTTCCCTGCTGGCTCCTTGGGTGGGGGACCCATCTCCAGCCGTATGGCCATTTTTGTGCCTGGCGCGGCGCCAAGTGGGAAAGGGTGGTGTCGAGGCTGAAGGCATCAGGAAAGCCCGCAGCCCCCAGGTCTCTGGGGCTACGCAAGAGGTTCCCTAAGAGCTTTAGAACAAGGCCTAGTTTTCCCTGCTGGCTCCTTGGGCGGGGGACCCATCTCCAGCCGTATTGCCATTTTTGCCCCTGGCGCGGCGCCAAGTGGGAAAGGGTGATGTCGAGGCTGAAGGCAGCAGGAAAGCCCGCAGCCCCCAGGTCTGTGGGGCTACGCAAGCGGTTCCCATAGAGCTTTAGAACACGGCATAGTTTTCCCTGCTGGCTCCTTGGGCGGGGGACCCATCTCCAGCCGTATGGCCATTTTTGTGCCTGGCGCGGCGCCAAGTGGGAAAGGGTGGTGTCGAGGCTGAAGGCAGCAGGAAAGCTCGCAGCCCCAGGTCTGTGGGGCTACGCAAGCGGTTCCCAAAGAGCTTTAGAACAAGGCATAGTTTTCCCTGCTGGCTACTTGGGCGGGGGACCCATCTCCAGTCGTATGGCCATTTTTGGGCCTGGAGCAACACCTAGTGGGAAAGCGTAGTATTGAGTCTGAAGGCAGCAGGAAAGCCTGCAGCCCCCAGGTCTGTGGGTGCTACGCAAGCGGTTCCCAAAGAGCTTTAGAACAAGGCCTAGTTTTCCCTTCTGGGTCTTTGGGCAGGGGACACATCTCCAGCCGTATGGCCATTTTTGGGCCTGGAGCAACACCTCGTGGGAAAGCGTAGTATTGAGGCTGAAGGCAGCAGGAAAGCCCGCAGCCCCCAGGTCTGTGGGGCTACGCAAGCGGTTCCCAAAGAGTTTTAGATCAAGGCCTAGTTTTCCCTGCTGGCTCCTTGGGCGGGCGACCCATCTCTAGCCATATGGCCATTTTTGTGCCTGGTGCGGCGCCAAGAGGGAAAGGGTGGTGTCGAGGCTGAAGGCAGCAGGAAAGCTCGCAGCCCCAGGTCTGTGGGGCTACGCAAGCGGTTCCCTAAGAGCTTTAGAAGAAGGCATAGTTTTCCCTGCTGGCTCCTTGGGCGGGGGACCCATCTCCAGCCGTATGGCCATTTTTGTGCCTGGCGCGGCGCCAAGTGGGAAAGGGTGGTGTCGAGGCTGAAGGCAGCAGGAAAGCTCGCAGCCCCAGGTCTGTGGGGCTACGCAAGCGGTTCCCAAAGAGCTTTAGAACAAGGCATAGTTTTCCCTGCTGGCTACTTGGGCGGGGGACCCATCTCCAGTCGTATGGCCATTTTTGGGCCTGGAGCAACACCTAGTGGGAAAGCGTAGTATTGAGTCTGAAGGCAGCAGGAAAGCCTGCAGCCCCCAGGTCTGTGGGTGCTACGCAAGCGGTTCCCAAAGAGCTTTAGAACAAGGCCTAGTTTTCCCTTCTGGGTCTTTGGGCAGGGGACAGATCTCCAGCCGTATGGCCATTTTTGTGCCTGGTGCGGCGCCAAGTGGGAAAGGGTGGTGTCGAGGCTGAAGGCAGCAGGAAAGCCCGCAGCCCCCAGGTCTGTGGGGCTACGCAAGCGGTTCCCTAAGAGCTTTAGAACAAGGCGTAGTTTTCCCTGCTGGCTCCTTGGGCGGGGGACCCATCTCCAGCCGTATGGCCATTTTTGTGCCTGGCGCGGCGCCAAGTGGGAAAGGGTGGTATTGAGGCTGAAGGCAGCAGGAAAGCTCGCAGCCCCAGGTCTGTGGGGCTACGCAAGCGGTTCCCTAAGAGCTTTAGAAGAAGGCATAGTTTTCCCTGCTGGCTCCTTGGGCGGGGGACCCATCTCCAGCCGTATGGCCATTTTTGGGCCTGGAGCAACACCTAGTGGGAAATAGTAGTATTGAGGGTGAAGGCAGCAGGAAAGCCTGCAGCCCCCAGGTCTGTGGGGCTACGCAAGAGGTTCCCTAAGAGCTTTAGAACAAGGCCTAGTTTTCCCTGCTGGCTCCTTGGGCGGGGGACCCATCTCCAGCCGTATGGCCATTTTTGTGCCTGGTGCGGCGCCAAGTGGGAAAGGGTGGTGTCGAGGCTGAAGGCAGGAGGAAAGCCCGCAGTCCCCAGGTCTGTGGGGCTACGCAAGAGGTTCCCTAAGAGCTTTAGAACAAGGCCTAGTTTTCCCTGCTGGCTCCTTGGGCGGGGGACCCATCTCCAGCCGTATTGCCATTTTTGCCCCTGGCGCGGCGCCAAGTGGGAAAGGGTGATGTCGAGGCTGAAGGCAGCAGGAAAGCCCGCAGCCCCCAGGTCTGTGGGTGCTACGCAAGCGGATCCCAAAGAGCATTAGAACAAGGCATAGTTTTCCCTGCTGGCTCTTTGGGCATGGGACCCATCTCCAGCCGTATGGCCATTTTTGTAGCTAGCGCGGCGCCAAGTGGCAAAGGGTCATGTCAAGGCAGAAGGCAGCAGGAAAGCCTGCAGCCCCCAGGTCTGTGGGGCTACGCAAGCGGTTCCCAAAGAGCTTTAGAACAAGGCCTAGTTTTCCCTGCTGGCTCCTTGGGCGGGGGACCATTTTCCAGACGTATGGCCATTTTTGTGCCTGGCGCGGCCCCAAGTGGGAAAGGGTGGGGTCGAGGCTGAAGGCAGCAGGAAGGCCCGCAGCCCCCAGGTCTGTGGGGCTACGCAAGAAGTTCCCTAAGAGCTTTAGAACAAGGCATAGTTTTTCCTGCTGGCTCCTTGGGCGGGGGACCCATATCTAGCCTTATGGCCATTTTTGTGCCTGGCGCGACACCTAGTGGGAAAGAGTAATATTGAGGTTGAAGGCAGCAGGAAAGCCTGCAGCCCCCAGGTCTGTGGGGCTACGCAAGCGGTTCCCAAAGAGCTTTAGAACAAGGCATAGTTTTCCCTGCTGGCTACTTGGGCGGGGGACCCATCTCCAGCCGTATGGCCATTTTTGGGCCTGGAGCAACACCTAGTGGGAAAGCGTAGTATTGAGTCTGAAGGCAGCAGGAAAGCCTGCAGCCCCCAGGTCTGTGGGTGCTACGCAAGCGGTTCCCAAAGAGCTTTAGAACAAGGCCTAGTTTTCCCTTCTGGGTCTTTGGGCAAGGGACACATCTCCACCCGTATGGCCATTTTTGTGCCTCGTGCGGCGCCAAGTGGGAAAGGGTGGTGTCGAGGCTGAAGGCAGCAGGAAAGCCCGCAGCCCCCAGGTCTGTGGGGCTACGCAAGCGGTTCCCTAAGAGCTTTAGAACAAGGCGTAGTTTTCCCTGCTGGCTCCTTGGGCGGGGGACCCATCTCCAGCCGTATGGCCATTTTTGTGCCTGGCGCGGCGCCAAGTGGGAAAGGGTGGTGTTGAGGCTGAAGGCAGCAGGAAAGCTCGCAGACCCAGGTCTGTGGGGCTACGCAAGCGGTTCCCTAAGAGCTTTAGAACAAGGCATAGTTTTCCCTGCTGGCTCCTTGGGCGGGGAACCCATCTCCAGCCGTATGGCCATTTTTGGGCCTGGAGCAACACCTAGTGGGAAATAGTAGTATTGAGGCTGAAGGCAGCAGGAAAGCCTGCAGTCCCCAGGTCTTTGGGGCTACGCAAGCGGTTCCCAAAGAGCTTTAGAACAAGGCATAGTTTTCCCTGCTGGCTCCTTGGGCGGGGGACCCATCTCAAGCCGTATGGCCATTTTTGGGCCTGGAGCAACACCTAGTGGGAAAGCGTACTATTGAGGCTGAAGGCAGCAGGAAAGCCTGCAGCCCCCAGGTCTGTGGGTGCTACGCAAGCGGTTCCCAAAGAGCTTTAGAACAAGGCCTAGTTTTCCCTTCTGGGTCTTTGGGCGGGGGACACATCTCCAGCCGTATGGCCATTTTTGTGCCTGGTGCGGCGCCAAGTGGGAAAGGGTGGTGTCGAGGCTGAAGGCAGCAGGAAAGCCCGCAGCCCCCAGGTCTGTGGGGCTACGCAAGAGGTTCCCAAAGAGCTTTAGAACAAGGCCTAGTTTTCCCTGCTGGCTCCTTGGGCGGGGGACCCATCTCCAGCCGTATTGCCATTTTTGCCCCTGGCGCGGCGCCAAGTGGGAAAGGGTGATGTCGAGGCTGAAGGCAGCAGGAAAGCCCGCAGCCCCCAGGTCTGTGGGGCTACGCAAGCGGTTCCCAAAGAGTTTTAGATCAAGGCCTAGTTTTCCCTGCTGTCTCCTTGTGCGGGCGACCCATCTCTAGCCATATGGCCATTTTTGTGCCTGGTGCGGCGCCAAGAGGGAAAGGGTGGTGTCGAGGCTGAAGGCAGCAGGAAGGCCCACAGCCCCCAGGTCTGTGGGGCTACGCAAGAGGTTCCCAAATAGCTTTAGAACAAGGCATAGTTTTCCCTGCTGGGTCTTTGGGCTGGGGACCCATCTCCAGCCGTATGGCCATTTTTGTGCCTGGTGCGGCGCCAAAAGGGAAAGGGTGGTGTCGAGGCTGAAGGCAGCAGGAAGGCCCGCAGCCCCCAGGTCTGTGGGGCTACGCAAGAGGTTCCCAAATAGCTTTAGAACAAGGCATAGTTTTCCCTGCTGGCTCCTTGGGCGGGGGACCCATATCTAGCCTTATGGCCATTTTTGCCCCTGGCGCGGCGCCAAGTGGGAAAGCGTAATATTGAGGTTGAAGGCAGCAGGAAAGCCTGCAGCCCCTAGGTCTGTGGGTGCTATGCAAGCGGTTCCCAAAGAGCTTCAGAACAAGGCATAGTTTTCCCTGCTGGGTCTTTGGGCTGGCGATCCATCTCCAGCCGTATGGCCATTTTTCTGCCTAGCGCCGCGCCAAGTGGGAAAGGGTGGTGTCGAGGCCGAAGGCAGCAGAAATACCTGCAGCACCCAGGTCTGTAGGGCTACGCAATCATTTCCCAAAGGTCTTTGAAGAAAGCCTAGTTTTCCCTGCTGGTTCTTTCGGCGAGGGACGCATCTCAAGCCGTATGGCTGTTTTTGTGCCTGGCCCGGCGCCAATTGGGAAAGTGTGGTGTGGAGGCTGAAGGCAGCAGGAAAGCCCGCAGCCCCCAGGTCTGTGGGGCTACGCAAGCGGTTCCCGAAGAGCTATAGAAGAAGGCATAGTTTTTCCTGCTGGCTCCTTGGGCGGGGGACCTATCTTCAGCCGTATAGCCAATTTTGTACCTGGCGCGGCACCAAGTGGGAAATGGTCATGTTAAGGCTGAAGGCAGCAGGAAAGCCCGCAGCCCCCAGGTCTGTGGGGCTACGCAAGCGGTTCCCAAAGAGCTTTAGAACAAGGCCTAGTTTTCCCTGCTGGCTCTTTGGGCGGCGGACCCATCTCCAGCTGTAAGGCCATTTTTGTGCCTGGCGCGGCGCCAAGTGGAAAGGGCGGTTTTGAGGCTGAGGGCAGCAGAAAAGCCTGCAGCCCCCAGGTCTGTGGGGCTACGCAAGCTGTTCCGAAATAGCTTTAGAAGAAGGCCTAGTTTTCCCTGCTGGCTCCATGGGCGGGGGACCCATCTCCAGCCGTATGGCCATTTTTGTGCCTGGCGCGGCGCCAAGTGTGAAAGGGTGGTGTCGAGGCTGAAGGCAGCAGAAAAACCTGCAGCCCCCAGGTCTTTGGGGCTACGCAAGCGGTTCCCAAAGAGTTTTAGATCAAGGCCTAGTTTTCCCTGCTGGCTCCTTGTGCGGGCGACCCATCTCCAGCCATATGGCCATTTTTGTGCCTGGTGCGGCGCCAAGAGGGAAAGTGTGGTGTCGAGGCTGAAGGCAGCAGGAAGGCCCGCAGCCCCCAGGTCTGTGGGGCTACGCAAGAGGTTCCCAAAGAGCTTTAGAACAAGGCCTAGTTTTCCCTGCTGGCTCCTTGGGCGGGGGACCCATATCTAGCCTTATGGCCATTTTTGTGCCTGGAGCGACACCTAGTGGGAAAGCGTAATATTGAGGTTCAAGGCAGCAGGAAAGCCTGCAGCCCTCAGGTCTGTGGGTGCTACGCAAGCGGATCCCAAAGAGCATTAGAACAAGGCATAGTTTTCCCTGCTGGCTCTTTGGGCTTGGGACCCATCTCCAGCCGTATGGCCATTTTTGTAGCTAGCGCGGCGCCAAGTGGCAAAGGGTCATGTCAAGGCAGAAGGCAGCAGGAAAGCCTGCAGCCCCCAGGTCTGTGGGGCTACGCAAGCGGTTCCCAAAGAGCTTTAGAACAAGGCCTAGTTTTCACTGCTGGCTCCTTGGGCGGGGGACCATTGTCCAGACGTATGGCCATTTTTGTGCCTGGCGCGGCGCCAAGTGGGAAAGGGTGATGTCGAGGCTGAAGGCAGCAGGAAAGCCCGCAGCCCCCAGGTCTGTGGGGCTACGCAAGCGGTTCCCAAAGAGCTTTAGAACAAGGCATCGTTTTCCCTGCTGGGTCTTTGGGCGGGGGACCCATCTCCAGCCGTATGGCCATTTTTGGGCCTGGAGCAACACCTAGTGGGAAATAGTAGTATTGAGGCTGAAGGCAGCAGGAAAGCCTGCAGCCCCCAGGTCTGTGGGGCTACGCAAGAGGTTCCCTAAGAGCTTTAGAACAAGGCCTAGTTTTCCCTGCTGGCTCCTTGGGCGGGGGACCCATCTCCAGCCGTATGGCCATTTTTGTGCCTGGTGCGGCGCCAAGTGGGAAAGGGTGGTGTCGAGGCTGAAGGCAGGAGGAAAGCCCGCACCCCCATAGGTCTGTGGGGCTACGCAAGAGGTTCCCTAAGAGCTTTAGAACAAGGCCTAGTTTTCCCTGCTGGCTCCTTGGGCGGGGGACCCATCTCCAGCCGTATTGCCATTTTTGCCCCTGGCGCGGCGCCAAGTGGGAAAGGGTGATGTCGAGGCTGAAGGCAGCAGGAAAGCCCGCAGCCCCCAGGTCTGTGGGGCTACGCAAGCGGTTCCCATAGAGCTTTAGAACACCGCATAGTTTTCCCTGCTGGCTCCTTGGGCGGGGGACCCATCTCCAGCCGTATGGCCATTTTTGTGCCTGGCGCGGCGCCAAGTGGGAAAGGGTGGTGTCGAGGCTGAAGGCAGCAGGAAAGCTCGCAGCCCCAGGTCTGTGGGGCTACGCAAGCGGTTCCCAAAGAGCTTTAGACCAAGGCATAGTTTTCCCTGCTGGCTCCTTGGGCGGGGGACCCATCTCCAGCCATATGGCCATTTTTGGGCCTGGAGCAACACCTAGTGGTAAATCGTAGTATTGAGGCTGAAGGCAGCAGGAAAGCCTGCAGCCCCCAGGTCTTTGGGGCTACGCAAGCGGTTCCCAAAGAGCTTTAGAACAAGGCATAGTTTTCCCTGCTGGCTACTTGGGCGTTGTACCCATCTCCAGTCGTATGGCCATTTTTGGGCCTGGAGCAACACCTAGTGGGAAAGCGTAGTATTGAGTCTGAAGGCAGCAGGAAAGCCTGCAGCCCCCAGGTCTGTGGGTGCTACGCAAGCGGTTCCCAAAGAGCTTTAGAACAAGGCCTAGTTTTCTCTTCTGGGTCTTTGGGCAGGGGACAGATCTCCAGCCGTATGGCCATTTTTGTACCTGGTGCGGCGCCAAGTGGGAAAGGGTGGTGTCGAGGCTGAAGGCAGCAGGAAAGCCCGCAGCCCCCAGGTCTGTGGGGCTACGCAAGTGGTTCCCTAAGAGCTTTAGAACAAGGCCTAGTTTTCCCTGCTGGCTCCTTGGGCGGGGGACCCATCTCCAGCCGTATGGCCATTTTTGTGCCTGGCGCGGCGCCAAGTGGGAAAGGGTGGTGTTGAGGCTGAAGGCAGCAGGAAAGCTCGCAGCCCCAGGTCTGTGGGGCTACGCAAGCGGTTCCCTAAGAGCTTTAGAACAAGGCATAGTTTTCCCTGCTGGCTCCTTGGGCGGGGGACCCATCTCCAGCCGTATTGCCATTTTTGGGCCTGGAGCAACACCTAGTGGGAAATAGTAGTATTGAGGCTGAAGGCAGCAGGAAAGCCTGCAGCCCCCAGGTCTTTGGGGCTACGCAAGCGGTTCCCAAAGAGCTTTAGAACAAGGCATATTTTTCCCTGCTGGCTCCTTGGGCGGGGGACCCATCTCCAGCCGTATGGCCATTTTTGTGCCTGGTGCGGCGCCAAGTGGGAAAGGGTGGTGTCGAGGCTGAAGGCAGCAGGAAAGCTCGCAGCCCCAGGTCTGTGGGGCTACGCAAGCGGTTCCCTAAGAGCTTTAGAACAAGGCCTAGTTTTCCCTGCTGGCTCCTTGGGCGGGGGACCCATCTCCAGCCGTATGGCCATTTTTGGGCCTGGAGCAACACCTAGTGGGAAAGCGTAGTATTGAGGCTGAAGGCAGCAGGAAAGCCTGCAGCCCCCAGGTCTGTGGGTGCTACGCAAGCGGTTCCCAAAGAGCTTTAGAACAAGGCCTAGTTTTCCCTTCTGGGTCTTTGGGCGGGGGACACATCTCCAGCCGTATGGCCATTTTTGTGCCTGGTGCGGCGCCAAGTGGGAAAGGGTGATGTCGAGGCTGAAGGCAGCAGGAAAGCCCGCAGCCCCCAGGTCTGTGGGGCTACGCAAGAGGTTCCCTAATAGCTTTAGAACACGGCCTAGTTTTCCCTGCTGGCTCCTTGGGCGGGGGACCCATCTCCAGCCGTATTGCCATTTTTGCCCCTGGCGCGGCGCCAAGTGGGAAAGGGTGATGTCGAGGCTGAAGGCAGCAGGAAAGCCCGCAGCCCCCAGGTCTGTGGGGCTACGCAAGCGGTTCCCAAAGAGTTTTAGATCAAGGCCTAGTTTTCCCTGCTGTCTCCTTGTGCGGGCAACCCATCTCTAGCCATATGGCCATTTTTGTGCCTGGTGCGGCGCCAAGAGGGAAAGGGTGGTGTCGAGGCTGAAGGCAGCAGGAAGGCCCGCAGCCCCCAGGTCTGTGGGGCTACGCAAGAGGTTCCCAAAGAGCTTTAGAACAAGGCCTAGTTTTCCCTGCTGGCTCCTTAGGCGGGGGACCCATATCTAGCCTTATGGCCATTTTTGTGCCTGGAGCGACACCTAGTGGGAAAGCATAATATTGAGGTTGAAGGCAGCAGGAAAGCCTGCAGCCCTCAGGTCTGTGGGTGCTACGCAAGCGGATCCCAAAGAGCATTAGAACAAGGCATAGTTTTCCCTGCTGGCTCTTTGGGCGTGGGACCCATCTCCAGCCGTATGGCCATTTTTGTAGCTAGCGCGGCGCCAAGTGGCAAAGGGTCATGTCAAGGCAGAAGGCAGCAGGAAAGCCTGCAGCCCCCAGGTCTGTGGGGCTACGCAAGCGGTTCCCTAAGAGCTTTAGAACAAGGCCTAGTTTTCCCTGCTGGCTCCTTGGGCGGGGGACCATTTTCCAGACGTATGGCCATTTTTGTGCCTGGCGCGGCCCCAAGTGGGAAAGGGTGGGGTCGAGGCTGAAGGCAGCAGGAAGGCCCGCAGCCCCCAGGTCTGTGGGGCTACGCAAGAAGTTCCCTAAGAGCTTTAGAACAAGGCATAGTTTTTCCTGCTGGCTCCTTGGGCGGGGGACCCATATCTAGCCTTATGGCCATTTTTGTGCCTGGCGCGACACCTAGTGGGAAAGACTAATATTGAGGTTGAAGGCAGCAGGAAAGCCTGCAGCCCCCAGGTCTGTGGGGCTACGCAAGCGGTTCCCAAAGAGCTTTAGAACAAGGCATAGTTTTCCCTGCTGGCTACTTGGGCGGGGGACCCATCTCCAGCCGTATGGCCATTTTTGGGCCTGGAGCAACACCTAGTGGGAAAGCGTAGTATTGAGTCTGAAGGCAGCAGGAAAGCCTGCAGCCCCCAGGTCTGTGGGGCTACGCAAGCGGTTCCCAAAGAGCTTTAGAACAAGGCCTAGTTTTCCCTTCTGGGTCTTTGGGCAGGGGACACATCTCCAGCCGTATGGCCATTTTTGTGCCTGGTGCGGCGCCAAGTGGGAAAGGGTGGTGTCGAGGCTGAAGGCAGCAGGAAAGCCCGCAGCCCCCAGGTCTGTGGGGCTACGCAAGCGGTTCCCTAAGAGCTTTAGAACAAGGCGTAGTTTTCCCTGCTGGCTCCTTGGGCGGGGGACCCATCTCCAGCCGTATGGCCATTTTTGTGCCTGGCGCGGCGCCAAGTGGGAAAGGGTGGTGTTGAGGCTGAAGGCAGCAGGAAAGCTCGCAGCCCCAGGTCTGTGGGGCTACGCAAGCGGTTCCCTAAGAGCTTTAGAACAAGGCATAGTTTTCCCTGCTGGCTCCTTGGGCGGGGGACCCATCTCCAGCCGTATTGCCATTTTTGGGCCTGGAGCAACACCTAGTGGGAAATAGTAGTATTGAGGCTGAAGGCAGCAGGAAAGCCTGCAGCCCCCAGGTCTTTGGGGCTACGCAAGCGGTTCCCAAAGAGCTTTAGAACAAGGCATAGTTTTCCCTGCTGGCTCCTTGGGCGGGGGACCCATCTCCAGCCGTATGGCCATTTTTGTGCCTGGTGCGGCGCCAAGTGGGAAAGGGTGGTGTCGAGGCTGAAGGCAGCAGGAAAGCTCGCAGCCCCAGGTCTGTGGGGCTACGCAAGCGGTTCCCTAAGAGCTTTAGAACAAGGCCTAGTTTTCCCTGCTGGCTCCTTGGGCGGGGGACCCATCTCCAGCCGTATGGCCATTTTTGGGCCTGGAGCAACACCTAGTGGGAAAGCGTAGTATTGAGGCTGAAGGCAGCAGGAAAGCCTGCAGCCCCCAGGTCTGTGGGTGCTACGCAAGCGGTTCCCAAAGAGCTTTAGAACAAGGCCTAGTTTTCCCTTCTGGGTCTTTGGGCGGGGGACACATCTCCAGCCGTATGGCCATTTTTGTGCCTGGTGCGGCGCCAAGTGGGAAAGGGTGATGTCGAGGCTGAAGGCAGCAGGAAAGCCCGCAGCCCCCAGGTCTGTGGGGCTACGCAAGAGGTTCCCTAATAGCTTTAGAACACGGCCTAGTTTTCCCTGCTGGCTCCTTGGGCGGGGGACCCATCTCCAGCCGTATTGCCATTTTTGCCCCTGGCGCGGCGCCAAGTGGGAAAGGGTGATGTCGAGGCTGAAGGCAGCAGGAAAGCCCGCAGCCCCCAGGTCTGTGGGGCTACGCAAGCGGTTCCCAAAGAGTTTTAGATCAAGGCCTAGTTTTCCCTGCTGTCTCCTTGTGCGGGCAACCCATCTCTAGCCATATGGCCATTTTTGTGCCTGGTGCGGCGCCAAGAGGGAAAGGGTGGTGTCGAGGCTGAAGGCAGCAGGAAGGCCCGCAGCCCCCAGGTCTGTGGGGCTACGCAAGAGGTTCCCAAAGAGCTTTAGAACAAGGCCTAGTTTTCCCTGCTGGCTCCTTAGGCGGGGGACCCATATCTAGCCTTATGGCCATTTTTGTGCCTGGAGCGACACCTAGTGGGAAAGCATAATATTGAGGTTGAAGGCAGCAGGAAAGCCTGCAGCCCTCAGGTCTGTGGGTGCTACGCAAGCGGATCCCAAAGAGCATTAGAACAAGGCATAGTTTTCCCTGCTGGCTCTTTGGGCGTGGGACCCATCTCCAGCCGTATGGCCATTTTTGTAGCTAGCGCGGCGCCAAGTGGCAAAGGGTCATGTCAAGGCAGAAGGCAGCAGGAAAGCCTGCAGCCCCCAGGTCTGTGGGGCTACGCAAGCGGTTCCCTAAGAGCTTTAGAACAAGGCCTAGTTTTCCCTGCTGGCTCCTTGGGCGGGGGACCATTTTCCAGACGTATGGCCATTTTTGTGCCTGGCGCGGCCCCAAGTGGGAAAGGGTGGGGTCGAGGCTGAAGGCAGCAGGAAGGCCCGCAGCCCCCAGGTCTGTGGGGCTACGCAAGAAGTTCCCTAAGAGCTTTAGAACAAGGCATAGTTTTTCCTGCTGGCTCCTTGGGCGGGGGACCCATATCTAGCCTTATGGCCATTTTTGTGCCTGGCGCGACACCTAGTGGGAAAGACTAATATTGAGGTTGAAGGCAGCAGGAAAGCCTGCAGCCCCCAGGTCTGTGGGGCTACGCAAGCGGTTCCCAAAGAGCTTTAGAACAAGGCATAGTTTTCCCTGCTGGCTACTTGGGCGGGGGACCCATCTCCAGCCGTATGGCCATTTTTGGGCCTGGAGCAACACCTAGTGGGAAAGCGTAGTATTGAGTCTGAAGGCAGCAGGAAAGCCTGCAGCCCCCAGGTCTGTGGGGCTACGCAAGCGGTTCCCAAAGAGCTTTAGAACAAGGCCTAGTTTTCCCTTCTGGGTCTTTGGGCAGGGGACACATCTCCAGCCGTATGGCCATTTTTGTGCCTGGTGCGGCGCCAAGTGGGAAAGGGTGGTGTCGAGGCTGAAGGCAGCAGGAAAGCCCGCAGCCCCCAGGTCTGTGGGGCTACGCAAGCGGTTCCCTAAGAGCTTTAGAACAAGGCGTAGTTTTCCCTGCTGGCTCCTTGGGCGGGGGACCCATCTCCAGCCGTATGGCCATTTTTGTGCCTGGCGCGTCGCCAAGTGGGAAAGGGTGGTGTTGAGGCTGATGGCAGCAGGAAAGCTCGCAGCCCCAGGTCTGTGGGGCTACGCAAGCGGTTCCCTAAGAGCTTTAGAACAAGGCATAGTTTTCCCTGCTGGCTACTTGGGCGGGGGACCCATCTCCAGCCGTATGGCCATTTTTGGGCCTGGAGCAACACCTAGTGGGAAAGCGTAGTATTGAGGCTGAAGGCAGCAGGAAAGCCTGCAGCCCCCAGGTCTGTGGGTGCTACGCAAGCGGTTCCCAAAGAGCTTTAGAACAAGGCCTAGTTTTCCCTTCTGGGTCTTTGGGCGGGGGACACATCTCCAGCCGTATGGCCATTTTTGTGCCTGGTGCGGCGCCAAGTGGGAAAGGGTGGTGTCGAGGCTGAAGGCAGCAGGAAAGCCTGCAGCCCCCAGGTCTGTGGGGCTACGCAAGAGGTTCCCAAAGAGCTTTAGAACAAGGCATAGTTTTCCCTGCTGGCTCCTTGGGCGGGGGACCCATCTCCAGCCGTATTGCCATTTTTGCCCCTGGCGCGGCGCCAAGTGGGAAAGGGTGATGTCGAGGCTGAAGGCAGCAGGAAAGCCCGCAGCCCCCAGGTCTGTGGGGCTACGCAAGCGGTTCCCAAAGAGTTTTAGATCAAGGCCTAGTTTTCCCTGCTGTCTCCTTGTGCGGGCAACCCATCTCTAGCCATATGGCCATTTTTGTGCCTGGTGCGGCGCCAAGAGGGAAAGGGTGGTGTCGAGGCTGAAGGCAGCAGGAAGGCCCGCAGCCCCCAGGTCTGTGGGGCTACGCAAGAGGTTCCCAAAGAGCTTTAGAACAAGGCCTAGTTTTCCCTGCTGGCTCCTTAGGCGGGGGACCCATATCTAGCCTTATGGCCATTTTTGTGCCTGGAGCGACACCTAGTGGGAAAGCATAATATTGAGGTTGAAGGCAGCAGGAAAGCCTGCAGCCCTCAGGTCTGTGGGTGCTACGCAAGCGGATCCCAAAGAGCATTAGAACAAGGCATAGTTTTCCCTGCTGGCTCTTTGGGCGTGGGACCCATCTCCAGCCGTATGGCCATTTTTGTAGCTAGCGCGGCGCCAAGTGGCAAAGGGTCATGTCAAGGCAGAAGGCAGCAGGAAAGCCTGCAGCCCCCAGGTCTGTGGGGCTACGCAAGCGGTTCCCTAAGAGCTTTAGAACAAGGCCTAGTTTTCCCTGCTGGCTCCTTGGGCGGGGGACCATTTTCCAGACGTATGGCCATTTTTGTGCCTGGCGCGGCCCCAAGTGGGAAAGGGTGGGGTCGAGGCTGAAGGCAGCAGGAAGGCCCGCAGCCCCCAGGTCTGTGGGGCTACGCAAGAAGTTCCCTAAGAGCTTTAGAACAAGGCATAGTTTTTCCTGCTGGCTCCTTGGGCGGGGGACCCATATCTAGCCTTATGGCCATTTTTGTGCCTGGCGCGACACCTAGTGGGAAAGAGTAATATTGAGTCTGAAGGCAGCAGGAAAGCCTGCAGCCCCCAGGTCTGTGGGGCTACGCAAGCGGTTCCCAAAGAGCTTTAGAACAAGGCCTAGTTTTCCCTTCTGGGTCTTTGGGCAGGGGACACATCTCCAGCCGTATGGCCATTTTTGTGCCTGGTGCGGCGCCAAGTGGGAAAGGGTGGTGTCGAGGCTGAAGGCAGCAGGAAAGCCCGCAGCCCCCAGGTCTGTGGGGCTACGCAAGCGGTTTCCTAAGAGCTTTAGAACAAGGCGTAGTTTTCCCTGCTGGCTCCTTGGGCGGGGGACCCATCTCCAGCCGTATGGCCATTTTTGTGCCTGGCGCGGCGCCAAGTGGGAAAGGGTGGTGTTGAGGCTGATGGCAGCAGGAAAGCTCGCAGCCCCAGGTCTGTGGGGCTACGCAAGCGGTTCCCTAAGAGCTTTAGAACAAGGCATAGTTTTCCCTGCTGGCTCCTTGGGCGGGGAACCCATCTCCAGCCGTATGGCCATTTTTGGGCCTGGAGCAACACCTAGTGGGAAATAGTAGTATTGAGGCTGAAGGCAGCAGGAAAGCCTGCAGTCCCCAGGTCTTTGGGGCTACGCAAGCGGTTCCCAAAGAGCTTTAGAACAAGGCATAGTTTTCCCTGCTGGCTACTTGGGCGGGGGACCCATCTCCAGCCGTATGGCCATTTTTGGGCCTGGAGCAACACCTAGTGGGAAAGCGTAGTATTGAGGCTGAAGGCAGCAGGAAAGCCTGCAGCCCCCAGGTCTGTGGGGCTACGCAAGCTGTTCCGAAATAGCTTTAGAAGAAGGCCTAGTTTTCCCTGCTGGGTCTTTGGGCGGGGGACCCATCTCCAGCCTTATGGCCATTTTTGTGCCTGGCGCGGCGCCAAGTGTGAAAGGGTGGTGTCGAGGCTGAAGGCAGCAGAAAAACCTGCAGCCCCCAGGTCTTTGGGGCTACGCAAGCGGTTCCCAAAGAGTTTTAGATCAAGGCCTAGTTTTCCCTGCTGGCTCCTTGTGCGGGCGACCCATCTCCAGCCATATGGCCATTTTTGTGCCTGGTGCGGCGCCAAGAGGGAAAGTGTGGTGTCGAGGCTGAAGGCAGCAGGAAGGCCCGCAGCCCCCAGGTCTGTGGGGCTACGCAAGAGGTTCCCAAAGAGCTTTAGAACAAGGCCTAGTTTTCCCTGCTGGCTCCTTGGGCGGGGGACCCATATCTAGCCTTATGGCCATTTTTGTGCCTGGAGCGACACCTAGTGGGAAAGCGTAATATTGAGGTTGAAGGCAGCAGGAAAGCCCGCAGCCCTCAGGTCTGTGGGTGCTACGCAAGCGGATCCCAAAGAGCATTAGAACAAGGCATAGTTTTCCCTGCTGGCTCTTTGGGCTTGGGACCCGTCTCCAGCCGTATGGCCATTTTTGTAGCTAGCGCGGCGCCAAGTGGCAAAGGGTCATGTCAAGGCAGAAGGCAGCAGGAAAGCCTGCAGCCCTCAGGTCTGTGGGTGCTACGCAAGCGGTTCCCAAAGAGCTTTAGAACTAAGCATAGTTTTCCCTTCTGCGTCTTTGGGCGGGGGACCCATCTCCAGCCGTATGGCCATTTTTGTGCCTGGCGCGGCGCCAAGTGGAAAGGGCGGTTTTGAGGCTGAAGGCAGCAGAAAAGCCTGCAGCCCCCAGGTCTTTGGGGCTACGCAAGCGATTCCCAAATAGCTTTAGAACAAGGCCTAGTTTTCCCTGCTGTCTCCTTGGGCGGGTGACCCATTTCCAGCCATATGGCCATTTTTGTGCCTGGCGCGTCACCAAGTGGGAAAGGGTTGTGTCGAGGCTGAAGGCAGCAGGAAAGCCCGCAGCCCCCAGGTCTGTGGGGCTACACAAGCGGTTCCCAAAGAGCTTTAGAACAAGGCATAATTTTCCCTGCTGGGTCTTTGGGCTGGGGACCCATCTCCAGCCGTATGGCCATTTTTGGAGCTAGCGCGGGGCCAAGTGTCAAAGGGTCATGTCAAGGCAGAAGGCAGCAGGAAAGACCGCAGCCCCCAGGTCTGTGGGGCTACGCAAGCGGTTCCCTAAGAGCTTTAGAACAAGGCCTAGTTTTCCCTGCTGGCTCCTTGGGCGGGGAACCCATCTCCAGCCGTATGGCCATTTTTGGGCCTGGAGCAACACCTAGTAGGAAATAGTAGTACTGAGGCTGAAGGCAGCAGGAAAGCCTGCAGCCCCCAGGTCTTTGGGGCTACGCAAGCGGTTCCCAAAGAGCTTTAGAACAAGGCATAGTTTTCCCTGCTGGGTCTTTGGGCTGGGGACCCATCTCCAGCCGTATGGCTGTTTTTGTGCCTGGCGTGGCACCAAGTGGGAAAGGGTTGTGTCGAGGCTGAAGGCAGCAGGAAAGCCCGCAGCCCCCAGGTCTGTGGGGCTACGCAAGCGGTTCCCAAAGAGCTTTAGAACAAGGCCTATTTTTCCCTGCTGGGTCTTTGGGCTGGGGAACCATCTCCAGCTGTATGGCCATTTTTGTGCCTGGCGCGGCGCCAAGTGGGAAAGGGTGGTGTCGAGGCTGAAGGCAGCAGAAAAACCTGCAGCCCCCAGGTCTTTGGGGCTACGCAAGCGGTTCCCAAAGAGTTTTAGATCAAGGCCTAGTTTTCCCTGCTGGCTCCTTGTGCGGGCGACCCATCTCCAGCCATATGGCCATTTTTGTGCCTGGTGCGGCGCCAAGAGGGAAAGGGTGGTGTCGAGGCTGAAGGCAGCAGGAAGGCCCGCAGCCCCCAGGTCTGTGGGGCTACGCAAGAGGTTCCCAAATAGCTTTAGAACAAGGCATAGATTTCCCTTCTGCGTCTTTGGGCGGGGGACCCATCTCCAGCCGTATGGCCATTTTTGTGCCTGGCGCGGCGCCAAGTGGAAAGGGCGGTTTTGAGGCTGAAGGCAGCAGAAAAGCCTGCAGCCCCCAGGTCTTTGGGGCTACTCAAGCGGTTCCCAAAGAGCTTTAGAACAAGGCATAGTTTTCCCTGCTGGCTCTTTGGGCGTGGGACCCATCTCCAGCCGTATGGCCATTTTTGGAGCTAGCGCGGGGCCAAGTGTCAAAGGGTCATGTCAAGGCAGAAGGCAGCAGGAAAGTCCGCAGCCCCCAGGTCTGTGGGGTACGCAAGCGGTTCCCAAAGAGCTTTAGAACAAGGCATAGTTTTCCCTTCTGGCTCCTTGTGTGGGGGACCCATCTCCAGCCGTATGGCCATTTTTGCTCCTGGCGCGGCGCCAAGTGGGAAAGGGTGATTTCGAGGCTGAAGACAGCAGGAAAGCCCGCAGCCCCCAGGTCTGTTGGGCTACGCAAGCGGTTCCCTAAGAGCTTTAGAACAAGGCGTAGTTTTCCCTGCTGGCTCCTTGGGCGGGGGACCCATCTCCAGCCGTATGGCCATTTTTGGGCCTGGAGCAAAACCTAGTGGGAAAGCGTAGTTTTGAGGCTGAAGGCAGCAGGAAAGCCTGCAGCCCCCAGGTCTGTGGGTGCTACGCAAGCGGTTCCCAAAGAGCTTTAGAACAAGGCATAGTTTTCCCTTCTGGGTCTTTGGGCGGGGAACACATCTCCAGCCGTATGGCCATTTTTGTGCCTGGTGCGGCGCCAAGTTGGAAAGGGTGGTGTTGAGGCTGAAGGCAGCAGGAAAGCCCGCAGCCCCCAGGTCTGTGGGGCTACACAAGAGGTTCCCTAAGAGCTTTAGAACAAGGCCTAGTTTTCCCTGCTGGCTCCTTGGGCGGGGGACCCATCTCCAGCCGTATTGCCATTTTTGCCCCTGGCGCGGCGCCAAGTGGGAAAGGGTGATGTCGAGGCTGAAGGCAGCAGGAAAGCCCGCAGCCCCCAGGTCTGTGGGGCTACGCAAGCGGTTCCCTAAGAGCTTTAGAACAAGGCATAGTTTTCCCTGCTGGGTCTTTGGGCGGGGGACACATCTCCAGCCGTATGGCCATTTTTGGGCCTGGAGCAACACCTAGTGGGAAAGCGTAGTATTGAGGCTGAAGGCAGCAGGAAAGCCTGCAGCCCCCAGGTCTGTGGGTGCTACGCAAGCGGTTCCCAAAGAGCTTTAGAACAAGGCCTAGTTTTCCCTTCTGGGTCTTTGGGCGGGGGACCCATCTCCAGCCGTATGGCCATTTTTGTGCCTGGTGCGGCGCCAAGTGGGAAAGGGTGGTGTCGAGGCTGAAGGCAGCAGGAAAGCCCGCAGCCCCCAGGTCTGAGGGGCTACGCAAGAGGTTCCCTAAGACCTTTAGAACAAGGCCTATT
Organism: Chroicocephalus ridibundus; assembly: GCF_963924245.1. NCBI lineage: Eukaryota > Metazoa > Chordata > Aves > Charadriiformes > Laridae > Chroicocephalus > Chroicocephalus ridibundus. The sequence continues at coordinate 328,541 of NW_026961714.1, forward strand.
TTTCCCTGCTGGCTCCTTGGGCGGGGGACCCATCTCCAGCCGTATGGCCATTTTTGTGCCTGGTGCGGCGCCAAGTGGGAAAGGGTGGTGTCGAGGCTGAAGGCAGCAGGAAAGCCCGCAGCCCCCAGGTCTGTGGGGCTACGCAAGAGGTTCCCTAAGAGCTTTAGAACAAGGCCTAGTTTTCCCTGCTGGCTCCTTGGGCGGGGGACCCATCTCCAGCCGTACTGCCATTTTTGCCCCTGGCGCGGCGCCAAGTGGGAAAGGGTGATGTCGAGGCTGAAGGCAGCAGGAAAGCCCGCAGCCCCCAGGTCTGTGGGGCTACGCAAGCGGTTCCCATAGAGCTTTAGAACACGGCATAGTTTTCCCTGCTGGCTGCTTGGGCGGGGGACCCATCTCCAGCCGTATGGCCATTTTTGTGCCTGGCGCGGCGCCAAGTGGGAAAGGGTGGTGTCGAGGCTGAAGGCAGCAGGAAAGCTCGCAGCCCCAGGTCTGTGGGGCTACGCAAGCGGTTCCCTAAGAGCTTTAGAACAAGGCATAGTTTTCCCTGCTGGCTCCTTGGGCGGGGGACCCATCTCCAGCCATATGGCCATTTTTGGGCCTGGAGCAACACCTAGTGGGAAAGCGTAGTATTGAGGCTGAAGGCAGCAGGAAAGCCTGCAGCCCCCAGGTCTGTGGGTGCTACGCAAGCGGTTCCCAAAGAGCTTTAGAACAAGGCATAGTTTTCCCTTCTGCGTCTTTGGGCGGGGGACCCATCTCCAGTCGTATGGCCATTTTTGTGCCTGGCGCGGCGCCAAGTGGAAAGGGCGGTTTTGAGGCTGAAGGCAGCAGAAAAGCCTGCAGCCCCCAGGTCTTTGGGGCTACACAAGCGGTTCCCAAAGAGCTTTAGAACAAGGCATAGTTTTCCCTGCTGGCTCTTTGGGCGTGGGACCCATCTCCAGCCGTATGGCCATTTTTGGAGCTAGCGCGGGGCCAAGTGTCAAAGGGTCATGTCAAGGCAGAAGGCAGCAGGAAAGTCCGCAGCCCCCAGGTCTGTGGGTGCTACGCAAGCGGTTCCCAAAGAGCTTTAGAACAAGGCATAGTTTTCCCTGCTGGCTCCTTGGGCGGGCGACCCATCTCCAGCCATATGGCCATTTTTGGGCCTGGAGCAACACCTAGTGGGAAATCGTAGTATTGAGGCTGAAGGCAGCAGGAAAGCCTGCAGCCCCCAGGTCTTTGGGGCTACGCAAGCGGTTCCCAAAGAGCTTTAGAACAAGGAATAGTTTTCCCTGCTGGCTACTTGGGCGGGGGACCCATCTCCAGCCGTATGGCCATTTTTGGGCCTGGAGCAACACCTAGTGGGAAAGCGTAGTATTGAGTCTGAAGGCAGCAGGAAAGCCTGCAGCCCCCAGGTCTGTGGGTGCTACGCAAGCGGTTCCCAAAGAGCTTTAGAACAAGGCCTAGTTTTCCCTTCTGGGTCTTTGGGCAGGGGACACATCTCCAGCCGTATGGCCATTTTTGTGCCTGGTGCGGCGCCAAGTGGGAAAGGGTGGTGTCGAGGCTGAAGGCAGCAGGAAAGCCCGCAGCCCCAGGTCTGTGGGGCTACGCAAGCGGTTCCCTAAGAGCTTTAGAACAAGGCGTAGTTTTCCCTGCTGGCTCCTTGGGCGGGGACCATTTTCCAGACGTATGGCCATTTTTGTGCCTGGCGCGGCGCCAAGTGGGAAAGGGTGGTGTCGAGGCTGAAGGCAGCAGGAAGGCCCGCAGCCCCCAGGTCTGTGGGGCTATGCAAGAAGTTCCCTAAGAGCTTTAGAACAAGGCTTAGTTTTCCCTGCTGGCTCCTTGGGCGGGGGACCCATATCTAGCCTTATGGCCATTTTTGTGCCTGGCGCGACACCTAGTGGGAAAGACTAATATTGAGGTTGAAGGCAGCAGGAAAGCCTGCAGCCCCCAGGTCTGTGGGTGCTACGCAAGCGGTTCCCAAAGAGCTTTAGAACAAGGCATAGTTTTCCCTGCTGGGTCTTTGGGCTGGGGACCCATCTCCAGCCGTATGGCCATTTTTGTGCCTGGTGCGGCGCCAAAAGGGAAAGGGTGGTGTCGAGGCTGAAGGCAGCAGGAAGGCCCGCAGCCCCCAGGTCTGTGGGGCTACGCAAGAGGTTCCCAAAGAGCTTCAGAACAAGGCATAGTTTTCCCTGCTGGGTCTTTGGGCTGGGGATCCATCTCCAGCCGTATGGCCATTTTTGTGCCTAGCGCCGCGCCAAGTGGGAAAGGGTGGTGTCGAGGCTGAAGGCAGCAGGAAAGCCCGCAGCCCCCAGGTCTGTGGGGCTACGCAAGAGGTTCCCAAAGAGCTTTAGAACAAGGCCTAGTTTTCCCTGCTGGCTCCTTGGGCGGGGGACCCATCTCCAGCCATATGGCCATTTTTGGGCCTGGTGCGGCGCCAAGTGGGAAAGGGTGGTGTCGAGGCTGAAGGCAGCAGGAAAGCCCGCAGCCCCCAGGTCTGTGGGGCTACGCAAGAGGTTCCCTAAGAGCTTTAGAACAAGGCCTAGTTTTCCCTGCTGGCTCCTTGGGCGGGGGACCCATCTCCAGCCGTATTGCCATTTTTGCCCCTGGCGCGGCGCCAAGTGGGAAAGGGTGATGTCGAGGCTGAAGGCAGCAGGAAAGCCCGCAGCCCCCAGGTCTCTGGGGCTACGCAAGCGGTTCCCAAAGAGCTTTAGAACACGGCATAGTTTTCCCTGCTGGCTCCTTGGGCGGGGGACCCATCTCCAGCCGTATGGCCATTTTTGTGCCTGGCGCGGCGCCAAGTGGGAAAGGGTGGTGTCGAGGCTGAAGGCAGCAGGAAAGCTCGCAGCCCCAGGTCTGTGGGGCTACGCAAGCGGTTCCCTAAGAGCTTTAGAACAAGGCATAGTTTTCCCTGCTGGCTCCTTGGGCGGGGGACCCATCTCCAGCCATATGGCCATTTTTGGGCCTGGAGCAACACCTAGTGGGAAATCGTAGTATTGAGTCTGAAGGCAGCAGGAAAGCCTGCAGCCCCCATGTCTTTAGGGCTACGCAAGCGGTTCCCAAAGAGCTTTAGAACAAGGCTTAGTTTTCCCTGCTGGCTACTTGGGCGGGGGACCCATCTCCAGCCGTATGGCCATTTTTGGGCCTGGAGCAACACTTAGTGGGAAAGCGTAGTATTGAGTCTGAAGGCAGCAGGAAAGCCTGCAGCCCCCAGGTCTGTGGGTGCTACGCAAGCGGTTCCCAAAGAGCTTTAGAACAAGGCCTAGTTTTCCCTTCTGGGTCTTTGGGCAGGGGACACATCTCCAGCCGTATGGCCATTTTTGTGCCTGGTGCGGCGCCAAGTGGGAAAGGGTGGTGTCGAGGCTGAAGGCAGCAGGAAAGCCCGCAGCCCCCAGGTCTGTGGGGCTACGCAAGCGGTTCCCTAAGAGCTTTAGAACAAGGCGTAGTTTTCCCTGCTGGCTCCTTGGGCGGGGGACCCATCTCCAGCCGTATGGCCATTTTTGTGCCTGGCGCGGCGCCAAGTGGGAAAGGGTGGTGTTGAGGCTGAAGGCAGCAGGAAAGCTCGCAGCCCCAGGTCTGTGGGGCTACGCAAGCGGTTCCCAAATAGCTTTAGAACAAGGCCTAGTTTTCCCTGCTGGCTCCTTGGGCGGGGGACCCATCTCCAGCCTTATGGCCATTTTTGGGCCTGGAGCAACACCTAGTGGGAAATAGTAGTATTGAGGCTGAAGGCAGCAGGAAAGCCTGCAGCCCCCAGGTCTTTGGGGCTACGCAAGCGGTTCCCAAAGAGCTTTAGAACAAGGTCTAGTTTTCCCTTCTGGGTCTTTGGGCGGGGGACACATCTCCAGCCGTATGGCCATTTTGTGCCTGGTGCGGCGCCAAGTGGGAAAGGGTGATGTCGAGGCTGAAGGCAGCAGGAAAGCCCGCAGCCCCCAGGTCTGTGGGGCTACGCAAGCGGTTCCCTAATAGCTTTAGAACAAGGCCTAGTTTTCCCTGCTGGCTCCTTGGGCGGGGGACCCATCTCCAGCCGTATTGCCATTTTTGCCCCTGTCGCGGCGCCAAGTGGGAAAGGGTGATGTCGAGGCTGAAGGCAGCAGGAAAGCCCGCAGCCCCCAGGTCTGTGGGGCTACGCAAGAGGTTCCCAAATAGCTTTAGAAGAAGGCATAGTTTTCCCTGCTGGCTCCTTGGGCGGGGGACCCATATCTAGCCTTATGGCCATTTTTGTGCCTGGAGCGACACCTAGTGGGAAAGCGTAATATTGAGGTTGAAGGCAGCAGGAAAGCCTGCAGCCCCCAGGTCTGTGGGTGCTATGCAAGCGGTTCCCAAAGAGCTTCAGAACAAGGCATAGTTTTCCCTGCTGGGTCTTTGGGCTGGGGATCCATCTCCAGCCGTATGGCCATTTTTGTGCCTAGCGCCGCGCCAAGTGGGAAAGGGTGGTGTCGAGGCTGAAGGCAGCAGGAAAGCCTGCAGCCCCCAGGTCTGTGGGGCTACGCAAGCGGTTCCCAAAGAGCTTTAGAACAAGGCCTAGTTTTCCCTGCTGGCTCCTTGGGCGGGGGACCCATCTCCAGCCGTATGGCCATTTTTGTGCCTGGTGCGGCGCCAAGTGGGAAAGGGTGGTGTCGAGGCTGAAGGCAGCAGGAAAGCCCGCAGCCCCCAGGTCTGTGGGGCTACGCAAGAGGTTCCCTAAGAGCTTTAGAACAAGGCCTAGTTTTCCCTGCTGGCTCCTTGGGCGGGGGACCCATCTCCAGCCGTATTGCCATTTTTGCCCCTGGCGCGGCGCCAAGTGGGAAAGGGTGATGTCGAGGCTGAAGGCAGCAGGAAAGCCCGCAGCCCCCAGGTCTGTGGGGCTACGCAAGCGGTTCCCATAGAGCTTTAGAACACGGCATAGTTTTCCCTGCTGGCTCCTTGGGCGGGGGACCCATCTCCAGCCGTATGGCCATTTTTGTGCCTGGCGCGGCGCCAAGTGGGAAAGGGTGGTGTCGAGGCTGAAGGCAGCAGGAAAGCTCGCAGCCCCAGGTCTGTGGGGCTACGCAAGCGGTTCCCAAAGAGCTTTAGAACAAGGCATAGTTTTCCCTGCTGGCTACTTGGGCGGGGGACCCATCTCCAGCCGTATGGCCATTTTTGGGCCTGGAGCAACACCTAGTGGGAAAGCGTAGTATTGAGGCTGAAGGCAGCAGGAAAGCCTGCAGCCCCCAGGTCTGTGGGTGCTACGCAAGCGGTTCCCAAAGAGCTTTAGAACAAGGCCTAGTTTTCCCTTCTGGGTCTTTGGGCAGGGGACAGATCTCCAGCCGTATGGCCATTTTTGGGCCTGGAGCAACACCTCGTGGGAAAGCGTAGTATTGAGGCTGAAGGCAGCAGGAAAGCCTGCAGCCCCAAGGTCTGTGGGTGCTACGCAAGCGGTTCCAAAAGAGCTTTAGAACAAGGCATAGTTTTCCCTGCTGGCTCCTTGGGCGGGGGACCCATATCTAGCCTTATGGCCATTTTTGTGCCTGGAGCGACACCTAGTGGGAAAGCATAATATTGAGGTTGAAGGCAGCAGGAAAGCCTGCAGCCCTCAGGTCTGTGGGTGCTACGCAAGCGGATCCCAAAGAGCATTAGAACAAGGCATAGTTTTCCCTGCTGGCTCTTTGGGCGTGGGACCCATCTCCAGCCGTATGGCCATTTTTGTAGCTAGCGCGGCGCCAAGTGGCAAAGGGTCATGTCAAGGCAGAAGGCAGCAGGAAAGCCTGCAGCCCCCAGGTCTGTGGGGCTACGCAAGCGGTTCCCAAAGAGCTTTAGAACAAGGCCTAGTTTTCCCTGCTGGCTCCTTGGGCGGGGGACCCATATCTAGCCTTATGGCCATTTTTGTGCCTGGCGCGACACCTAGTGGGAAAGACTAATATTGAGGTTGAAGGCAGCAGGAAAGCCTGCAGCCCCCAGGTCTGTGGGTGCTACGCAAGCGGTTCCCAAAGAGCTTTAGAACAAGGCATAGTTTTCCCTGCTGGGTCTTTGGGCTGGGGACCCATCTCCAGCCGTATGGCCATTTTTGTGCCTGGTGCGGCGCCAAAAGGGAAAGGGTGGTGTCGAGGCTGAAGGCAGCAGGAAGGCCCGCAGCCCCCAGGTCTGTGGGGCTACGCAAGAGGTTCCCAAATAGCTTTAGAACAAGGCATAGTTTTCCCTGCTGGCTCCTTGGGCGGGGGACCCATATCTAGCCTTATGGCCATTTTTGTGCCTGGAGCGACACCTAGTGGGAAAGCGTAATATTGAGGTTGAAGGCAGCAGGAAAGCCTGCAGCCCCCAGGTCTGTGGGTGCTATGCAAGCGGTTCCCAAAGAGCTTCAGAACAAGGCATAGTTTTCCCTGCTGGGTCTTTGGGCTGGGGATCCATCTCCAGCCGTATGGCCATTTTTGTGCCTAGCGCGGCGCCAAGTGGGAAAGGGTGGTGTCGAGGCTGAAGGCAGCAGGAAAGCCCGCAGCCCCCAGGTCTGTGGGGCTACGCAAGAGGTTCCCTAAGAGCTTTAGAACAAGGCCTAGTTTTCCCTGCTGGCTCCTTGGGCGGGGGACCCATCTCCAGCCGTATGGCCATTTTTGTGCCTGGTGCGGCGCCAAGTGGGAAAGGGTGGTGTCGAGGCTGAAGGCAGCAGGAAAGCCCGCAGCCCCCAGGTCTGTGGGGCTACGCAAGCGGTTCCCTAAGAGCTTTAGAACAAGGCCTAGTTTTCCCTGCTGGCTCCTTGGGCGGGGGACCCATCTCCAGCCGTATTGCCATTTTTGCCCCTGGCGCGGCGCCAAGTGGGAAAGGGTGATGTCGAGGCTGAAGGCAGCAGGAAAGCCCGCAGCCCCCAGGTCTGTGGGGCTACGCAAGCGGTTCCCATAGAGCTTTAGAACACGGCATAGTTTTCCCTGCTGGCTCCTTGGGCGGGGGACCCATCTCCAGCCGTATGGCCATTTTTGTGCCTGGCGCGGCGCCAAGTGGGAAAGGGTGGTGTCGAGGCTGAAGGCAGCAGGAAAGCTCGCAGCCCCAGGTCTGTGGGGCTACGCAAGCGGTTCCCTAAGAGCTTTAGAACAAGGCATAGTTTTCCCTGCTGGCTCCTTGGGCGGGGGACCCATCTCCAGCCATATGGCCATTTTTGGGCCTGGAGCAACACCTAGTGGGAAATCGTAGTATTGAGTCTGAAGGCAGCAGGAAAGCCTGCAGCCCCCATGTCTTTAGGGCTACGCAAGCGGTTCCCAAAGAGCTTTAGAACAAGGCATAGTTTTCCCTGCTGGCTACTTGGGCGGGGGACCCATCTCCAGCCGTATGGCCATTTTTGGGCCTGGAGCAACACCTAGTGGGAAAGCGTAGTATTGAGTCTGAAGGCAGCAGGAAAGCCTGCAGCCCCCAGGTCTGTGGGTGCTACGCAAGCGGTTCCCAAAGAGCTTTAGAACAAGGCCTAGTTTTCCCTTCTGGGTCTTTGGGCAGGGGACACATCTCCAGCCGTATGGCCATTTTTGTGCCTGGTGCGGCGCCAAGTGGGAAAGGGTGGTGTCGAGGCTGAAGGCAGCAGGAAAGCCCGCAGCCCCCAGGTCTGTGGGGCTACGCAAGCGGTTCCCATAGAGCTTTAGAACAAGGCCTATTTTTCCCTGCTGGCTCCTTGGGCGGGGGACCCATCTCCAGCCGTATGGCCATTTTTGTGCCTGGCGCGGCGCCAAGTGGGAAAGGGTGGTGTTGAGGCTGAAGGCAGCAGGAAAGCTCGCAGCCCCAGGTCTGTGGGGCTACGCAAGCGGTTCCCTAAGAGCTTTAGAACAAGGCCTAGTTTTCCCTGCTGGCTCCTTGGGCGGGGGACCCATCTCCAGCCTTATGGACATTTTTGGGCCTGGAGCAACACCTAGTGGGAAATAGTAGTATTGAGGCTGAAGGCAGCAGGAAAGCCTGCAGCCCCCAGGACTTTGGGGCTACGCAAGCGGTTCCCAAAGAGCTTTAGAACAAGGCATAGTTTTCCCTGCTGGCTCCTTGGGCGGGGGACCCATCTCCAGCCGTATGGCCATTTTTGGGCCTGGCGCGGCGCCAAGTGGGAAAGGGTGGTGTCGAGGCTGAAGGCAGCAGGAAAGCTCGCAGCCCCAGGTCTGTGGGGCTACGCAAGCGGTTCCCTAAGAGCTTTAGAACAAGGCATAGTTTTCCCTGCTGGCTCCTTGGGCGGGGGACCCATCTCCAGCCGTATGGCCATTTTTGGGCCTGGAGCAACACCTAGTGGGAAAGCGTAGTATTGAGGCTGAAGGCAGCAGGAAAGCCTGCAGCCCCCAGGTCTGTGGGTGCTACGCAAGCGGTTCCCAAAGAGCTTTAGAACAAGGTCTAGTTTTCCCTTCTGGGTCTTTGGGCGGGGGACACATCTCCAGCCGTATGGCCATTTTTGTGCCTGGTGCGGCGCCAAGTGGGAAAGGGTGGTGTCGAGGCTGAAGGCAGCAGGAAAGCCCGCAGCCCCCAGGTCTGTGGGGCTACGCAAGAGGTTCCCTAAGAGCTTTAGAACAAGGCCTAGTTTTCCCTGCTGGCTCCTTGGGCGGGGGACCCATCTCCAGCCGTATTGCCATTTTTGCCCCTGGCGCGGCGCCAAGTGGGAAAGGGTGATGTCGAGGCTGAAGGCAGCAGGAAAGCCCGCAGCCCCCAGGTCTGTGGGGCTACGCAAGCGGTTCCCATAGAGCTTTAGAACACGGCATAGTTTTCCCTGCTGGCTCCTTGGGCGGGGGACCCATCTCCAGCCGTATGGCCATTTTTGTGCCTGGCGCGGCGCCAAGTGGGAAAGGGTGGTGTCGAGGCTGAAGGCAGCAGGAAAGCTCGCAGCCCCAGGTCTGTGGGGCTACGCAAGCGGTTCCCTAAGAGCTTTAGAACAAGGCATAGTTTTCCCTGCTGGCTCCTTGGGCGGGGGACCCATCTCCAGCCATATGGCCATTTTTGGGCCTGGAGCAACACCTAGTGGGAAATCGTAGTATTGAGTCTGAAGGCAGCAGGAAAGCCTGCAGCCCCCATGTCTTTAGGGCTACGCAAGCGGTTCCCAAAGAGCTTTAGAACAAGGCATAGTTTTCCCTGCTGGCTACTTGGGCGGGGGACCCATCTCCAGCCGTATGGCCATTTTTGGGCCTGGAGCAACACCTAGTGGGAAAGCGTAGTATTGAGTCTGAAGGCAGCAGGAAAGCCTGCAGCCCCCAGGTCTGTGGGTGCTACGCAAGCGGTTCCCAAAGAGCTTTAGAACAAGGCCTAGTTTTCCCTTCTGGGTCTTTGGGCAGGGGACACATCTCCAGCCGTATGGCCATTTTTGTGCCTGGTGCGGCGCCAAGTGGGAAAGGGTGGTGTCGAGGCTGAAGGCAGCAGGAAAGCCCGCAGCCCCCAGGTCTGTGGGGCTACGCAAGAGGTTCCCATAGAGCTTTAGAACAAGGCCTATTTTTCCCTGCTGGCTCCTTGGGCGGGGGACCCATCTCCAGCCGTATGGCCATTTTTGTGCCTGGCGCGGCGCCAAGTGGGAAAGGGTGGTGTTGAGGCTGAAGGCAGCAGGAAAGCTCGCAGCCCCAGGTCTGTGGGGCTACGCAAGCGGTTCCCTAAGAGCTTTAGAACAAGGCCTAGTTTTCCCTGCTGGCTCCTTGGGCGGGGGACCCATCTCCAGCCTTATGGCCATTTTTGGGCCTGGAGCAACACCTAGTGGGAAATAGTAGTATTGAGGCTGAAGGCAGCAGGAAAGCCTGCAGCCCCCAGGACTTTGGGGCTACGCAAGCGGTTCCCAAAGAGCTTTAGAACAAGGCATAGTTTTCCCTGCTGGCTCCTTGGGCGGGGGACCCATCTCCAGCCGTATGGCCATTTTTGGGCCTGGCGCGGCGCCAAGTGGGAAAGGGTGGTGTCGAGGCTGAAGGCAGCAGGAAAGCTCGCAGCCCCAGGTCTGTGGGGCTACGCAAGCGGTTCCCTAAGAGCTTTAGAACAAGGCATAGTTTTCCCTGCTGGCTCCTTGGGCGGGGGACCCATCTCCAGCCGTATGGCCATTTTTGGGCCTGGAGCAACACCTAGTGGGAAAGCGTAGTATTGAGGCTGAAGGCAGCAGGAAAGCCTGCAGCCCCCAGGTCTGTGGGTGCTACGCAAGCGGTTCCCAAAGAGCTTTAGAACAAGGTCTAGTTTTCCCTTCTGGGTCTTTGGGCGGGGGACACATCTCCAGCCGTATGGCCATTTTGTGCCTGGTGCGGCGCCAAGTGGGAAAGGGTGATGTCGAGGCTGAAGGCAGCAGGAAAGCCCGCAGCCCCCAGGTCTGTGGGGCTACGCAAGCGGTTCCCTAATAGCTTTAGAACAAGGCCTAGTTTTCCCTGCTGGCTCCTTGGGCGGGGGACCCATCTCCAGCCGTATTGCCATTTTTGCCCCTGTCGCGGCGCCAAGTGGGAAAGGGTGATGTCGAGGCTGAAGGCAGCAGGAAAGCCCGCAGCCCCCAGGTCTGTGGGGCTACGCAAGAGGTTCCCAAATAGCTTTAGAAGAAGGCATAGTTTTCCCTGCTGGCTCCTTGGGCGGGGGACCCATATCTAGCCTTATGGCCATTTTTGTGCCTGGAGCGACACCTAGTGGGAAAGCGTAATATTGAGGTTGAAGGCAGCAGGAAAGCCTGCAGCCCCCAGGTCTGTGGGTGCTATGCAAGCGGTTCCCAAAGAGCTTCAGAACAAGGCATAGTTTTCCCTGCTGGGTCTTTGGGCTGGGGATCCATCTCCAGCCGTATGGCCATTTTTGTGCCTAGCGCCGCGCCAAGTGGGAAAGGGTGGTGTCGAGGCTGAAGGCAGCAAGAAAGCCTGCAGCCCCCAGGTCTGTGGGGCTACGCAAGAGGTTCCCTAAGAGCTTTAGAACAAGGCCTAGTTTTCCCTGCTGGCTCCTTGGGCGGGGGACCCATCTCCAGCCGTATGGCCATTTTTGTGCCTGGTGCGGCGCCAAGTGGGAAAGGGTGGTGTCGAGGCTGAAGGCAGCAGGAAAGCCCGCAGCCCCCAGGTCTGTGGGGCTACGCAAGAGGTTCCCTAAGAGCTTTAGAACAAGGCCTAGTTTTCCCTGCTGGCTCCTTGGGCGGGGGACCCATCTCCAGCCGTATTGCCATTTTTGCCCCTGGCGCGGCGCCAAGTGGGAAAGGGTGATGTCGAGGCTGAAGGCAGCAGGAAAGCCCGCAGCCCCCACGTCTGTGGGGCTACGCAAGCGGTTCCCATAGAGCTTTAGAACACGGCATAGTTTTCCCTGCTGGCTCCTTGGGCGGGGGACCCATCTCCAGCCGTATGGCCATTTTTGGGCCTGGCGCGGCGCCAAGTGGGAAAGGGTGGTGTCGAGGCTGAAGGCAGCAGGAAAGCCCGCAGCCCCAGGTCTGTGGGGCTACGCAAGCGGTTCCCAAAGAGCTTTAGAACAAGGCATAGTTTTCCCTGCTGGCTACTTGGGCGGGGGACCCATCTCCAGCCGTATGGCCATTTTTGGGCCTGGAGCAACACCTAGTGGGAAAGCGTAGTATTGAGGCTGAAGGCAGCAGGAAAGCCTGCAGCCCCCAGGTCTGTGGGTGCTACGCAAGCGGTTCCCAAAGAGCTTTAGAACAAGGCCTAGTTTTCCCTTCTGGGTCTTTGGGCAGGGGACAGATCTCCAGCCGTATGGCCATTTTTGGGCCTGGAGCAACACCTCGTGGGAAAGCGTAGTATTGAGGCTGAAGGCAGCAGGAAAGCCTGCAGCCCCAAGGTCTGTGGGTGCTACGCAAGCGGTTCCAAAAGAGCTTTAGAACAAGGCCTAGTTTTCCCTTCTGGGTCTTTGGGCGGGGGACACATCTCCAGCCGTATGGCCATTTTTGTGCCTGGTGCGGCGCCAAGTGGGAAAGGGTGATGTCGAGGCTGAAGGCAGCAGGAAAGCCCGCAGCCCTCAGGTCTGTGGGGCTACGCAAGAGGTTCCCTAATAGCTTTAGAACAAGGCCTAGTTTTCCCTGCTGGCTCCTTGGGCGGGGGACCCATCTCCAGCCGTATTGCCATTTTTGCCCCTGGCGCGGCGCCAAGTGGGAAAGGGTGATGTCGAGGCTGAAGGCAGCAGGAAAGCCCGCAGCCCCCAGGTCTGTGGGGCTACGCAAGCGGTTCCCAAAGAGTTTTAGATCAAGGCCTAGTTTTCCCTGCTGTCTCCTTGTGCGGGCGACCCATCTCTAGCCATATGGCCATTTTTGTGCCTGGTGCGGCGCCAAGAGGGAAAGGGTGGTGTCGAGGCTGAAGGCAGCAGGAAGGCCCGCAGCCCCCAGGTCTGTGGGGCTACGCAAGAGGTTCCCAAATAGCTTTAGAACAAGGCATAGTTTTCCCTGCTGGCTCCTTAGGCGGGGGACCCATATCTAGCCTTATGGCCATTTTTGTGCCTGGAGCGACACCTAGTGGGAAAGCATAATATTGAGGTTGAAGGCAGCAGGAAAGCCTGCAGCCCTCAGGTCTGTGGGTGCTACGCAAGCGGATCCCAAAGAGCATTAGAACAAGGCATAGTTTTCCCTGCTGGCTCTTTGGGCGTGGGACCCATCTCCAGCCGTATGGCCATTTTTGTAGCTAGCACGGCGCCAAGTGGCAAAGGGTCATGTCAAGGCAGAAGGCAGCAGGAAAGCCTGCAGCCCCCAGGTCTGTGGGGCTACGCAAGCGGTTCCCAAAGAGCTTTAGAACAAGGCCTAGTTTTCCCTGCTGGCTCCTTGGGCGGGGGACCATTTTCCAGACGTATGGCCATTTTTGTGCCTGGCGCGGCGCCAAGTGGGAAAGGGTGGTGTCGAGGCTGAAGGCAGCAGGAAGGCCCGCAGCCCCCAGGTCTGTGGGGCTACGCAAGAAGTTCCCTAAGAGCTTTAGAACAAGGCTTAGTTTTCCCTGCTGGCTCCTTGGGCGGGGGACCCATATCTAGCCTTATGGCCATTTTTGTGCCTGGCGCGACACCTAGTGGGAAAGAGTAATATTGAGGTTGAAGGCAGCAGGAAAGCCTGCAGCCCCCAGGTCTGTGGGTGCTACGCAAGCGGTTCCCAAAGAGCTTTAGAACAAGGCATAGTTTTCCCTGCTGGGTCTTTGGGCTGGGGACCCATCTCCAGCCGTATGGCCATTTTTGTGCCTGGTGCGGCGCCAAAAGGGAAAGGGTGGTGTCGAGGCTGAAGGCAGCAGGAAAGCCCGCAGCCCCCAGGTCTGTGGGGCTACGCAAGAGGTTCCCAAATAGCTTTAGAACAAGGCATAGTTTTCCCTGCTGGCTCCTTGGGCGGGGGACCCATATCTAGCCTTATGGCCATTTTTGTGCCTGGAGCGACACCTAGTGGGAAAGCGTAATATTGAGGTTGAAGGCAGCAGGAAAGCCTGCAGCCCCCAGGTCTGTGGGGGCTACGCAAGCGGTTCCCTAAGAGCTTTAGAAGAAGGCATAGTTTTCCCTGCTGGCTCCTTGGGCGGGGGACCCATCTCCAGCCGTATGGCCATTTTTGGGCCTGGAGCAACACCAAGTGGGAAATAGTAGTATTGAGGCTGAAGGCAGCAGGAAAGCCTGCAGCCCCTAGGTCTGTGGGGCTACGCAAGAGGTTCCCTAAGAGCTTTAGAACAAGGCCTAGTTTTCCCTGCTGGCTCCTTGGGCGGGGGACCCATCTCCAGCCGTATGGCCATTTTTGTGCCTGGTGCGGCGCCAAGTGGGAAAGGGTGGTGTCGAGGCTGAAGGCAGCAGGAAAGCCCGCAGCCCCCAGGTCTGTGGGGCTACGCAAGAGGTTCCCTAAGAGCTTTAGAACAAGGCCTAGTTTTCCCTGCTGGCTCCTTGGGCGGGGGACCCATCTCCAGCCGTATGGCCATTTTTGTGCCTGGCGCGGCGCCAAGTGGGAAAGGATGGTGTCGAGGCTGAAGGCAGCAGGAAAGCTCGCAGCCCCAGGTCTGTGGGGCTACGCAAGCGGTTCCCAAAGAGCTTTAGAACAAGGCATAGTTTTCCCTGCTGGCTCCTTGGGCGGGGGACCCATCTCCAGCCATATGGCCATTTTTGGGCCTGGAGCAACACCTAGTGGTAAATCGTAGTATTGAGGCTGAAGGCAGCAGGAAAGCCTGCAGCCCCCAGGTCTTTGGGGCTACGCAAGCGGTTCCCAAAGAGCTTTAGAACAAGGCATAGTTTTCCCTGCTGGCTCCTTGGGCGGGGGACCCATCTCCAGTCGTATGGCCATTTTTGGGCCTGGAGCAACACCTAGTGGGAAAGCGTAGTATTGAGTCTGAAGGCAGCAGGAAAGCCTGCAGCCCCCAGGTCTGTGGGTGCTACGCAAGCGGTTCCCAAAGAGCTTTAGAACAAGGCCTAGTTTTCCCTTCTGGGTCTTTGGGCAGGGGACAGATCTCCAGCCGTATGGCCATTTTTGTGCCTGGTGCGGCGCCAAGTGGGAAAGGGTGGTATTGAGGCTGAAGGCAGCAGGAAAGCCTGCAGCCCCCAGGTCTTTGGGGCTACGCAAGCGGTTCCCAAAGAGCTTTAGAACAAGGCATAGTTTTCCCTGCTGGCTCCTTGGGCGGGGGACCCATCTCCAGCCGTATGGCCATTTTTGTGCCTGGCGCGGCGCCAAGTGGGAAAGGGTGGTGTCGAGGCTGAAGGCAGCAGGAAAGCTCGCAGCCCCAGGTCTGTGGGGCTACTCAAGCGGTTCCCTAAGAGCTTTAGAACAAGGCATAGTTTTCCCTGCTGGCTCCTTGGGCGGGGGACCCATCTCCAGCCGTATGGCCATTTTTGGGCCTGGAGCAACACCTAGTGGGAAAGCGTAGTATTGAGGCTGAAGGCAGCAGGAAAGCCTGCAGCCCCCATGTCTGTGGGTGCTACGCAAGCGGTTCCCAAAGAGCTTTAGAACAAGGCCTAGTTTTCCCTTCTGGGTCTTTGGGCGGGGGACACATCTCCAGCCGTATGGCCATTTTTGTGCCTGGTGCGGCGCCAAGTGGGAAAGGGTGATGTCGAGGCTGAAGGCAGCAGGAAAGCCCGCAGCCCCCAGGTCTGTGGGGCTACGCAAGAGGTTCCCTAATAGCTTTAGAACACGGCCTACTTTTCCCTGCTGGCTCCTTGGGCGGGGGACCCATCTCCAGCCGTATTGCCATTTTTGGCCCCTGGCGCGGCGCCAAGTGGGAAAGGGTGATGTCGAGGCTGAAGGCAGCAGGAAAGCCCGCAGCCCCCAGGTCTGTGGGGCTACGCAAGCGGTTCCCAAAGAGTTTTAGATCAAGGCCTAGTTTTCCCTGCTGTCTCCTTGTGCGGGCAACCCATCTCTAGCCATATGGCCATTTTTGTGCCTGGTGCGGCGCCAAGAGGGAAAGGGTGGTGTCGAGGCTGAAGGCAGCAGGAAGGCCCGCAGCCCCCAGGTCTGTGGGGCTACGCAAGAGGTTCCCAAATAGCTTTAGAACAAGGCCTAGTTTTCCCTGCTGGCTCCTTAGGCGGGGGACCCATATCTAGCCTTATGGCCATTTTTGTGCCTGGAGCGACACCTAGTGGGAAAGCATAATATTGAGGTTGAAGGCAGCAGGAAAGCCCGCAGCCCTCAGGTCTGTGGGTGCTACGCAAGCGGATCCCAAAGAGCATTAGAACAAGGCATAGTTTTCCCTGCTGGCTCTTTGGGCGTGGGACCCATCTCCAGCCGTATGGCCATTTTTGTAGCTAGCGCGGCGCCAAGTGGCAAAGGGTCATGTCAAGGCAGAAGGCAGCAGGAAAGCCTGCAGCCCCCAGGTCTGTGGGGCTACGCAAGAGGTTCCCAAAGAGCTTTAGAACAAGGCATAGTTTTCCCTGCTGGCTCCTTGGGTGGGGGACCCATCTCCAGCCGTATGGCCATTTTTGTGCCTGGCGCGGCGCCAAGTGGGAAAGGGTGGTGTCGAGGCTGAAGGCAGCAGGAAAGCCCGCAGCCCCCAGGTCTCTGGGGCTACGCAAGAGGTTCCCTAAGAGCTTTAGAACAAGGCCTAGTTTTCCCTGCTGGCTCCTTGGGCGGGGGACCCATCTCCAGCCGTATTGCCATTTTTGCCCCTGGCGCGGCGCCAAGTGGGAAAGGGTGATGTCGAGGCTGAAGGCAGCAGGAAAGCCCGCAGCCCCCAGGTCTGTGGGGCTACGCAAGCGGTTCCCATAGAGCTTTAGAACACGGCATAGTTTTCCCTGCTGGCTCCTTGGGCGGGGGACCCATCTCCAGCCGTATGGCCATTTTTGTGCCTGGCGCGGCGCCAAGTGGGAAAGGGTGGTGTCGAGGCTGAAGGCAGCAGGAAAGCTCGCAGCCCCAGGTCTGTGGGGCTACGCAAGCGGTTCCCAAAGAGCTTTAGAACAAGGCATAGTTTTCCCTGCTGGCTACTTGGGCGGGGGACCCATCTCCAGTCGTATGGCCATTTTTGGGCCTGGAGCAACACCTAGTGGGAAAGCGTAGTATTGAGTCTGAAGGCAGCAGGAAAGCCTGCAGCCCCCAGGTCTGTGGGTGCTACGCAAGCGGTTCCCAAAGAGCTTTAGAACAAGGCCTAGTTTTCCCTTCTGGGTCTTTGGGCAGGGGACAGATCTCCAGCCGTATGGCCATTTTTGGGCCTGGAGCAACACCTCGTGGGAAAGCGTAGTATTGAGGCTGAAGGCAGCAGGAAAGCCCGCAGCCCCCAGGTCTGTGGGGCTACGCAAGCGGTTCCCAAAGAGTTTTAGATCAAGGCCTAGTTTTCCCTGCTGTCTCCTTGTGCGGGCGACCCATCTCTAGCCATATGGCCATTTTTGTGCCTGGTGCGGCGCCAAGAGGGAAAGGGTGGTGTCGAGGCTGAAGGCAGCAGGAAGGCCCGCAGCCCCCAGGTCTGTGGGGCTACGCAAGAGGTTCCCAAATAGCTTTAGAACAAGGCATAGTTTTCCCTGCTGGCTCCTTAGGCGGGGGACCCATATCTAGCCTTATGGCCATTTTTGTGCCTGGAGCGACACCTAGTGGGAAAGCATAATATTGAGGTTGAAGGCAGCAGGAAAGCCTGCAGCCCTCAGGTCTGTGGGTGCTACGCAAGCGGAGCCCAAAGAGCATTAGAACAAGGCATAGTTTTCCCTGCTGGCTCTTTGGGCGTGGGACCCATCTCCAGCCGTATGGCCATTTTTGTAGCTAGCGCGGCGCCAAGTGGCAAAGGGTCATGTCAAGGCAGAAGGCAGCAGGAAAGCCTGCAGCCCCCAGGTCTGTGGGGCTACGCAAGCGGTTCCCAAAGAGCTTTAGAACAAGGCCTAGTTTTCCCTGCTGGCTGTTTGGGCGGGGGACCATTTTCCAGACGTATGGCCATTTTTGTGCCTGGTGCGGCGCCAAGTGGGAAAGGGTGGTGTCGAGGCTGAAGGCAGCAGGAAGGCCCGCAGCCCCCAGGTCTGTGGGGCTACGCAAGAAGTTCCCTAAGAGCTTTAGAACAAGGCTTAGTTTTCCCTGCTGGCTCCTTGGGCGGGGGACCCATATCTAGCCTTATGGCCATTTTTGTGCCTGGCGCGACACCTAGTGGGAAAGAGTAATATTGAGGTTGAAGGCAGCAGGAAAGCCTGCAGCCCCCAGGTCTGTGGGTGCTACGCAAGCGGTTCCCAAAGAGCTTTAGAACAAGGCATAGTTTTCCCTGCTGGGTCTTTGGGCTGGGGACCCATCTCCAGCCGTATGGACATTTTTGTGCCTGGTGCGGCGCCAAAAGGGAAAGGGTGGTGTCGAGGCTGAAGGCAGCAGGAAAGCCTGCAGCCCCCAGGTCTGTGGGGCTACGCAAGAGGTTCCCAAATAGCTTTAGAACAAGGCCTAGTTTTCCCTGCTGGATCCTTGGGCGGGGGACCCATCTCCAGCCGTATTGCCATTTTTGCACCTGGCGCGGCGCCAAGTGGGAAAGGGTGATGTCAAGGCTGAAGGCAGCAGGAAAGCCCGCAGCCCCCAGGTCTGTGGGGCTACGCAAGCGGTTCCCATAGAGCTTTAGAACACGGCATAGTTTTCCCTGCTGGCTCCTTGGGCGGGGGACCCATCTCCAGCCGTATGGCCATTTTTGTGCCTGGCGCGGCGCCAAGTGGGAAAGGGTGGTGTCGAGGCTGAAGGCAGCAGGAAAGCTCGCAGCCCCAGGTCTGTGGGGCTACGCAAGCGGTTCCCAAAGAGCTTTAGACCAAGGCATAGTTTTCCCTGCTGGCTCCTTGGGCGGGGGACCCATCTCCAGCCATATGGCCATTTTTGGGCCTGGAGCAACACCTAGTGGTAAATCGTAGTATTGAGGCTGAAGGCAGCAGGAAAGCCTGCAGCACCCAGGTCTTTGGGGCTACGCAAGCGGTTCCCAAAGAGCTTTAGAACAAGGCCTAGTTTTCCCTGCTGGCTACTTGGGCGGGGGACCCATCTCCAGTCGTATGGCCATTTTTGGGCCTGGAGCAACACCTAGTGGGAAAGCGTAGTATTGAGTCTGAAGGCAGCAGGAAAGCCTGCAGCCCCCAGGTCTGTGGGTGCTACGCAAGCGGTTCCCAAAGAGCTTTAGAACAAGGCCTAGTTTTCCCTTCTGGGTCTTTGGGCAGGGGACAGATCTCCAGCCGTATGGCCATTTTTGTGCCTGGTGCGGCGCCAAGTGGGAAAGGGTGGTGTCGAGGCTGAAGGCAGCAGGAAAGCCCGCAGCCCCCAGGTCTGTGGGGCTACGCAAGCGGTTCCCTAAGAGCTTTAGAACAAGGCGTAGTTTTCCCTGCTGGCTCCTTGGGCGGGGGACCCATCTCCAGCCGTATGGCCATTTTTGTGCCTGGCGCGGCGCCAAGTGGGAAAGGGTGGTATTGAGGCTGAAGGCAGCAGGAAAGCTCGCAGCCCCAGGTCTGTGGGGCTACGCAAGCGGTTCCCTAAGAGCTTTAGAAGAAGGCATAGTTTTCCCTGCTGGCTCCTTGGGCGGGGGACCCATCTCCAGCCGTATGGCCATTTTTGGGCCTGGAGCAACACCTAGTGGGAAATAGTAGTATTGAGGGTGAAGGCAGCAGGAAAGCCTGCAGCCCCCAGGTCTGTGGGGCTACGCAAGAGGTTCCCTAAGAGCTTTAGAACAAGGCCTAGTTTTCCCTGCTGGCTCCTTGGGCGGGGGACCCATCTCCAGCCGTATGGCCATTTTTGTGCCTGGTGCGGCGCCAAGTGGGAAAGGGTGGTGTCGAGGCTGAAGGCAGGAGGAAAGCCCGCAGCCCCCAGGTCTGTGGGGCTACGCAAGAGGTTCCCTAAGAGCTTTAGAACAAGGCCTAGTTTTCCCTGCTGGCTCCTTGGGCGGGGGACCCATCTCCAGCCGTATTGCCATTTTTGCCCCTGGCGCGGCGCCAAGTGGGAAACGGTGATGTCGAGGCTGAAGGCAGCAGGAAAGCCCGCAGCCCCCAGGTCTGTGGGTGCTACGCAAGCGGATCCCAAAGAGCATTAGAACAAGGCATAGTTTTCCCTGCTGGCTCTTTGGGCATGGGACCCATCTCCAGCCGTATGGCCATTTTTGTAGCTAGCGCGGCGCCAAGTGGCAAAGGGTCATGTCAAGGCAGAAGGCAGCAGGAAAGCCTGCAGCCCCCAGGTCTGTGGGTGCTACGCAAGCGGTTCCCAAAGAGCTTTAGAACAAGGCCTAGTTTTCCCTTCTGGGTCTTTGGGCAAGGGACACATCTCCAGCCGTATGGCCATTTTTGTGCCTCGTGCGGCGCCAAGTGGGAAAGGGTGGTGTCGAGGCTGAAGGCAGCAGGAAAGCCCGCAGCCCCCAGGTCTGTGGGGCTACGCAAGCGGTTCCCTAAGAGCTTTAGAACAAGGCGTAGTTTTCCCTGCTGGCTCCTTGGGCGGGGGACCCATCTCCAGCCGTATGGCCATTTTTGTGCCTGGCGCGGCGCCAAGTGGGAAAGGGTGGTGTTGAGGCTGAAGGCAGCAGGAAAGCTCGCAGCCCCAGGTCTGTGGGGCTACGCAAGCGGTTCCCTAAGAGCTTTAGAACAAGGCATAGTTTTCCCTGCTGGCTCCTTGGGCGGGGAACCCATCTCCAGCCGTATGGCCATTTTTGGGCCTGGAGCAACACCTAGTGGGAAATAGTAGTATTGAGGCTGAAGGCAGCAGGAAAGCCTGCAGTCCCCAGGTCTTTGGGGCTACGCAAGCGGTTCCCAAAGAGCTTTAGAACAAGGCATAGTTTTCCCTGCTGGCTCCTTGGGCGGGGGACCCATCTCAAGCCGTATGGCCATTTTTGGGCCTGGAGCAACACCTAGTGGGAAAGCGTAGTATTGAGTCTGAAGGCAGCAGGAAAGCCTGCAGCCCCCAGGTCTGTGGGTGCTACGCAAGCGGTTCCCAAAGAGCTTTAGAACAAGGCCTAGTTTTCCCTTCTGGGTCTTTGGGCGGGGGACACATCTCCAGCCGTATGGCCATTTTTGTGCCTGGTGCGGCGCCAAGTGGGAAAGGGTGGTGTCGAGGCTGAAGGCAGCAGGAAAGCCCGCAGCCCCCAGGTCTGTGGGGCTACGCAAGAGGTTCCCAAAGAGCTTTAGAACAAGGCCTAGTTTTCCCTGCTGGCTCCTTGGGCGGGGGACCCATCTCCAGCCGTATTGCCATTTTTGCCCCTGGCGCGGCGCCAAGTGGGAAAGGGTGATGTCGAGGCTGAAGGCAGCAGGAAAGCCCGCAGCCCCCAGGTCTGTGGCGCTACGCAAGCGGTTCCCAAAGAGTTTTAGATCAAGGCCTAGTTTTCCCTGCTGTCTCCTTGTGCGGGCGACCCATCTCTAGCCATATGGCCATTTTTGTGCCTGGTGCGGCGCCAAGAGGGAAAGGGTGGTGTCGAGGCTGAAGGCAGCAGGAAGGCCCACAGCCCCCAGGTCTGTGGGGCTACGCAAGAGGTTCCCAAATAGCTTTAGAACAAGGCATAGTTTTCCCTGCTGGGTCTTTGGGCTGGGGACCCATCTCCAGCCGTATGGCCATTTTTGTGCCTGGTGCGGCGCCAAAAGGGAAAGGGTGGTGTCGAGGCTGAAGGCAGCAGGAAGGCCCGCAGCCCCCAGGTCTGTGGGGCTACGCAAGAGGTTCCCAAATAGCTTTAGAACAAGGCATAGTTTTCCCTGCTGGCTCCTTGGGCGGGGGACCCATATCTAGCCTTATGGCCATTTTTGCCCCTGGCGCGGCGCCAAGTGGGAAAGCGTAATATTGAGGTTGAAGGCAGCAGGAAAGCCTGCAGCCCCCAGGTCTGTGGGTGCTATCCAAGCGGTTCCCAAAGAGCTTCAGAACAAGGCATAGTTTTCCCTGCTGGGTCTTTGGGCTGGCGATCCATCTCCAGCCGTATGGCCATTTTTCTGCCTAGCGCCGCGCCAAGTGGGAAAGGGTGGTGTCGAGGCCGAAGGCAGCAGAAATACCTGCAGCACCCAGGTCTGTAGGGCTACGCAATCGTTTCCCAAAGGTCTTTGAAGAAAGCCTAGTTTTCCCTGCTGGTTCTTTCGGCGAGGGACGCATCTCAAGCCGTATGGCTGTTTTTGTGCCTGGCCCGGCGCCAATTGGGAAAGTGTGGTGTGGAGGCTGAAGGCAGCAGGAAAGCCCGCAGCCCCCAGGTCTGTGGGGCTACGCAAGCGGTTCCCGAAGAGCTATAGAAGAAGGCATAGTTTTTCCTGCTGGCTCCTTGGGCGGGGGACCTATCTTCAGCCGTATAGCCAATTTTGTACCTGGCGCGGCACCAAGTGGGAAATGGTCATGTTAAGGCTGAAGGCAGCAGGAAAGCCCGCAGCCCCCAGGTCTGTGGGGCTACGCAAGCGGTTCCCAAAGAGCTTTAGAACAAGGCCTAGTTTTCCCTGCTGGCTCTTTGGGCGGCGGACCCATCTCCAGCTGTAAGGCCATTTTTGTGCCTGGCGCGGCGCCAAGTGGAAAGGGCGGTTTTGAGGCTGAGGGCAGCAGAAAAGCCTGCAGCCCCCAGGTCTGTGGGGCTACGCAAGCTGTTCCGAAATAGCTTTAGAAGAAGGCATTGTTTTCCCTGCTGGCTCCTTGGGCGGGGGACCCATCTCCAGCCGTATGGCCATTTTTGTGCCTGGCGCGGCGCCAAGTGTGAAAGGGTGGTGTCGAGGCTGAAGGCAGCAGAAAAACCTGCAGCCCCCAGGTCTTTGGGGCTACGCAAGCGGTTCCCAAAGAGTTTTAGATCAAGGCCTAGTTTTCCCTGCTGGCTCCTTGTGCGGGCGACCCATCTCCAGCCATATGGCCATTTTTGTGCCTGGTGCGGCGCCAAGAGGGAAAGTGTGGTGTCGAGGCTGAAGGCAGCAGGAAGGCCCGCAGCCCCCAGGTCTGTGGGGCTACGCAAGAGGTTCCCAAAGAGCTTTAGAACAAGGCCTAGTTTTCCCTGCTGGCTCCTTGGGCGGGGGACCCATATCTAGCCTTATGGCCATTTTTGTGCCTGGAGCGACACCTAGTGGGAAAGCGTAATATTGAGGTTCAAGGCAGCAGGAAAGCCTGCAGCCCTCAGGTCTGTGGGTGCTACGCAAGCGGATCCCAAAGAGCATTAGAACAAGGCATAGTTTTCCCTGCTGGCTCTTTGGGCTTGGGACCCATCTCCAGCCGTATGGCCATTTTTGTAGCTAGCGCGGCGCCAAGTGGCAAAGGGTCATGTCAAGGCAGAAGGCAGCAGGAAAGCCTGCAGCCCCCAGGTCTGTGGGGCTACGCAAGCGGTTCCCAAAGAGCTTTAGAACAAGGCCTAGTTTTCACTGCTGGCTCCTTGGGCGGGGGACCATTGTCCAGACGTATGGCCATTTTTGTGCCTGGCGCGGCGCCAAGTGGGAAAGGGTGATGTCGAGGCTGAAGGCAGCAGGAAAGCCCGCAGCCCCCAGGTCTGTGGGGCTACGCAAGCGGTTCCCAAAGAGCTTTAGAACAAGGCATCGTTTTCCCTGCTGGGTCTTTGGGCGGGGGACCCATCTCCAGCCGTATGGCCATTTTTGGGCCTGGAGCAAC
Organism: Chroicocephalus ridibundus; assembly: GCF_963924245.1. Classification (NCBI taxonomy): domain Eukaryota; kingdom Metazoa; phylum Chordata; class Aves; order Charadriiformes; family Laridae; genus Chroicocephalus; species Chroicocephalus ridibundus. Next base: position 351,300 of record NW_026961714.1, read on the forward strand.
ACCTAGTGGGAAATAGTAGTATTGAGGCTGAAGGCAGCAGGAAAGCCTGCAGCCCCCAGGTCTGTGGGGCTACGCAAGAGGTTCCCTAAGAGCTTTAGAACAAGGCCTAGTTTTCCCTGCTGGCTCCTTGGGCGGGGGACCCATCTCCAGCCGTATGGCCATTTTTGTGCCTGGTGCGGCGCCAAGTGGGAAAGGGTGGTGTCGAGGCTGAAGGCAGGAGGAAAGCCCGCACCCCCATAGGTCTGTGGGGCTACGCAAGAGGTTCCCTAAGAGCTTTAGAACAAGGCCTAGTTTTCCCTGCTGGCTCCTTGGGCGGGGGACCCATCTCCAGCCGTATTGCCATTTTTGCCCCTGGCGCGGCGCCAAGTGGGAAAGGGTGATGTCGAGGCTGAAGGCAGCAGGAAAGCCCGCAGCCCCCAGGTCTGTGGGGCTACGCAAGCGGTTCCCATAGAGCTTTAGAACACCGCATAGTTTTCCCTGCTGGCTCCTTGGGCGGGGGACCCATCTCCAGCCGTATGGCCATTTTTGTGCCTGGCGCGGCGCCAAGTGGGAAAGGGTGGTGTCGAGGCTGAAGGCAGCAGGAAAGCTCGCAGCCCCAGGTCTGTGGGGCTACGCAAGCGGTTCCCAAAGAGCTTTAGACCAAGGCATAGTTTTCCCTGCTGGCTCCTTGGGCGGGGGACCCATCTCCAGCCATATGGCCATTTTTGGGCCTGGAGCAACACCTAGTGGTAAATCGTAGTATTGAGGCTGAAGGCAGCAGGAAAGCCTGCAGCCCCCAGGTCTTTGGGGCTACGCAAGCGGTTCCCAAAGAGCTTTAGAACAAGGCATAGTTTTCCCTGCTGGCTACTTGGGCGTTGTACCCATCTCCAGTCGTATGGCCATTTTTGGGCCTGGAGCAACACCTAGTGGGAAAGCGTAGTATTGAGTCTGAAGGCAGCAGGAAAGCCTGCAGCCCCCAGGTCTGTGGGTGCTACGCAAGCGGTTCCCAAAGAGCTTTAGAACAAGGCCTAGTTTTCTCTTCTGGGTCTTTGGGCAGGGGACAGATCTCCAGCCGTATGGCCATTTTTGTGCCTGGTGCGGCGCCAAGTGGGAAAGGGTGGTGTCGAGGCTGAAGGCAGCAGGAAAGCCCGCAGCCCCCAGGTCTGTGGGGCTACGCAAGTGGTTCCCTAAGAGCTTTAGAACAAGGCCTAGTTTTCCCTGCTGGCTCCTTGGGCGGGGGACCCATCTCCAGCCGTATGGCCATTTTTGTGCCTGGCGCGGCGCCAAGTGGGAAAGGGTGGTGTTGAGGCTGAAGGCAGCAGGAAAGCTCGCAGCCCCAGGTCTGTGGGGCTACGCAAGCGGTTCCCTAAGAGCTTTAGAACAAGGCATAGTTTTCCCTGCTGGCTCCTTGGGCGGGGGACCCATCTCCAGCCGTATTGCCATTTTTGGGCCTGGAGCAACACCTAGTGGGAAATAGTAGTATTGAGGCTGAAGGCAGCAGGAAAGCCTGCAGCCCCCAGGTCTGTGGGGCTACGCAAGAGGTTCCCTAAGAGCTTTAGAACAAGGCCTAGTTTTCCCTGCTGGCTCCTTGGGCGGGGGACCCATCTGCAGCCGTATGGCCATTTTTGTGCCTGGTGCGGCGCCAAGTGGGAAAGGGTGGTGTCGAGGCTGAAGGCAGCAGGAAAGCTCGCAGCCCCAGGTCTGTGGGGCTACGCAAGCGGTTCCCTAAGAGCTTTAGAACAAGGCCTAGTTTTCCCTGCTGGCTCCTTGGGCGGGGGACCCATCTCCAGCCGTATGGCCATTTTTGGGCCTGGAGCAACACCTAGTGGGAAAGCGTAGTATTGAGGCTGAAGGCAGCAGGAAAGCCTGCAGCCCCCAGGTCTGTGGGTGCTACGCAAGCGGTTCCCAAAGAGCTTTAGAACAAGGCCTAGTTTTCCCTTCTGGGTCTTTGGGCGGGGGACACATCTCCAGCCGTATGGCCATTTTTGTGCCTGGTGCGGCGCCAAGTGGGAAAGGGTGATGTCGAGGCTGAAGGCAGCAGGAAAGCCCGCAGCCCCCAGGTCTGTGGGGCTACGCAAGAGGTTCCCTAATAGCTTTAGAACACGGCCTAGTTTTCCCTGCTGGCTCCTTGGGCGGGGGACCCATCTCCAGCCGTATTGCCATTTTTGCCCCTGGCGCGGCGCCAAGTGGGAAAGGGTGATGTCGAGGCTGAAGGCAGCAGGAAAGCCCGCAGCCCCCAGGTCTGTGGGGCTACGCAAGCGGTTCCCAAAGAGTTTTAGATCAAGGCCTAGTTTTCCCTGCTGTCTCCTTGTGCGGGCAACCCATCTCTAGCCATATGGCCATTTTTGTGCCTGGTGCGGCGCCAAGAGGGAAAGGGTGGTGTCGAGGCTGAAGGCAGCAGGAAGGCCCGCAGCCCCCAGGTCTGTGGGGCTACGCAAGAGGTTCCCAAAGAGCTTTAGAACAAGGCCTAGTTTTCCCTGCTGGCTCCTTGGGCGGGGGACCCATATCTAGCCTTATGGCCATTTTTGTGCCTGGCGCGACACCTAGTGGGAAAGACTAATATTGAGGTTGAAGGCAGCAGGAAAGCCTGCAGCCCCCAGGTCTGTGGGGCTACGCAAGCGGTTCCCAAAGAGCTTTAGAACAAGGCATAGTTTTCCCTGCTGGCTCCTTGGGCGGGGGACCCATCTCCAGCCGTATGGCCATTTTTGGGCCTGGAGCAACACCTAGTGGGAAAGCGTAGTATTGAGTCTGAAGGCAGCAGGAAAGCCTGCAGCCCCCAGGTCTGTGGGGCTACGCAAGCGGTTCCCAAAGAGCTTTAGAACAAGGCCTAGTTTTCCCTTCTGGGTCTTTGGCAGGGGACACATCTCCAGCCGTATGGCCATTTTTGTGCCTGGCGCGTCGCCAAGTGGGAAAGGGTGGTGTTGAGGCTGATGGCAGCAGGAAAGCTCGCAGCCCCAGGTCTGTGGGGCTACGCAAGCGGTTCCCTAAGAGCTTTAGAACAAGGCATAGTTTTCCCTGCTGGCTCCTTGGGCGGGGAACCCATCTCCAGCCGTATGGCCATTTTTGGGCCTGGAGCAACACCTAGTGGGAAATACTAGTATTGAGGCTGAAGGCAGCAGGAAAGCCTGCAGTCCCCAGGTCTTTGGGGCTACGCAAGCGGTTCCCAAAGAGCTTTAGAACAAGGCATAGTTTTCCCTGCTGGCTACTTGGGCGGGGGACCCATCTCCAGCCGTATGGCCATTTTTGGGCCTGGAGCAACACCTAGTGGGAAAGCGTAGTATTGAGTCTGAAGGCAGCAGGAAAGCCTGCAGCCCCCAGGTCTGTGGGTGCTACGCAAGCGGTTCCCAAAGAGCTTTAGAACAAGGTCTAGTTTTCCCTTCTGGGTCTTTGGGCGGGGGACACATCTCCAGCCGTATGGCCATTTTTGTGCCTGGTGCGGCGCCAAGTGGGAAAGGGTGGTGTCGAGGCTGAAGGCAGCAGGAAAGCCTGCAGCCCCCAGGTCTGTGGGGCTACGCAAGAGGTTCCCAAAGAGCTTTAGAACAAGGCATAGTTTTCCCTGCTGGCTCCTTGGGCGGGGGACCCATCTCCAGCCGTATTGCCATTTTTGCCCCTGGCGCGGCGCCAAGTGGGAAAGGGTGATGTCGAGGCTGAAGGCAGCAGGAAAGCCCGCAGCCCCCAGGTCTGTGGGGCTACGCAAGCGGTTCCCAAAGAGTTTTAGATCAAGGCCTAGTTTTCCCTGCTGTCTCCTTGTGCGGGCAACCCATCTCTAGCCATATGGCCATTTTTGTGCCTGGTGCGGCGCCAAGAGGGAAAGGGTGGTGTCGAGGCTGAAGGCAGCAGGAAGGCCCGCAGCCCCCAGGTCTGTGGGGCTACGCAAGAGGTTCCCAAAGAGCTTTAGAACAAGGCCTAGTTTTCCCTGCTGGCTCCTTAGGCGGGGGACCCATATCTAGCCTTATGGCCATTTTTGTGCCTGGAGCGACACCTAGTGGGAAAGCATAATATTGAGGTTGAAGGCAGCAGGAAAGCCTGCAGCCCTCAGGTCTGTGGGTGCTACGCAAGCGGATCCCAAAGAGCATTAGAACAAGGCATAGTTTTCCCTGCTGGCTCTTTGGGCGTGGGACCCATCTCCAGCCGTATGGCCATTTTTGTAGCTAGCGCGGCGCCAAGTGGCAAAGGGTCATGTCAAGGCAGAAGGCAGCAGGAAAGCCTGCAGCCCCCAGGTCTGTGGGGCTACGCAAGCGGTTCCCTAAGAGCTTTAGAACAAGGCCTAGTTTTCCCTGCTGGCTCCTTGGGCGGGGGACCATTTTCCAGACGTATGGCCATTTTTGTGCCTGGCGCGGCCCCAAGTGGGAAAGGGTGGGGTCGAGGCTGAAGGCAGCAGGAAGGCCCGCAGCCCCCAGGTCTGTGGGGCTACGCAAGAAGTTCCCTAAGAGCTTTAGAACAAGGCATAGTTTTTCCTGCTGGCTCCTTGGGCGGGGGACCCATATCTAGCCTTATGGCCATTTTTGTGCCTGGCGCGACACCTAGTGGGAAAGAGTAATATTGAGTCTGAAGGCAGCAGGAAAGCCTGCAGCCCCCAGGTCTGTGGGGCTACGCAAGCGGTTCCCAAAGAGCTTTAGAACAAGGCCTAGTTTTCCCTTCTGGGTCTTTGGGCAGGGGACACATCTCCAGCCGTATGGCCATTTTTGTGCCTGGTGCGGCGCCAAGTGGGAAAGGGTGGTGTCGAGGCTGAAGGCAGCAGGAAAGCCCGCAGCCCCCAGGTCTGTGGGGCTACGCAAGCGGTTCCCTAAGAGCTTTAGAACAAGGCGTAGTTTTCCCTGCTGGCTCCTTGGGCGGGGGACCCATCTCCAGCCGTATGGCCATTTTTGTGCCTGGCGCGGCGCCAAGTGGGAAAGGGTGGTGTTGAGGCTGATGGCAGCAGGAAAGCTCGCAGCCCCAGGTCTGTGGGGCTACGCAAGCGGTTCCCTAAGAGCTTTAGAACAAGGCATAGTTTTCCCTGCTGGCTCCTTGGGCGGGGAACCCATCTCCAGCCGTATGGCCATTTTTGGGCCTGGAGCAACACCTAGTGGGAAATAGTAGTATTGAGGCTGAAGGCAGCAGGAAAGCCTGCAGTCCCCAGGTCTTTGGGGCTACGCAAGCGGTTCCCAAAGAGCTTTAGAACAAGGCATAGTTTTCCCTGCTGGCTACTTGGGCGGGGGACCCATCTCCAGCCGTATGGCCATTTTTGGGCCTGGAGCAACACCTAGTGGGAAAGCGTAGTATTGAGGCTGAAGGCAGCAGGAAAGCCTGCAGCCCCCAGGTCTGTGGGGCTACGCAAGCTGTTCCGAAATAGCTTTAGAAGAAGGCCTAGTTTTCCCTGCTGGGTCTTTGGGCGGGGGACCCATCTCCAGCCTTATGGCCATTTTTGTGCCTGGCGCGGCGCCAAGTGTGAAAGGGTGGTGTCGAGGCTGAAGGCAGCAGAAAAACCTGCAGCCCCCAGGTCTTTGGGGCTACGCAAGCGGTTCCCAAAGAGTTTTAGATCAAGGCCTAGTTTTCCCTGCTGGCTCCTTGTGCGGGCGACCCATCTCCAGCCATATGGCCATTTTTGTGCCTGGTGCGGCGCCAAGAGGGAAAGTGTGGTGTCGAGGCTGAAGGCAGCAGGAAGGCCCGCAGCCCCCAGGTCTGTGGGGCTACGCAAGAGGTTCCCAAAGAGCTTTAGAACAAGGCCTAGTTTTCCCTGCTGGCTCCTTGGGCGGGGGACCCATATCTAGCCTTATGGCCATTTTTGTGCCTGGAGCGACACCTAGTGGGAAAGCGTAATATTGAGGTTGAAGGCAGCAGGAAAGCCTGCAGCCCTCAGGTCTGTGGGTGCTACGCAAGCGGATCCCAAAGAGCATTAGAACAAGGCATAGTTTTCCCTGCTGGCTCCTTGGGCGGGGGACCCATATCTAGCCTTATGGCCATTTTTGTGCCTGGAGCGACACCTAGTGGGAAAGCATAATATTGAGGTTGAAGGCAGCAGGAAAGCCTGCAGCCCTCAGGTCTGTGGGTGCTACGCAAGCGGATCCCAAAGAGCATTAGAACAAGGCATAGTTTTCCCTGCTGGCTCTTTGGGCGTGGGACCCATCTCCAGCCGTATGGCCATTTTTGTGCCTGGTGAGGCGCCAAAAGGGAAAGGGTGGTGTCGAGGCTGAAGGCAGCAGGAAGGCCCGCAGCCCCCAGGTCTGTGGGGCTACGCAAGAGGTTCCTAAATAGCTTTAGAACAAGGCATAGTTTTCCCTGCTGGCTCCTTGGGCGGGGGACCCATATCTAGCCTTATGGCCATTTTTGTGCCTGGAGCGACACCTAGTGGGAAAGCGTAATATTGAGGTTGAAGGCAGCAGGAAAGCCTGCAGCCCCCAGGTCTGTGGGTGCTATGCAAGCGGTTCCCAAAGACCTTCAGAACAAGGCATAGTTTTCCCTGCTGGGTCTTTGGGCTGGCGATCCATCTCCAGCCGTATGGCCATTTTTCTCCCTAGCGCCGCGCCAAGTGGGAAAGGGTGGTGTCGAGGCCGAAGGCAGCAGAAATACCTGCAGCACCCAGGTCTGTAGGGCTACGCAATCATTTCCCAAAGGTCTTTGAAGAAAGCCTAGTTTTCCCTGCTGGTTCTTTCAGCGAGGGACGCATCTCCAGCCGTATGGCTGTTTTTGTGCCTGGCGCGGCGCCAATTGGGAAAGTGTGGTGTGGAGGCTGAAGGCAGCAGGAAAGCCCGCAGCCCCCAGGTCTGTGGGGCTACGCAAGCGGTTCCCGAAGAGCTATAGAAGAAGGCATAGTTTTTCCTGCTGGCTCCTTGGGTGGGGGACCTATCTTCAGCCGTATAGCCAATTTTGTGCCTGGCGCGGCACCAAGTGGGAAATGGTCATGTTAAGGCTGAAGGCAGCAGGAAAGCCCGCAGCCCCCAGGTCTGTGGGGCTACGCAAGCGGTTCCCAAAGAGCTTTAGAACAAGGCCTAGTTTTCCCTGCTGGCTCTTTGGGCGGCGGACCCATCTCCAGCTGTAAGGCCATTTTTGTGCCTGGCGCGGCGCCAAGTGGAAAGGGCGGTTTTGAGGCTGAGGTCAGCAGAAAAGCCTGCAGCCCCCAGGTCTGTGGGGCTACGCAAGCTGTTCCGAAATAGCTTTAGAAGAAGGCCTAGTTTTCCCTGCTGGCTCCATGGGCGGGGGACCCATCTCCAGCCGTATGGCCATTTTTGTGCCTGGCGCGGCGCCAAGTGTGAAAGGGTGGTGTCGAGGCTGAAGGCAGCAGAAAAACCTGCAGCCCCCAGGTCTTTGGGGCTACGCAAGCGGTTCCCAAAGAGTTTTAGATCAAGGCCTAGTTTTCCCTGCTGGCTCCTTGTGCGGGCGACCCATCTCCAGCCATATGGCCATTTTTGTGCCTGGTGCGGCGCCAAGAGGGAAAGTGTGGTGTCGAGGCTGAAGGCAGCAGGAAGGCCCGCAGCCCCCAGGTCTGTGGGGCTACGCAAGAGGTTCCCAAAGAGCTTTAGAACAAGGCCTAGTTTTCCCTGCTGGCTCCTTGGGCGGGGGACCCATATCTAGCCTTATGGCCATTTTTGTGCCTGGAGCGACACCTAGTGGGAAAGCGTAATATTGAGGTTGAAGGCAGCAGGAAAGCCCGCAGCCCTCAGGTCTGTGGGTGCTACGCAAGCGGATCCCAAAGAGCATTAGAACAAGGCATATTTTTCCCTGCTGGCTCTTTGGGCTTGGGACCCATCTCCAGCCGTATGGCCATTTTTGTAGCTAGCGCGGCGCCAAGTGGCAAAGGGTCATGTCAAGGCAGAAGGCAGCAGGAAAGCCTGCAGCCCTCAGGTCTGTGGGTGCTACGCAAGCGGTTCCCAAAGAGCTTTAGAACTAGGCATAGTTTTCCCTTCTGCGTCTTTGGGCGGGGGACCCATCTCCAGCCGTATGGCCATTTTTGTGCCTGGCGCGGCGCCAAGTGGAAAGGGCGGTTTTGAGGCTGAAGGCAGCAGAAAAGCCTGCAGCCCCCAGGTCTTTGGGGCTACGCAAGCGATTCCCAAATAGCTTTAGAACAAGGCCTAGTTTTCCCTGCTGTCTCCTTGGGCGGGTGACCCATTTCCAGCCATATGGCCATTTTTGTGCCTGGCGCGTCACCAAGTGGGAAAGGGTTGTGTCGAGGCTGAAGGCAGCAGGAAAGCCCGCAGCCCCCAGGTCTGTGGGGCTACACAAGCGGTTCCCAAAGAGCTTTAGAACAAGGCATAGTTTTCCCTGCTGGCTCTTTGGGCTGGGGACCCATCTCCAGCCGTATGGCCATTTTTGGAGCTAGCGCGGGGCCAAGTGTCAAAGGGTCATGTCAAGGCTGAAGGCAGCAGGAAAGACCGCAGCCCCCAGGTCTGTGGGGCTACGCAAGCGGTTCCCTAAGAGCTTTAGAACAAGGCATAGTTTTCCCTGCTGGCTCCTTGGGCGGGGAACCCATCTCCAGCCGTATGGCCATTTTTGGGCCTGGAGCAACACCTAGTGGGAAAGCGTAGTATTGAGGCTGAAGGCAGCAGGAAAGCCTGCAGTCCCCAGGTCTGTGGGTGCTACGCAAGCGGTTCCCAAAGAGCTTTAGAACAAGGCCTAGTTTTCCCTTCTGGGTCTTTGGGCGGGGGACACATCTCCAGCCGTATGGCCATTTTTGTGCCTGGTGCGGCGCCAAGTGGGAAAGGGTGGTGTCGAGGCTGAAGGCAGCAGGAAAGCCCGCACCCCCCAGGTCTGTGGGGCTACGCAAGAGGTTCCCTAAGAGCTTTAGAACAAGGCCTAGTTTTCCCTGCTGGCTCCTTGGGCGGGGGACCCATCTCCAGCCGTATTGCCATTTTTGCCCCTGGCGCGGCGCCAAGTGGGAAAGGGTGATGTCGAGGCTGAAGGCAGCAGGAAAGCCCGCAGCCCCCAGGTCTGTGGGGCTACGCAAGCGGTTCCCAAAGAGTTTTAGATCAAGGCCTAGTTTTCCCTGCTGTCTCCTTGTGCGGGCGACCCATCTCTAGCCATATGGCCATTTTTGTGCCTGGTGCGGCGCCAAGAGGGAAAGGGTGGTGTCGAGGCTGAAGGCAGCAGGAAGGCCCACAGCCCCCTGGTCTGTGGGGCTACGCAAGAGGTTCCCAAATAGCTTTAGAACAAGGCATAGTTTTCCCTGCTGGCTCCTTAGGCGGGGGACCCATATCTAGCCTTATGGCCATTTTTGTGCCTGGAGCGACACCTAGTGGGAAAGCATAATATTGAGGTTGAAGGCAGCAGGAAAGCCTGCAGCCCTCAGGTCTGTGGGTGCTACGCAAGCGGATCCCAAAGAGCATTAGAACAAGGCATAGTTTTCCCTGCTGGCTCTTTGGGCGTGGGACCCATCTCCAGCCGTATGGCCATTTTTGTAGCTAGCGCGGCGCCAAGTGGCAAAGGGTCATGTCAAGGCAGAAGGCAGCAGGAAAGCCTGCAGCCCCCAGGTCTGTGGGAGCTACGCAAGCGGTTCCCAAAGAGCTTTAGAACAAGGCATAGTTTTCCCTGCTGGGTCTTTGGGCTGGGGACCCATCTCCAGCCGTATGGCCATTTTTGTGCCTGGTGCGGCGCCAAAAGGGAAAGGGTGGTGTCGAGGCTGAAGGCAGCAGGAAGGCCCGCAGCCCCCAGGTCTGTGGGGCTACGCAAGAGGTTCCCAAATAGCTTTAGAACAAGGCATAGTTTTCCCTGCTGGCTCCTTGGGCGGGGGACCCATATCTAGCCTTATGGCCATTTTTGTGCCTGGAGCGACACCTAGTGGGAAAGCGTAATATTGAGGTTGAAGGCAGCAGGAAAGCCTGCAGCCCCCAGGTCTGTGGGTGCTATGCAAGCGGTTCCCAAAGAGCTTCAGAACAAGGCATAGTTTTCCCTGCTGGGTCTTTGGGCTGGCGATCCATCTCCAGCCGTATGGCCATTTTTCTGCCTAGCGCCGCGCCAAGTGGGAAAGGGTGGTGTCGAGGCCGAAGGCAGCAGAAATACCTGCACCACCCAGGTCTGTAGGGCTACGCAATCGTTTCCCAAAGGTCTTTGAAGAAAGCCTAGTTTTCCCTGCTGGTTCTTTCGGCGAGGGACGCATCTCCAGCCGTATGGCTGTTTTTGTGCCTGGCGCGGCGCCAATTGGGAAAGTGTGGTGTCGAGGCTGAAGGCAGCAGGAAAGCCCGCAGCCCCCAGGTCTGTGGGGCTACGCAAGCGGTTCCCGAAGAGCTATAGAAGAAGGCATAGTTTTTCCTGCTGGCTCCTTGGGCGGGGGACCTATCTTCAGCCGTATAGCCAATTTTGTGCCTGGCGCGGCACCAAGTGGGAAATGGTCATGTTAAGGCTGAAGGCAGCAGGAAAGCCCGCAGCCCCCAGGTCTGTGGGGCTACGCAAGCGGTTCCCAAAGAGCTTTAGAACAAGGCCTAGTTTTCCCTGCTGGCTCCATGGGCGGGGGACCCATCTCCAGCCGTATGGCCATTTTTGTGCCTGGCGCGGCGCCAAGTGTGAAAGGGTGGTGTCGAGGCTGAAGGCAGCAGAAAAACCTGCAGCCCCCAGGTCTTTGGGGCTACGCAAGCGGTTCCCAAAGAGTTTTAGATCAAGGCCTAGTTTTCCCTGCTGGCTCCTTGTGCGGGCGACCCATCTCCAGCCATATGGCCATTTTTGTGCCTGGTGCGGCGCCAAGAGGGAAAGGGTGGTGTCGAGGCTGAAGGCAGCAGGAAGGCCCGCAGCCCCCAGGTCTGTGGGGCTACGCAAGAGGTTCCCAAAGAGCTTTAGAACAAGGCCTAGTTTTCCCTGCTGGCTCCTTGGGCGGGGGACCCATATCTAGCCTTATGGCCATTTTTGTGCCTGGAGCGACACCTAGTGGGAAAGCATAATATTGAGGTTGAAGGCAGCAGGAAAGCCTGCAGCCCTCAGGTCTGTGGGTGCTACGCAAGCGGATCCCAAAGAGCATTAGAACAAGGCATAGTTTTCCCTGCTGGCTCTTTGGGCTTGGGACCCATCTCCAGCCGTATGGCCATTTTTGTAGCTAGCGCGGCGCCAAGTGGCAAAGGGTCATGTCAAGGCAGAATGCAGCAGGAAAGCCTGCAGCCCCCAGGTCTGTGGGGCTACGCAAGCGGTTCCCAAAGAGCTTTAGAACAAGGCCTAGTTTTCCCTGCTGGCTCCTTGGGCGGGGGACCATTGTCCAGACGTATGGCCATTTTTGTGCCTGGCGCGGCGCCAAGTGGGAAAGGGTGATGTCGAGGCTGAAGGCAGCAGGAAAGCCTGCAGCCCCCAGGTCTGTGGGGCTACGCAAGCGGTTCCCAAAGAGCTTTAGAACAAGGCCTATTTTTCCCTGCTGGGTCTTTGGGCTGGGGAACCATCTCCAGCTGTATGGCCATTTTTGTGCCTGGCGCGGCGCCAAGTGGGAAAGGGTGGTGTCGAGGCTGAAGGCAGCAGAAAAACCTGCAGCCCCCAGGTCTTTGGGGCTACGCAAGCGGTTCCCAAAGAGTTTTAGATCAAGGCCTAGTTTTCCCTGCTGTCTCCTTGGGCGGGTGACCCATTTCCAGCCATATGGCCATTTTTGTGCCTGGTGCGGCGCCAAGAGGGAAAGGGTGGTGTCGAGGCTGAAGGCAGCAGGAAGGCCCGCAGCCCCCAGGTCTGTGGGGCTACGCAAGAGGTTCCCAAATAGCTTTAGAACAAGGCATAGATTTCCCTGCTGGCTCCTTGGGCGGGGGACACATATCTAGCCTTATGGCCATTTTTGTGCCTGGAGCGACACCTAGTGGGAAAGCATAATATTGAGGTTGAAGGCAGCAGGAAAGCCTGCAGCCCTCAGGTCTGTGGGTGCTACGCAAGCGGTTCCCAAAGAGCTTTTGAACAAGGCATAGTTTTCCCTTCTGCGTGTTTGGGCGGGGGACCCATCTCCAGCCGTATGGCCATTTTTGTGCCTGGCGCGGCGCCAAGTGGAAAGGGCGGTTTTGAGCCTGAAGGCAGCAGAAAAACCTGCAGCCCCAAGGTCTTTGGGGCTACGCAAGCGATTCCCAAATAGCTTTAGAACAAGGCCTAGTTTTCCCTGCTGTCTCCTTGGGCGGGTGACCCATTTCCAGCCATATGGCCATTTTTGTGCCTGGCGCGTCACCAAGTGGGAAAGGGTTGTGTCGAGGCTGAAGGCAGCAGGAAAGCCCGCAGCCCCCAGGTCTGTGGGGCTACACAAGCGGTTCCCAAAGAGCTTTAGAACAAGGCATAGTTTTCCCTGCTGGCTCTTTGGGCGTGGGACCCATCTCCAGCCGTATGGCCATTTTTGGAGCTAGCACGGGGCCAAGTGTCAAAGGGTCATGTCAAGGCAGAAGGCAGCAGGAAAGCCCGCAGCCCCCAGGTCTGTGGGGCTACGCAAGCGGTTCCCAAAGAGCTTTAGAACAAGGCGTAGTTTTCCCTGCTGGCTCCTTGGGCGGGGGACCCATCCCCAGCCGTATGGCTGTTTTTTTGTCTGGCGTGGCACCAAGTGGGAAAGGGTGGTGTGGAGGCTGAAGGCAGCAGGAAAGCCCGCAGCCCCCAGGTCTGTGGGGCTACGCAAGCGGTTCCCAAAGAGCTTTAGAACAAGGCCTATTTTACCCTGCTAGCTCGTTGTGCGGGGGACCCATCTCCAGCTGTAAGGCCATTTTTGTGCCTGGCGCGGCGCCAAGTGGAAAGGGCGGTTTTGAGTCTGAAGGCAGCAGAAAAGCCTGCAGCCCCCAGGTCTGTGGGGCTACGCAAGCGGTTCCCAAAGAGCTTTAGAACAAGGCCTAGTTTTCCCTGCTGGCTCCATGGGCGGGGGACCCATCTCCAGCCGTATGGCCATTTTTGTGCCTGGCACGGCGCCAAGTGGGAAAGGGTGATTTCGAGGCTGAAGGCAGCAGGAAAGCCCGCAGCCCCCAGGTCTGTGGGGCTACGCAAGCGGTTCCCTAAGAGCTTTAGAACAAGGCCTAGTTTTCCCTGCTGGCTCCTTGGGCGGGGGACCCATCTCCAGCCGTATGGCCATTTTTGGGCCTGGAGCAACACCTAGTGGGAAAGCGTAGTATTGAGGCTGAAGGCAGCAGGAAAGCCTGCAGCCCCCAGGTCTGTGGGTGCTACGCAAGCGGTTCCCAAAGAGCTTTAGAACAAGGTCTAGTTTTCCCCTCTGGGTCTTTGGGCGGGGGACACATCTCCAGCCGTATGGCCATTTTTGTGCCTGGTGCGGCGCCAAGTGGGAAAGGGTGGTGTCGAGGCTGAAGGCAGCAGGAAAGTCCGCAGCCCCCAGGTCTGTGGGGCTACGCAAGCGGTTCCCAAAGAGCTTTAGAACAAGGCATAGTTTTCCCTGCTGGCTCTTTGGGCTGGGGACCCATCTCCAGCCGTATGGCTGTTTTTGTGCCTGGCGTGGCACCAAGTGGGAAAGGGTGGTGTCGAGGCTGAAGGCAGCAGAAAAACCTGCAGCCCCCAGGTCTTTGGGGCTACGCAAGCGGTTCCCAAAGAGTTTTAGATCAAGGCCTAGTTTTCCCTGCTGGCTCCTTGTGCGGGCGACCCATCTCCAGCCATATGGCCATTTTTGTGCCTGGTGCGGCGCCAAGAGGGAAAGGGTGGTGTCGAGGCTGAAGGCAGCAGGAAGGCCCGCAGCCCCCAGGTCTGTGGGGCTACGCAAGAGGTTCCCAAGTAGCTTTAGAACAAGGCATAGATTTCCCTGCTGGCTCCTTGGGCGGGAGACCCATATCTAGCCTTATGGCCATTTTTGTGCCTGGAGCGACACCTAGTGGGAAAGCATAATATTGAGGTTGAAGGCAGCAGGAAAGCCTGCAGCCCTCAGGTCTGTGGGTGCTACGCAAGCGGATCCCAAAGAGCTTTAGAACAAGGCATAGTTTTCCCTGCTGGCTCTTTGGGCGTGGGACCCATCTCCAGCCATATGGCCATTTTTGTAGCTAGCGCGGGGCCAAGTGGCAAAGGGTCATGTCAAGGCAGAAGGCAGCAGAAAAGCCTGCAGCCCCCAGGTCTGTGGGGCTACGCAAGCGGTTCCCAAAGAGCTTTAGAACAAGGCCTAGTTTTCCCTGCTGGCTCCTTGGGCGGTGGACCATTGTCCAGACGTATGGCCATTTTTGTGCCTGGCGCGGCACCAAGTGGGAAAGGGTTGTGTCGAGGCTGAAGGCAGCAGGAAGGCCCGCAGCCCCCAGGTCTGTGGGGCTACGCAAGCGGTTCCCAAAGAGCTTTATAACAAGGCATAGTTTTCCCTGCTGGGTCTTTGGGCTGGGGACCCATCTCCAGCCGTATGGCCATTTTTGTGCCTGGTGCGGCGCCAAGAGGGAAAGGGTGGTGTCGAGGCTGAAGGCAGCAGGAAGGCCCGCAGCCCCCAGGTCTGTGGGGCTACGCAAGAGGTTCCCAAATAGCTTTAGAACAAGGCATACTTTTCCCTGCTGGCTCCTTGGGCGGGGGACCCATATCTAGCCTTATGGCCGTTTTTGTGCCTGGAGCGACACCTAGTGGGAAAGCGTAATATTGAGGTTGAAGGCAGCAGGAAAGCCTGCAGCCCCCAGGTCTGTGGGTGCTACGCAAGCGGTTCCCAAAGAGCTTCAGAACAAGGCATAGTTTTCCCTTCTGGGTCTTTGGGCTGGGGATCCATCTCCAGCCGTATGGCCATTTTTGTGCCTAGCGCGGCGCCAAGTGGGAAAGGGTGGTGTCGAGGCTGAAGGCAGCAGAAATACCTGCAGCCCCCAGGTCTGTAGGGCTACGCAATCGTTTCCCAAAGATCTTCGAAGAAGGCCTAGTTTTCCCTGGTGGTTCTTTCGGCGAGGGACGCATCTCCAGCCATATGGCTGTTTTTGTGCCTGGCGCGGCGCCAATTGGGAAAGTGTGGTGTGGAGGCTGAAGGCAGCAGAAAAGCCCGCAGCCCCCAGTTCTTTGGGGCTACGCAAGAGGTTCCCAAAGAGCTTTAGAAGAAGGCATAGTTTTCCCTGCTGGCTCCTTGGGCGGGGGATCCATATCTAGCCGTATGGCCATTTTTGTGCCTGGCGCGGCGCCAAGTTTGAAAGGGTGGTTTCGAGGCTGAAGGCAGCAGAAAGGACCGCAGCCCCCAGGACTGTGGGGCTACGCAACCGGTTCCCAAAGAGCTTTAGAACAAGGCCTAGTTTTTCCTGCTGGCTCCTTGGGCGGGGGACCTATCGTCAGCCGTATAGCCATTTTTCTGCCTGGCGCGGTACCAAGTGGGAAATGGTCATGTCAAGGCTGAAGGCAGCAGGAAAGCCCGCAGCCCCCAGGTCTGTGGGGCTACGCAAGCGGTTCCCAAAGAGCTTTAGAACACGGCATAGTTTTCCCTTCTGGGTCTTTGGGCGGGGGACCCATCTCCAGCCGTATGGCCATTTTTGTGCCTGGCGCGGCGCCAAGTGGAAAGGGCGGTTTTGAGGCTGAAGGCAGCAGAAAAGCCTGCAGCCCCCAGGTCTTCGGGGCTACGCAAGCGATTCCCAAATAGCTTTAAAACAAGGCCTAGTTTTCCCTGCTGGCTCCTTGGGCGGGTGACCCATTTCCAGCCATATGGCCATTTTTGTGCCTGGCGCGGCGCCAATTGGGAAAGTGTGGTGTGGAGGCTGAAGGCAGCAGGAAAGCCCGCAGCCCCCAGGTCTGTGGGGCTACGCAAGCGGTTCCCAAAGAGCTTTAGAACAAGGCATAGTTTTCCCTGCTGGCTCTTTGGGCGTGGGACCCATCTCCAGCCGTATGGCCATTTTTGTAGCTAGCGCGGCGCCAAGTGTCAAAGGGTCATGTCAAGGCAGAAGGCAGCAGGAAAGCCCGCAGCCCCCAGGTCTGTGGGGCTACGCAAGCGGTTCCCAAAGAGCTTTAGAACAAGGCTTAGTTTTCCCTGCTGGCTCCTTGTGCGGGGGACCCATCTCCAGCCTTATGGCCATTTTTGCTCCTGGCGCGGCGCCAAGTGGGAAAGGGTGATTTCGAGGCTGAAGGCAGCAGGAAAGCCCGCAGCCCCCAGGTCTGTGGGGCTACGCAAGCGGTTCCCTAAGAGCTTTAGAACAAGGCGTAGTTTTCCCTGCTGGCTCCTTGGGCGGGGGACCCATCTCCAGCCGTATGGCCATTTTTGCCCCTGGCGCGGCGCCAAGTGGGAAAGGGTGATGTCGAGGCTGAAGGCAGCAGGAAAGCCCGCAGCCCCCAGGTCTGTGGGGCTACGCAAGCGGTTCCCATAGAGCTTTAGAACACGGCATATTTTTCCCTGCTGGCTCCTTGGGCGGGGGACCCATCTCCAGCCGTATGGCCATTTTTGGGCCTGGAGCAAGACCTAGTGGGAAATCGTAGTATTGAGGCTGAAGGCAGCAGGAAAGCCTGCAGCCCCCAGGTCTTTGGGGCTACGCAAGCGGTTCCCAAAGAGCTTTAGAACAAGGCATAGTTTTCCCTGCTGGCTCCTTGGGCGGGGGACCCATCTCCAGCCGTATGGCCATTTTTGTGCCTGGCGCGGCGCCAAGTGGGAAAGGGTGGTGTCGAGGCTGAAGGCAGCAGGAAAGCTCGCAGCCCCAGGTCTGTGGGGCTACGCAAGCGGTTCCCTAAGAGCTTTAGACCAAGGCATAGTTTTCCCTGCTGGCTCCTTGGGCGGGGGACCCATCTCCAGCCGTATGGCCATTTTTGGGCCTGGAGCAACACCTAGTGGGAAAGCGTAGTATTGAGGCTGAAGGCAGCAGGAAAGCCTGCAGCCCCCAGGTCTGTGGGTGCTACGCAAGCGGTTCCCAAAGAGCTTTAGAACAAGGCCTAGTTTTCCCTTCTGGGTCTTTGGGCGGGGGACACATCTCCAGCCGTATGGCCATTTTTGTGCCTGGTGCGGCGCCAAGTGGGAAAGGGTGATGTCGAGGCTGAAGGCAGCAGGAAAGCCCGCAGCCCCCAGTTCTGTGTGGCTACGCAAGAGGTTCCCTAATAACTTTAGAACAAGGCATAGTTTTCCCTGCTGTCTCCTTGGGCGGGGGACCCATCTCCAGCCGTATTGCCATATTTAACCCTGGCGCGGCGCCAAGTGGGAAAGGGTGATGTCGAGGCTGAAGGCAGCAGGAAAGCCTGCAGCCCCCAGGTCTGTGGGGCTACGCAAGCGGTTCCCAAAGAGCTTTAGAACAAGGCGTAGTTTTCCCTTCTGGGTCTTTGGGCGGGGGACCCATCTCCAGCCGTATGGCCGTTTTTGTGCCTGGCGCGGCGCCAAGTGGAAAGGGCGGTTTTGAGGCTGAAGGCAGCAGAAAAGCCTGCAGCCCCCAGGTCTTTGGGGCTACGCAAGCGATTCCCAAATAGCTTTAAAACAAGGCCTAGTTTTCCCTGCTGGCTCCTTGGACGGGTGACCCATCTCCAGCCATATGGCCATTTTTGTGCCTGGCGCGGCGCCAAGTGGGAAAGGGTGGTGTTGAGGCTGAAGGCAGCAGGAAAGCTCGCAGCCCCAGGTCTGTGGGGCTACGCAAGCGGTTCCCTAAGAGCTTTAGAACAAGGCATAGTTTTCCCTGCTGGCTCCTTGGGCGGGGGACCCATCTCAAGCCGTATGGCCATTTTTGGGCCTGGAGCAACACCTAGTGGGAAAGCGTAGTATTGAGGCTGAAGGCAGCAGGAAAGCCTGCAGCCCCCAGGTCTTTGTGGCTACGCAAGCGGTTCCCAAAGAGCTTTAGAACAAGGCATAGTTTTCCCTGCTGGCTCCTTGGACGGGAGACCCATCTCCAGCCGTATGGGCATTTTTGGGCCTGGTGCGGCGCCAAGTGGGAAAGGGTGATGTCGAGGCTGAAGGCAGCAGGAAAGCCCGCAGCCCCCAGGTCTGTGGGGCTACGCAAGAGGTTCCCTAATAGCTTTAGAACAAGGCCTAGTTTTCCCTGCTGGCTCCTTGGGCGGGGGACCCATCTCCAGCCGTATTGCCATTTTTGCCCCTGGCGCGGCGCCAAGTGGGAAAGGGTGATGTCGAGGCTGAAGGCAGCAGGAAAGCCCGCAGCCCCCAGGTCTGTGGGGCTACGCAAGCGGTTCCCTTAGAGCTTCAGAACAAGGCCTAGTTTTCCCTGCTGGCTCTTTGGGCGGGGGACCCATCTCCAGCCGTATGGCCATTTTTGTGCCTGGCGTGGCACCAAGTGGGAAAGGGTTGTGTCGAGGCTGAAGGCAGCAGGAAAGCCCGCAGCCCCCAGGTCTGTGGGGCTACGCAAGCGGTTCCCAAAGAGCTTTAGAACAAGGCCTATTTTTGCCTGCTGGGTCTTTGGGAGGGGGAACCATCTCCAGCTGTATGGCCATTTTTGTGCCTGGTGCGGCGCCAAGAGGGAAAGGGTGGTGTCGAGGCTGAAGGCAGCAGGAAGGCCCGCAGCCCGCAGGTCTGTGGGGCTACGCAAGAGGTTCCCAAATAGCTTTAGAACAAGACATAGTTTTCCCTGCTCGCTCCTTGGGCGGGGGACCCATATCTAGCCTTATGGCCATTTTTGTGCCTGGCGCGACACCTAGTGGGAAAGCGTAATATTGAGGTTGAAGGCAGCAGGAAAGCCTGCAGCCCCCAGGTCTGTGGGTGCTACGCAAGCGGTTCCCAAAGAGCTTTAGAACAAGGCCTAGTTTTCCCTTCTGGGTCTTTGGGCTGGGGACCCATCTCCAGCCGTATGGCCATTTTTGTGCCTGGTGCGGCGCCAAGTGGGAAAGGGTGGTGTCGAGGCTGAAGGCAGCAGGAAAGCCCACAGCCCCCAGGTCTGTGGGGCTACGCAAGAGGTTCCCTAAGAGCTTTAAAACAAGGCCTAGTTTTCCCTGCTGGCTCCTTGGGCGGGGGACACATCTCCAGCCGTATTGCCATCTTTGCCCCTGGCGCGGCGCCAAGTGGAAAGGGCGGTTTTGAGTCTGAAGGCAGCAGAAAAGCCTGCAGCCCCCAGGTCTGTGGGGCTACGCAAGCGGTTCCCAAATAGCTTTAGAACAAGGCCTAGTTTTCCCTGCTGGCTCCATGGGCGGGGGACCCATCTCCAGCCGTATGGCCATTTTTGTGCCTGGCGCGGCGCCAAGTGGGAAAGGGTGGTGTCAAGGCTGAAGGCAGCAGGAAAGCTCGCATCCCCAGGTCTGTGGGGCTACGCAAGCGGTTCCCAAAGGGCTTTAGAACAAGGCATAGTTTTCCCTGCTGGCTCCTTGGGCGGGGGACCCTTCTCCAGCCGTATGGCCATTTTTGGGCCTGGAGCAACACCTAGTGGGAAAGCGTAGTATTGAGGCTGAAGGCAGCAGGAAAGCCTGCAGCCCCCAGGTCTGTGGGTGCTACGCAAGCGGTTCCCAAAGAGCTTTAGAACAAGGTCTAGTTTTCCCCTCTGGGTCTTTGGGCGGGGGACACATCTCCAGCCTTATGGCCATTTTTGTGCCTGGTGCGGCGCCAAGTGGGAAAGGGTGGTGTCGAGGCTGAAGGCAGCAGGAAAGCCCGCAGCCCCCAGGTCTGTGGGGCTACGCAAGAGGTTCCCTAAGAGCTTTCGAACAAGGCGTAGTTTTCCCTGCTGGCTCCTTGGGCGGGGGACCCATCTCCAGCCGTATTGCCATTTTTGCCCCTGGCGCGGCGGCAAGTGGGAAAGGGTGATGTCGAGGCTGAAGGCAGCAGGAAAGCCCGCAGCCCCCAGGTCTGTGGGGCTACGCAAGCGGTTCCCATAGAGCTTCAGAACACGGCATAGTTTTCCCTGCTGGCTCCTTGGGCGGGGGACCCATCTCCAGCCGTATGGCCATTTTTGTGCCTGGCGCGGCGCCAAGTGGGAAAGGGTGGTGTCGAGGCTGAAGGCAGCAGGAAAGCTCGCAGCCCCAGGTCTGTGGGGCTACGCAAGCGGTTCCCTAAGAGCTTTGAAAAAGGCCTAGTTTTCCCTGCTGGTTCTTTCGGCGAGGGACGCATCTCCAGCCGTATGGCTGTTTTTGTGCCTGGCGCGGCGCCAATTGGGAAAGTGTGGTGTGGTGGCTGAAGGCAGCAGAAAAGCCCGCAGCCCCCAGGTCTTTGGGGCTACGCAAGCGGTTCCCAAAGAGCTTTAGAAGAAGGCATAGTTTTCCCTGCTGGCTCCTTGGGCGGGGGACCCATATCTAGCCGTATGGCCATTTTTGTGCCTGGCGCGGCGCCAAGTTTGAAAGGGTGGTTTCGAGGCTGAAGGCAGCAGAAAGGACCGCAGCCCCCAGGTCTGTGGGGCTACGCAAGCGGTTCCCAAAGAGCTTTAGAACAAGGCCTAGTTTTTCCTGCTGGCTCCTTGGGCCGGGGACCTATCTTCAGCCGTATAGCCATTTTTGTGCCTGGCGCGGCACCAAGTGGGAAATGGTCATGTCAAGGCTGAAGGCAGCAGGAAAGCCCGCAGCCCCCAGTTCTGTGGGGCTACGCAAGCGGTTCCCAAAGAGCTTTAGAACAAGGCGTAGTTTTCCCTGCTGGCTCTTTGGGCAGGGGACCCATATCCAGCCGTATGGCTGTTTTTGTGCGTGGCGTGGCACCAAGTGGGAAAGGGTGGTGTCGAGGCTGAAGGCAGCAGGAAAGCCTGCAGCCCCCAGGTCTGTGGGGCTACGCAAGAGGTTCCCTAAGAGCTTTAGAACAAGGCCTAGTTTTCCCTGCTGGCTCCTTGGGCGGGGGACCCATCTCCAGCCGTATGGCCATTTTTGGGCCTGGAGCAACACCTAGTGGGAAATCGTACTATTGAGGCTGAATGCAGCAGGAAAGCCTGCAGCCCCCAGGTCTTTGGGGCTACGCAAGCGGTTCCCAAAGAGCTTTAGAACAAGGCATAGTTTTCCCTGCTGGCTCCTTGGGCGGGGGACCCATCTCCAGTCGTATGGCCATTTTTGGGCCTGGAGCAACACCTAGTGGGAAAGCGTAGTATTGAGGCTGAAGGCAGCAGGAAAGCCTGCAGCCCCCAGGTCTGTGGGTGCTACGCAAGCGGTTCCCAAAGAGCTTTAGAACAAGGCCTAGTTTTCCCTTCTGGGTCTTTGGGCGGGGGACCCATCCCCAGCCGTATGGCTGTTTTTGTGCCTGGCGTGGCACCAAGTGGGAAAGGGTGGTGTGGAGGCTGAAGGCAGCAGGAAAGCCCGCAGCCCCCAGGTCTGTTGGGCTATGCAAGCGGTTCCCAAAGAGCTTTAGAACAAGGCCTATTTTACCCTGCTAGCTCGTTGTGCGGGGGACCCATCTCCAGCTGTAAGGCCATTTTTGTGCCTGGCGCGGCGCCAAGTGGAAAGGGCGGTTTTGAGGCTGAAGGCAGCAGAAAAGCCTGCAGCCCATAGTCTGTGGGGCTACGCAAGCGGTTCCGAAATAGCTTTAGAACAAGGCCTAGTTTTCCCTGCTGGCTCCATGGGCGGGGGACCCATCTCCAGCCGTATGGCCATTTTTGTGCCTGGCGCGGCGCCAAGTGGGAAAGGGTGGAGTCAAGGCTGAAGGCAGCAGGAAAGCTCGCATCCCCAGGTCTGTGGGGCTACGCAAGCGGTTCCTTAAGAGCTTTAGAACAAGGCATAGTTTTCCCTGCTGGCTCCTTGGGCGGGGGACCCATCTCCAGCCGTATGGCCATTTTTGGGCCTGGAGCAACACCTAGTGGGAAAGCGTAGTATTGAGGCTGAAGGCAGCAGGAAAGCCTGCAGCCCCCAGGTCTGTGGGTGCTACGCAAGCGGTTCCGAAAGAGCTTTAGAACAAGGTCTAGTTTTCCCCTCTGGGTCTTTGGGCGGGGGACACATCTCCAGCCGTATGGCCATTTTAGTGCCTGGTGCGGCGCCAAGTGGAAAGGGTGGTGTCGAGGCTGAAGGCAGCAGGAAAGCCCGCAGCCCCCAGGTCTGTGGGGCTACGCAAGCGGTTCCCAAAGAGCTTTAGAACAAGGCCTATTTTTGCCTGCTGGGTCTTTGGGAGGGGGAACCATCTCCAGCTGTATGGCCATTTTTGTGCCTGGCGCGGCGCCAAGTGGGAAAGGGTGGTGTCGAGGCTGAAGGCAGCAGAAAAACCTGCAGCCCCCAGGTCTTTGGGGCTACGCAAGCGGTTCCCAAAGAGTTTTAGATCAAGGCCTAGTTTTCCCTGCTGGCTCCTTGTGCGGGCGACCCATCTCCAGCCATATGGCCATTTTTGTGCCTGGTGCGGCGCCAAGAGGGAAAGGGTGGTGTTGAGGCTGAAGGCAGCAGGAAGGCCCGCAGCCCCCAGGTCTGTGGGGCTACGCAAGAGGTTCCCAAATAGCTTTAGAACAAGGCATAGTTTTCCCTGCTGGCTCTTTGGGCTTGGGACCCATCTCCAGCCGTATGGCCATTTTTGTAGCTAGCGCGGCGCCAAGTGGCAAAGGGTCATGTCAAGGCAGAAGGCAGCAGGAAAGCCTGCAGCCCCCAGGTCTGTGGGGCTACGCAAGCGGTTCCCAAAGAGCTTTAGAAGAAGGCATAGTTTTCCCTTCTGGCTCCTTGATCGGGGGACCCATCTCCAGCCATATGGCCATTTTTGTGCCTGGCGCGACGCCAAGTGGGAAAGGGTGTTGTCGAGGCTGAAGGCAGCAGGAAAGCCCGCAGCCCCCAGGTCTGTGCGGCTACGCAAGCGGTTCCCAAAGAGCTTTAGAACAAGACATAGTTTTCCCTGCTGGCTCCTTGGGCGGGGGACCCATCCCCAGCCGTATGGCTGTTTTTGTGCCTGGCGTGGCACCAAGTGGGAAAGGGTGGTGTGGAGGCTGAAGGCAGCAGGAAAGCCCGCAGCCCCCAGGTCTGTGGGGCTACGCAAGCGGTTCCCAAAGAGCTTTAGAGCAAGGCCTATTTTACCCTGCTAGCTCGTTGTGCGGGGGACCCATCTCCAGCTCTAAGGCCATTTTTGTGCCTGGCGCGGCGCCAAGTGGAAAGGGCGGTTTTGAGGCTGAAGGCAGCAGAAAAGCCTGCAGCCCCCAGGTCTGTGGGGCTACGCAAGCGGTTCCCAAAGAGCTTTAGAACAAGGCATAATTTTCCCTGCTGGCTCCTTGGGCGGGGGACCCATCTCCAGCCGTATGGCCATTTTTGGGCCTGGAGCAACACCTAGTGGGAAAGCGTAGTATTGAGGCTGAAGGCAGCAGGAAAGCCTGCAGCCCCCAGGTCTGTGGGTGCTACGCAAGCGGTTCCCAAAGAGCTTTAGAACAAGGTCTAGTTTTCCCCTCTGGGTCTTTGGGCGGGGGACACATCTCCAGCCGTATGGCCATTTTTGTGCCTGGTGCGGCGCCAAGTGGAAAGGGTGGTGTCGAGGCTGAAGGCAGCAGGAAAGCCCGCAGCCCCCAGGTCTGTGGGGCTACGCAAGAGGTTCCCAAAGAGCTTTAGAACAAGGCCTAGTTTTCCCTGCTGCCTCCTTGGGCGGGGGACCCATCTCCAGCCGTATGGCCATTTTTGTGCCTGGCGCGGCGCCAAGTGGGAAAGGGTGATGTCGAGGCTGAAGGCAGCAGGAAAGCCCGCAGCCCCCAGGTCTGTGGGGCTACGCAAGCGGTTCCCAAAGAGCTTTAGAACAAGGCATAATTTTCCCTGCTGGCTCCTTGGGCGGGGGACCCATCTCCAGCCGTATGGCCATTTTTGGGCCTGGAGCAACACCTAGTGGGAAAGCATAGTATTGAGGCTGAAGGCAGCAGGAAAGCCTGCAGCCCCCAGGTCTGTGGGTGCTACGCAAGCGGTTCCCAAAGAGCTTTAGAACAAGGTCTAGTTTTCCCCTCTGGGTCTTTGGGCGGGGGAAACATCTCCAGCCGTATGGCCATTTTTGTGCCTGGTGCGGCGCCAAGTGGAAAGGGTGGTGTCGAGGCTGAAGGCAGCAGGAAAGCCCGCAGCCCCCAGGTCTGTGGGGCTACGCAAGAGGTTCCCAAAGAGCTTTAGAACAAGGCCTAGTTTTCCCTGCTGCCTCCTTGGGCGGGGGACCCATCTCCAGCCGTATGGCCATTTTTGTGCCTGGCGCGGCGCCAAGTGGGAAAGGGTGATGTCGAGGCTGAAGGCAGCAGGAAAGCCCGCAGCCCCCAGGTCTGTGGGGCTACACAAGCGGTTCCCAAAGAGCTTTAGAACAAGGCATAGTTTTCCCTGCTGGCTCTTTGGGCTGGGGACCCATCTCCAGCCGTATGGCTGTTGTTTTGCCTGGCGTGGCACGAAGTGGGAAAGGGTTGTGTCGAGGCTGAAGGCAGCAGGAAAGCCCGCAGCCCCCAGGTCTGTGGGGCTACGCAAGCGGTTCCCAAAGAGCTTTAGAACAAGGCCTATTTTTGCCTGCTGGGTCTTTGGGAGGGGGAACCATCTCCAGCTGTATGGCCTTTTTTGTGCCTGGCGCGGCGCCAAGTGTGAAAGGGTGGTGTCGAGGCTGAAGGCAGCAGAAAAACCTGCAGCCCTCAGGTCTTTGGGGCTACGCAAGCGGTTCCCAAAGAGCTTTAGAACAAGGCGTAGTTTTCCCTGCTGGCTCTTTGGGCTGGGGAACCATCTCCAGCCGTATGGCCATTTTTGTGCCTGGCGCGGCGCCAAGTGGGAAAGGGTGATGTCGAGGCTGAAGGCAGCAGGAAAGCCCGCAGCCCCCAGGCCTGTGGGGCTACGCAAGCGGTTCCCTAAGAGCTTTAGAACAAGGCGTAGTTTTCCTTGCTGGTTCCTTGGGCGGGGGAACCATCTCCAGCCGTATGGCCATTTTTGGGCCTGGAGCGACACCTAGTGGGAAAGCGTAGTATTAAGTCTCAAGGCAGGAGGAAAGCCTGCAGCCCCCAGGTCTGTGGGTGCTACGCAAGCGGTTCCCAAAGAGCTTCAGAACAAGGCATAGTTTTCCCTTGTGGGTCTTTGGGCTGGGGATCCATCTCCAGCCGTATGGCCATTTTTGTGCCTAGCGCGGCGCCAAGTGGGAAAGGGTGGTGTCGAGGCTGAAGGCAGCAGAAATACCTGCAGCACCCAGGTCTGTAGGGCTACGCAATCGTTTCCCAAAGATCTTTGAAGAAGGCCTAGTTTTCCCTGCTGGTTCTTTCGGCGAGGGACGCATCTCCAGCCGTATGGCTGTTTTTGTGCCTGGCGTGGCACCAAGTGGGAAAGGGTGGTGTGGAGGCTGAAGGCAGCAGAGAAGCCCGCAGCCCCCAGGTCTGTGGGGCTACGCAAGCGGTTCCCAAAGAGCTTTAGAACAAGGCCTAGTTTTCCGTGCTGGCTCTTTGAGCGGTGACCTAGCTCGACCCGTATGACCACTTTTGTTTCTTGCGCGACGCCAAGTGAGGAAGGGTGGTGTGGAGGCTGAAGGCAGCAGGAAAGCCCGCAGCCCCCAGGTGTGTGGGGCTACGCAAGCGGTTCCCAAAGAGCTTTAGAACAAGGCATAGTTTTCCCTGCTGGCTCCTTGTGCAGGGGACCCATATCTAGGCGTATGGCCATTTTTGTGCCTGGCGTGACGCCAAGTGGGAAAGGGTGGTGTCGAGGCTGAAGGCAGCAGGAAAGCCCGCAGCCCCCAGGTCTGTGGGGCTACGAAGAGGTTCCGAAATAGCTTTAGAACAAGGCCTAGTTTTTCCTGTTTGCTCCTTGGGTGGACAACCTATCTTCAGCCATATGGCCATTTTTGTGCCTGGAGCGACACCAAGTGGGAAAGGGTGTTTTTGAGGCTGAAGGCAGCAGGAAAGCCCGCAGCCCCCAGGTCTGTGGGGCTACGCCAGTGATTCCCAAAGAGCTTTAGAACAAGGCATAGTTTTCCCTGCTGGCTCCTTGGGCGGGGGACCCATCTCCAGCCGTATGGCCATTTTTGTGCCTGGCGCGGCGCCAGTTGGGAAAGGATGGTGTCGAGGCTGAAGGCAGCAGGAAAGCCCGCAGCCCCCAGGTCTGTGGGGCTACGCAAGTGGTTCCCAAAGAGGTTTAGAACAAGGCATAGTTTTCCCTGCTGGCTCCTTGGGCAGGGGACCCATATCTAGGCGTATGGCCATTTTTGTGCCTGGCGCGGCGCCAAGTGGGAAAGGGTGGTGTGGAGGCTGAAGGCAGCAGGAAAGCCCGCAGCCCCCAGGTCTGTGGGGCTACGCAAGCGTTTCCCAAAGATCTTTAGAACAAGGCATAGTTTTCCCTGCTGGCTCCTTGGGTGGGGGAACCATCTCCAGCCATATGGCCATTGTTGTGCCTGGTGCGGCGCCAAGTGGGAAAGGGTGGTGTGGAGGCTGAAGTCAGCAGAAAAACCTGTAGCCTCCAGGTCTTTGGGGCTACGCAAGCGGTTCCCAAAGAGCTGTAGAACAAGGCCTAGCTTTCCCTGCTGGCTCCTTGGGCGGGGGACCCATCTCCAACCGTATACCATTTTTGTGCCTGGCGCGAAGCCAAGTGGGAAAGGGTGGTGTCGAGGCTGAAGCCAGCAGAAAAACCTGTAACCTCCAGGTCTTTGGGGCTACACAAGCTGTTCCCAAAGAGCTTTAGAACAAGGCATAGTTTTCCCTGCTGGCTCTTTGGGCGCGGGACCCATCTCCAGCCATATGGCCATTTTTGTGCCTGGCGCGACGCCAAGTGGGAAAGGGTGGTGTCGAGGCTGAAGGCAGCAGGAAAGCCCGCAGCCCCCAGGTCTGTGGGGCTACGCAAGCGGTTCCCAAAGAGCTTTAGAAGAAGGCATTGTTTTCCCTGCTGGCTCCTTGTGCGGCGGACCCATCTCCAGCCATATGGCCATTTTTGTGCCTGGCGCGGCGCCAAGTGGGAAAGGGTGGTGTCGAGGCTGAAGGCAGCAGGAAAGCCCGCAGCCCCCAGGTCTGTGGGGCTACGCAAGCGGTTCCCAAAGAGCTTTAGAACAAGGCATAGTTTTCCCTGCTGGCTCTTTGAGCGGTGACCTAGCTCGACCCGTATGGCCATTTTTGTTTCTTGCGCGACGCCAAGTGAGGAAGGGTGGTGTGGAGGCTGAAGGCAGCAGGAAAGCCCGCAGCCCCCAGGTGTGTGGGGCTACGCAAGCGGTTCCCAAAGAGCTTTAGAACAAGGCATAGTTTTCCCTGCTGGCTCCTTGTGCAGGGGACCCATATCTAGGCGTATGGCCATTTTTGTGCCTGGCGTGACGCCAAGTGGGAAAGGGTGGTGTCGAGGCTGAAGGCAGCAGGAAAGCCCGCAGCCCCCAGGTCTGTGGGGCTACGAAGAGGTTCCGAAATAGCTTTAGAACAAGGCCTAGTTTTTCCTGTTTGCTCCTTGGGTGGACAACCTATCTTCAGCCGTATGGCCATTTTTGTGCCTGGAGCGACACCAAGTGGGAAAGGGTGTTTTTGAGGCTGAAGGCAGCAGGAAAGCCCGCAGCCCCCAGGTCTGTGGGGCTACGCCAGTGATTCCCAAAGAGCTTTGGAACAAGGCCTAGTTTTCCCTGCTGGCTCCTTGGGCGGGGGACCCATCTCCAGCCGTATGGCCATTTTTGTGCCTGGCGCGGCGCCAATTGGGAAAGGGTGGTGTCGAGGCTGAAGGCAGCAGGAAAGCCCGCAGCCCCCAGGTTTGTGGGGCTACGCAAGCGGTTCCCAAAGAGGTTTAGAACAAGGCATAGTTTTCCCTGCTGGCTCCTTGGGCAGGGGACCCATATCTAGGCGTATGGCCATTTTTGTGCCTGGCGCGGCGCCAAGTGGGAAAGGGTGGTGTGGAGGCTGAAGGCAGCAGGAAAGCCCGCAGCCCCCAGGTCTGTGGGGCTACGCAAGCGTTTCCCAAAGATCTTTAGAACAAGGCATAGTTTTCCCTGCTGGCTCCTTGGGTGGGGGAACCATCTCCAGCCATATGGCCATTGTTGTGCCTGGTGCGGCGCCAAGTGGGAAAGGGTGGTGTGGAGGCTGAAGTCAGCAGAAAAACCTGTAGCCTCCAGGTCTTTGGGGCTACGCAAGCGGTTCCCAAAGAGCTGTAGAACAAGGCCTAGTTTTCCCTGCTGGCTCCTTGGGCGGGGGACCCATCTCCAACCGTATAGCCATTTTTGTGCCTGGCGCGAAGCCAAGTGGGAAAGGGCGGTTTTGAGGCTGAAGGCAGCAGGAAAGCCCGCAGCCCCCAGGTCTGTGGGGCTACGCAAGCGGTTCCCAAAGAGCTTTAGAACAAGGCATAGTTTTCCCTGCTGGCTCTTTGGGCGCGGGACCCATCTCCAGCCATATGGCCATTTTTGTGCCTGGCGCGACGCCAAGTGGGAAAGGGTGGTGTCGAGGCTGAAGGCAGCAGGAAAGCCCGCAGCCCCCAGGTCTGTGGGGCTACGCAAGCGGTTCCCAAAGAGCTTTAGAAGAAGGCATTGTTTTCCCTGCTGGCTCCTTGTGCGGCGGACCCATCTCCAGCCATATGGCCATTTTTGTGCCTGGCGCGACGCCAAGTGGGAAAGGGTGGTGTCGAGGCTGAAGGCAGCAGGAAAGCCCGCAGCCCCCAGGTCTGTGGGGCTACGCAAGCGGTTCCCAAAGAGCTTTAGAACAAGGCATAGTGTTCCCTGCTGGCTCTTTGAGCGGTGACCTAGCTCGACCCGTATGGCCATTTTTGTTTCTTGCGCGACGCCAAGTGAGGAAGGGTGGTGTGGAGGCTGAAGGCAGCAGGAAAGCCCGCAGCCCCCAGGTGTGTGGGGCTACGCAAGCGGTTCCCAAAGAGCTTTAGAACAAGGCATAGTTTTCCCTGCTGGTTCCTTGTGCAGGGGACCCATATCTAGGCGTATGGCCATTTTTGTGCCTGGCGTGACGCCAAGTGGGAAAGGGTGGTGTCGAGGCTGAAGGCAGCAGGAAAGCCCGCAGCCCCCAGGTCTGTGGGGCTACGCAAGAGGTTCCGAAATAGCTTTAGAACAAGGCCTAGTTTTTCCTGTTTGCTCCTTGGGTGGACAACCTATCTTCAGCCGTATGGCCATTTTTGTGCCTGGAGCGACACCAAGTGGGAAAGGGTGTTTTTGAGGCTGAAGGCAGCAGGAAAGCCCGCAGCCCCCAGGTCTGTGGGGCTACCAAGGGGTTCCCAAAGATCTTTAGAACAAGGCATAGTTTTCCCTGCTGGCTCTTTGGGCGGGGGACCCATCTCCAGCCGTATGGCTGTTTTTGTGCCTGGCGTGGCACCAAGTGGGAAAGGGTGGTGTGGAGGCTGAAGGCAGCTGGAAAGCCCGCAGCCCCCAGGTCTGTGGGGCTATGCAAGCGGTTCCCAAAGAGCTTTAGAAGAAGGCCTAGTTTTCCCTGCTGGGTCTTTGGGCGGGGGACCCATCTCCAGCTGTATGGCCATTTTTGTGCCTTGCGCGGCGCCAAATGGAAAGGGCGGTTTTGAGGCTGAAGGCAGCAGAAAAGCCTGCAGCCCCCAGGTCTTTGGGGCTACTCAAGCGGTTCCCAAAGAGCTTTAGAACAAGGCCTAGTTTTCCCTGCTGGCTCCTTGGGCGGGGGACCCATCTCCAGCCGTATGGCCATTTTTGTGCCTGGCGCTACGCCAAATGGGAAAGGGTGCTGTGGAGGCTGAAGGCAGCAGGAAGGCCCGCAGCCCGCAGGTCTGTGGGGCTACGCAAGCGGTTCCCAAATAGCTTTAGAACAAGGCATAATTTTCCCTGCTGGCTCCTTGGGCGGGGGACCCATATCTAGCCTTAGGGCCATTTTTGTGCCTGGAGCGACAGCTAGTGGGAAAGCCTAATATTGAGGTTGAAGGCAGCAGGAAAGCCTGCAGCCCCCAGGTCTGTGGGTGCTACGCAAGCGGTTCCCAAAGAGCTTTAGAACAAGGCCTAGTTTTCTCTGCTGGGTCTTTGGGCTGGGGACCCAACTCCAGCCGTATGGCCATTTTTGTGCCTGGTGCGGCGCCAAGATGGAAAGGGTGGTGTCGAGGCTGAAGGCAGCAGGAAGGCCCGCAGCGCCCAGGTCTGTGGGGCTACGCAAGAGGTTCCCAAATAGCGTTAGACCAAGGCATAGTTTTCCCTGCTGGCTCCTTGGGCGGGGGACCCATATCAAGCCTTATGGCCATTTTTGTGCCTGGAGCGACACCTAGTGGGAAAGCGTAATATTGAGGTTGAAGGCAGCAGGAAAGCCTGCAGCCCCCAGGTCTGTGGGTGCTACACAAGCGGTTCCCAAAGAGCTTCAGAAGAAGGCATAGTTTTCCCTACTGGGTCTTTGGGCTGGGGATCCATCTCCAGCCGTATGGCCATTTTTGTGCCTAGCGCGGCGCCAAGTGGGAAAGGGTGGTGTCGAGGCTGAAGGCAGCAGAAATACCTGCAGCCCCCAGGTCTTTGGGGCTACGCAAGCGGTTCCCAAATAGCTTTAGAACAAGGCCTAGTTTTCCCTGCTGGCTTCCTGGGCGGGA
This sequence comes from Chroicocephalus ridibundus, assembly GCF_963924245.1. Lineage (NCBI taxonomy): Eukaryota > Metazoa > Chordata > Aves > Charadriiformes > Laridae > Chroicocephalus > Chroicocephalus ridibundus. The sequence continues at coordinate 381,309 of NW_026961714.1, forward strand.
GACCCATCTCCAGCCGTATAGCCATTTTTGTGCCTGGCGCGACACCAAGTGGGAAAGGGTGGTGTGGAGGCTGAAGGCAGCAGGAAAGCCCGCAGCCCCCAGGTGTGTGGGGCTACGCAAGCGGTTCCCAAAGAGCTTTAGAACAAGGCATAGTTTTCCCTGCTGGCTCTTTGGGCGGGGGACCCATCTCCAGCCGTATGGCTGTTTTTGTGCCTGGCGTGGCACCAAGTGGGAAAGGGTGGTGTGGAGGCTGAAGGCAGCAGGAAAGCGCGCAGCCCCCAGGTCTGTGGGGCTATGCAAGCGGTTCCCAAAGAGCTTTAAAACAAGGCCTAGTTTTCCCTGCTGGGTCTTTGGGCGGGGGACCCATCTCCAGCTGTATGGCCATTTTTGTGCCTTGCGCGGCGCCAAGTGGAAAGGGCGGATTTGAGGCTGAAGGCAGCAGAAAAGCCTGCAGCCCCCAGGTCTTTGGGGCTACTCAAGCGGTTCCCAAAGAGCTTTAGAACAAGGCCTAGTTTTCCGTGCTGGCTCCTTGGGCGGGAGACCCATCTCCAACCGTATAGCCATTTTTGTGCCTGGCGCTACGCCAAATGGGAAAGGGTGGTGTGGAGGCTGAAGGCAGCAGGAAGGCCCGCAGCCCCCAGGTCTGTGGGGCTACGCAAGAGGTTCCCAAAGAGCTTTAGAACAAGGCTTAGTTTTCCCTGCTGGCTCCTTGTGCGGGGGACCCATATCTAGCCTTATGGCCATTTTTGTGCCTGGAGCGACACCTAGTGGGAAAGCGTAATATTGAGGTTGAAGGCAGCAGGAAAGACTGCAGCCCCCAGGTCTGTGGGTGCTACGCAAGCGGTTCCCAAAGAGCTTCAGAAGAAGGCATAGTTTTCCCTGCTGGGTCTTTGGGCTGGGGATCCATCTCCAGCCGTATGGCCATTTTTGTGCCTAGCGCGGCGCCAAGTGGGAAAGGGTGGTGTCGAGGCTGAAGGCAGCAGAAATACCTGCAGCCCCCAGGTCTTTGGGGCTACGCAAGCGGTTCCCAAATAGCTTTAGAACAAGGCCTAGTTTTCCCTGCTGGCTTCCTGGGCGGGAGACCCATCTCCAGCCGTATAGCCATTTTTGTGCCTGGCGCGACACCAAGTGGGAAAGGGTGGTGTGGAGGCTGAAGGCAGCAGGAAAGCCCGCAGCCCCCAGGTGTGTGGGGCTACGCAAGCGGTTCCCAAAGAGCTTTAGAACAAGGCATAGTTTTCCCTGCTGGCTCTTTGGGCGGGGGACCCATCTCCAGCCGTATGGCTGTTTTTGTGCCTGGCGTGGCACCAAGTGGGAAAGGGTGGTGTGGAGGCTGAAGGCAGCAGGAAAGCGCGCAGCCCCCAGGTCTGTGGGGCTATGCAAGCGGTTCCCAAAGAGCTTTAAAACAAGGCCTAGTTTTCCCTGCTGGGTCTTTGGGCGGGGGACCCATCTCCAGCTGTATGGCCATTTTTGTGCCTTGCGCGGCGCCAAGTGGAAAGGGCGGATTTGAGGCTGAAGGCAGCAGAAAAGCCTGCAGCCCCCAGGTCTTTGGGGCTACTCAAGCGGTTCCCAAAGAGCTTTAGAACAAGGCCTAGTTTTCCGTGCTGGCTCCTTGGGCGGGAGACCCATCTCCAACCGTATAGCCATTTTTGTGCCTGGCGCTACGCCAAATGGGAAAGGGTGGTGTGGAGGCTGAAGGCAGCAGGAAGGCCCGCAGCCCCCAGGTCTGTGGGGCTACGCAAGAGGTTCCCAAAGAGCTTTAGAACAAGGCTTAGTTTTCCCTGCTGGCTCCTTGTGCGGGGGACCCATATCTAGCCTTATGGCCATTTTTGTGCCTGGAGCGACACCTAGTGGGAAAGCGTAATATTGAGGTTGAAGGCAGCAGGAAAGACTGCAGCCCCCAGGTCTGTGGGTGCTACGCAAGCGGTTCCCAAAGAGCTTTAGAACAAGGCATAGTTTTCCCTGCTGGGTCTTTGGGCTGGGGAACCATCTCCAGCCGTATGGCCATTTTTGCTCCTGGCGCGGCGCCAAGTGGGAAAGGGTGATGTCGAGGCTGAAGGCAGCAGGAAAGCCCGCAGCCCCCAGGTCTGTGGGGCTACGCAAGCGGTTCCCTAAGAGCTTTAGAACAAGTCGTAGTTTTCCCTGCTGGTTCCTTTGGCGGGGGACCCATCTCCAGCCGTATGGCCATTTTTGGGCCTGGAGCGACACCTAGTGGGAAAGCGTAGTATTAAGGCTGAAGGCAGCAGGAAAGCCTGCAGCCCCCAGGTCTGTGGGTGCTACGCAAGCGGTTCCCAAAGAGCTTTAGAACAAGGCCTAGTTTTCCCTTCAGGGTCTTTGGGCGGGGGACCCATCTCCAGCTGTATGGCGATTTTAGTGCCTGGCGCGGCGCCAAGTGGGAAAGGGTGGTGTCGAGGCTGAAGGCAGCAGAAAAACCTGCAGCCCCGAGGTCTTTGGGGCTATGCAAGCGGTTCCCAAAGAGCTTTAGAACAAGGCCCAGTTTTCCCTGCTGGCTCCTTGTGCGGGCGACCCATCTCCAGCCATACGGCCATTTTTGTAGCTAGCGCGGCGCCAAGTGGGAAAGGGTGGTGTCGAGGCTGAAGGCAGCAGGAAAGCCCGCAGCCCCCAGGTCTGTGGGGATACGCAAGAGGTTCCCTAAGAGCTTTAGAACAAGGCCTAGTTTTCCCTGCTGGCTCCTTTGGCGGGGGACCCATCTCCAGCCTTATGGCCATTTTATCTCCTGGCGCGGCGCCAAGTGGGAAAGGGTGATGTCGAGGCTGAAGGCAGCAGGAAAGCCCGCAGCCCCCAGGTCTGTGGGGCTACGCAAGCGGTTCCCAAAGGGCTTTAGAAGAAGGCATAGTTTTCCCTGCTGGCTCTTTGGGCTGGGGACCCATCTCCAGCCGTATGGCTCTTTTTGTGCCTGGCGCGAAGCCAAGGGGGAAAGGGTGGTGTCGAGGCTGAAGGCAGCAGGAAAGCCCGCAGCCCCCAGGTCTGTGGGGCTACGCAAGCGGTTCCAAAAGAGCTTTAGAACAAGGCATAGTTTTCCCTGCTGGGTCTTTGGGCGGGGGAACCATCTCCAGCTGTATGGCCATTTTTGTGCCTGGAGCGGCGCCAAGTGGGAAAGGGTGGTGTCGAGGCTGAAGGCAGCAGAAAAACCTGCAGCCCCCAGGTCTTTGGGGCTATGCAAGCGGTTCCCAAAGAGCTTTAGAACAAGGCCCAGTTTTCCCTGCTGGCTCCTTGTGCGGCGGACCCATCTCCAGCCATATGGCCATTTTTGTGCCTGGCGCGGCGCCAAGTGGGAAAGGGTGGTGTCGAGGCTGAAGGCAGCAGGAAAGCCCGCAGCCCCCAGGTCTGTGGGGCTACGCAAGCGGTTCCCAAAGAGCTTTAGAACAAGGCATAGTTTTCCCTGCTGGCTCTTTGAGCGGTGACCTAGCTCGACCCGTATGGCCATTTTTGTTTCTTGCGCGACGCCAAGTGAGGAAGGGTGGTGTGGAGGCTGAAGGCAGCAGGAAAGCCCGCAGCCCCCAGGTGTGTGGGGCTACGCAAGCGGTTCCCAAAGAGCTTTAGAACAAGGCATAGTTTTCCCTGCTGGCTCCTTGTGCAGGGGACCCATATCTAGGCGTATGGCCATTTTTGTGCCTGGCGTGACGCCAAGTGGGAAAGGGTGGTGTCGAGGCTGAAGGCAGCAGGAAAGCCCGCAGCCCCCAGGTCTGTGGGGCTACGAAAAGGTTCCGAAATAGCTTTAGAACAAGGCCTAGTTTTTCCTGTTTGCTCCTTGGGTGGACAACCTATCTTCAGCCGTATGGCCATTTTTGTGCCTGGAGCGACACCAAGTGGGAAAGGGTGTTTTTGAGGCTGAAGGCAGCAGGAAAGCCCGCAGCCCCCAGGTCTGTGGGGCTACGCCAGTGATTCCCAAAGAGCTTTGGAACAAGGCCTAGTTTTCCCTGCTGGCTCCTTGGGCGGGGGACCCATCTCCAGCCGTATGGCCATTTTTGTGCCTGGCGCGGCGCCAATTGGGAAAGGGTGGTGTCGAGGCTGAAGGCAGCAGGAAAGCCCGCAGCCCCCAGGTTTGTGGGGCTACGCAAGCGGTTCCCAAAGAGGTTTAGAACAAGGCATAGTTTTCCCTGCTGGCTCCTTGGGCAGGGGACCCATATCTAGGCGTATGGCCATTTTTGTGCCTGGCGCGGCGCCAAGTGGGAAAGGGTGGTGTGGAGGCTGAAGGCAGCAGGAAAGCCCGCAGCCCCCAGGTCTGTGGGGCTACGCAAGCGTTTCCCAAAGATCTTTAGAACAAGGCATAGTTTTCCCTGCTGGCTCCTTGGGTGGGGGAACCATCTCCAGCCATATGGCCATTGTTGTGCCTGGTGCGGCGCCAAGTGGGAAAGGGTGGTGTGGAGGCTGAAGTCAGCAGAAAAACCTGTAGCCTCCAGGTCTCTGGGGCTACGCAAGCCGTTCCCAAAGAGCTGTAGAACAAGGCCTAGTTTTCCCTGCTGGCTCCTTGGGCGGGGGACCCATCTCCAACCGTATAGCCATTTTTGTGCCTGGCGCGAAGCCAAGTGGGAAAGGGCGGTTTTGAGGCTGAAGGCAGCAGGAAAGCCCGCAGCCCCCAGGTCTGTGGGGCTACGCAAGCGGTTCCCAAAGAGCTTTAGAACAAGGCATAGTTTTCCCTGCTGGCTCTTTGGGCGCGGGACCCATCTCCAGCCATATGGCCATTTTTGTGCCTGGCGCGACGCCAAGTGGGAAAGGGTGGTGTCGAGGCTGAAGGCAGCAGGAAAGCCCGCAGCCCCCAGGTCTGTGGGGCTACGCAAGCGGTTCCCAAAGAGCTTTAGAAGAAGGCATTGTTTTCCCTGCTGGCTCCTTGTGCGGCGGACCCATCTCCAGCCATATGGCCATTTTTGTGCCTGGCGCGACGCCAAGTGGGAAAGGGTGGTGTCGAGGCTGAAGGCAGCAGGAAAGCCCGCAGCCCCCAGGTCTGTGGGGCTACGCAAGCGGTTCCCAAAGAGCTTTAGAACAAGGCATAGTGTTCCCTGCTGGCTCTTTGAGCGGTGACCTAGCTCGACCCGTATGGCCATTTTTGTTTCTTGCGCGACGCCAAGTGAGGAAGGGTGGTGTGGAGGCTGAAGGCAGCAGGAAAGCCCGCAGCCCCCAGGTCTGTGGGGCTACGCAAGCGGTTCCCAAAGAGCTTTAGAACAAGGCATAGTTTTCCCTGCTGGCTCCTTGTGCAGGGGACCCATATCTAGGCGTATGGCCATTTTTGTGCCTGGCGTGACGCCAAGTGGGAAAGGGTGGTGTCGAGGCTGAAGGCAGCAGGAAAGCCCGCAGCCCCCAGGTCTGTGGGGCTACGCAAGAGGTTCCGAAATAGCTTTAGAACAAGGCCTAGTTTTTCCTGTTTGCTCCTTGGGTGGACAACCTATCTTCAGCCGTATGGCCATTTTTGTGCCTGGAGCGACACCAAGTGGGAAAGGGTGTTTTTGAGGCTGAAGGCAGCAGGAAAGCCCGCAGCCCCCAGGTCTGTGGGGCTACCAAGCGGTTCCCAAAGATCTTTAGAACAAGGCATAGTTTTCCCTGCTGGCTCTTTGGGCGGGGGACCCATCTCCAGCCGTATGGCTGTTTTTGTGCCTGGCGTGGCACCAAGTGGGAAAGGGTGGTGTGGAGGCTGAAGGCAGCTGGAAAGCCCGCAGCCCCCAGGTCTGTGGGGCTATGCAAGCGGTTCCCAAAGAGCTTTAGAAGAAGGCCTAGTTTTCCCTGCTGGGTCTTTGGGCGGGGGACCCATCTCCACCTGTATGGCCATTTTTGTGCCTTGCGCGGCGCCAAATGGAAAGGGCGGTTTTGAGGCTGAAGGCAGCAGAAAAGCCTGCAGCCCCCAGGTCTTTGGGGCTACTCAAGCGGTTCCCAAAGAGCTTTAGAACAAGGCCTAGTTTTCCCTGCTGGCTCCTTGGGCGGGGGACCCATCTCCAGCCTTATGGCCATTTTTGTGTCTGGCGCTACGCCAAATGGGAAAGGGTGGTGTGGAGGCTGAAGGCAGCAGGAAGGCCCGCAGCCCGCAGGTCTGTGGGGCTACGCAAGAGGTTCCCAAATAGCTTTAGAACAAGGCATAATTTTCCCTGCTGGCTCCTTGGGCGGGGGACCCATATCTAGCCTTAGGGCCATTTTTGTGCCTGGAGCGACAGCTAGTGGGAAAGCCTAATATTGAGGTTGAAGGCAGCAGGAAAGCCTGCAGCCCCCAGGTCTGTGGGTGCTACGCAAGCGGTTCCCAAAGAGCTTTAGAACAAGGCCTAGTTTTCCCTGCTGGGTCTTTGGGCTGGGGACCCAACTCCAGCCGTATGGCCATTTTTGTGCCTGGTGCGGCGCCAAGAGGGAAAGGGTGGTGTCGAGGCTGAAGGCAGCAGGAAGGCCCGCAGCGCCCAGGTCTGTGGGGCTACGCAAGAGGTTCCCAAATAGCGTTAGACCAAGGCATAGTTTTCCCTGCTGGCTCCTTGGGCGGGGGACCCATATCAAGCCTTATGGCCATTTTTGTGCCTGGAGCGACACCTAGTGGGAAAGCGTAATATTGAGGTTGAAGGCAGCAGGAAAGACTGCAGCCCCCAGGTCTGTGGGTGCTACGCAAGCGGTTCCCAAAGAGCTTTAGAACAAGGCATAGTTTTCCCTGCTGGGTCTTTGGGCTGGGGAACCATCTCCAGCCGTATGGCCATTTTTGCTCCTGGCGCGGCGCCAAGTGGGAAAGGGTGATGTCGAGGCTGAAGGCAGCAGGAAAGCCCGCAGCCCCCAGGTCTGTGGGGCTACGCAAGCGGTTCCCTAAGAGCTTTAGAACAAGTCGTAGTTTTCCCTGCTGGTTCCTTTGGCGGGGGACCCATCTCCAGCCGTATGGCCATTTTTGGGCCTGGAGCGACACCTAGTGGGAAAGCGTAGTATTAAGGCTGAAGGCAGCAGGAAAGCCTGCAGCCCCCAGGTCTGTGGGTGCTACGCAAGCGGTTCCCAAAGAGCTTTAGAACAAGGCCTAGTTTTCCCTTCAGGGTCTTTGGGCGGGGGACCCATCTCCAGCTGTATGGCGATTTTAGTGCCTGGCGCGGCGCCAAGTGGGAAAGGGTGGTGTCGAGGCTGAAGGCAGCAGAAAAACCTGCAGCCCCGAGGTCTTTGGGGCTATGCAAGCGGTTCCCAAAGAGCTTTAGAACAAGGCCCAGTTTTCCCTGCTGGCTCCTTGTGCGGGCGACCCATCTCCAGCCATACGGCCATTTTTGTAGCTAGCGCGGCGCCAAGTGGGAAAGGGTGGTGTCGAGGCTGAAGGCAGCAGGAAAGCCCGCAGCCCCCAGGTCTGTGGGGATACGCAAGAGGTTCCCTAAGAGCTTTAGAACAAGGCCTAGTTTTCCCTGCTGGCTCCTTTGGCGGGGGACCCATCTCCAGCCTTATGGCCATTTTATCTCCTGGCGCGGCGCCAAGTGGGAAAGGGTGATGTCGAGGCTGAAGGCAGCAGGAAAGCCCGCAGCCCCCAGGTCTGTGGGGCTACGCAAGCGGTTCCCAAAGGGCTTTAGAACAAGGCATAGTTTTCCCTGCTGGCTCTTTGGGCTGGGGACCCATCTCCAGCCGTATGGCTCTTTTTGTGCCTGGCGTGGCACCAAGGGGGAAAGGGTGGTGTCGAGGCTGAAGGCAGCAGGAAAGCCCGCAGCCCCCAGGTCTGTGGGGCTACGCAAGCGGTTCCAAAAGAGCTTTAGAACAAGGCATAGTTTTCCCTGCTGGGTCTTTGGGCGGGGGAACCATCTCCAGCTGTATGGCCATTTTTGTGCCTGGAGCGGCGCCAAGTGGGAAAGGGTGGTGTCGAGGCTGAAGGCAGCAGAAAAACCTGCAGCCCCCAGGTCTTTGGGGCTATGCAAGCGGTTCCCAAAGAGCTTTAGAACAAGGCCCAGTTTTCCCTGCTGGCTCCTTGTGCGGGCGACCCATCTCCAGCCATACGGCCATTTTTGTGCTTGGCGTGACGCCAAGTGGGAAAGGGTGGTGTCGAGGCTGAAGGCAGCAGGAAAGCCCGCAGCCCCCAGGTCTGTGGTGCTACGCAAGCGGTTCCCAAAGAGCTTTAGAAGAAGGCATAGTTTTCCCTGCTGGCTCCTTGGGCGGGGGACCCATCTCCAGCCGTATGGCCATTATTGTGCCTGGCGCGGCGCCAAGTTGGAAAGGGTGGTGTGGAGGCTGAAGGCAGCAGGAAAGCCCGCAGCCCCCAGGTCTGTGGGGCTACGCAAGCGGTTCCCAAAGATCTTTAGAACAAGGCATAGTTTTCCCTGCTGGCTCCTTGGGCGGGGGACCCATCTCCAGCCTTATAGCCATTTTTGTGCCTGGCGCGAAGCCAAGTGGGAAAGGGTGGTTTTGAGGCTGAAGGCAGCAGGAAAGCCCGCAGCCCCCAGGTCTGTGGGGCTACGCAAGTGGTTCCCAAAGAGCTTTAGAAGAAGCCATAGTTTTCCCTGCTGGCTCTTTGGGCGGGGGACCCACTTCCAGCCATATTGCTGTTTTTGTGCCTGGCGTGGCACCAAGTGGGAAAGGGTGGTGTCGAGGCTGAAGGCAGCAGGAAAGCCCGCAGCCCCCAGGTCTGTGGGGCTACGCAAGCGGTTCCCAAAGAGGTTTAGAAGAAGGCATAGTTTTCCCTGCTGGCTTCTTGGGCAGGGGACCCATATCTAGGCGTATTGCCATTTTTGTGCCTGGCGCGGCGCCAAGTGGGAAAGGGTGGTGTGGAGGCTGAAGGCAGCAGGAAAGCCCGCAGCCCCCAGGTCTGTGGGGCTACGCAAGCGGTTCCCAAAGATCTTTAGAACAAGGCATAGTTTTCCCTGCTGGCTCCTTGGGTGGGGGAACCATCTCCAGCCATATGGCCATTGTTGTGCCTGGTGCGGCGCCAAGTGGGAAAGGGTGGTGTCGAGGCTGAAGTCAGCAGAAAAACCTGTAGCCTCCAGGTCTTTGGGGCTACACAAGCGGTTCCCAAAGAGCTTTAGAACAAGGCCTAGTTTTCCCTGCTGGCTCCTTGGGCGGGGGACCCATCTCCAGCCGTATAGCCATTTTTGTGCCTGCCGCGGCGCCAAGTGGGAAAGGGCGGTTTTGAGGCTGAAGGCAGCAGGAAAGCCCGCAGCCCCCAGGTCTGTGGGGCTACGCAAGCGTTTCTCAAAGAGCTTTAGAACAAGGCATAGTTTTCCCTGCTGGCTCTTTGAGCGGTGGACCTACCTCGACCCGTATGGCTGTTTTTGTGCCTGGCGCGGCACGAAGTGGGAAAGGGTGGTGTGGAGGCTGAAGGCAGCACGAAAGCCCGCAGCCCCCAGGTCTGTGGGGCTACGCAAGCGGTTCCCACAGAGCTTTAGAACAAGGCCTATTTTTCCCTGCTGGCTCCTTGGGCGGGGGACACATTTCCAGGCGTATAGCCATTTTTGTGCCTGGCGCGGCACCAAGTGGGAAAGGGTGGTGTCGAGGCTGAAGTCAGCAGAAAAACCTGTAGCCTCCAGGTCTTTGGGGCTACGCAAGCTGTTCCCAAAGAGCTGCAGAACAAGGCCTAGTTTTCCCTGCTGGCTCCTTGGGCGGGGGACCCATCTCCAACCATATAGCCATTTTTGTGCCTGGCGCGAAGCCAAGCGGGAAAGGGCGGTTTTGAGGCTGAAGGCAGCAGGAAAGCCCGCAGCCCCCAGGTCTGTGGGGCTACGCAAGCGGTTCCCAAAGAGCTTTAGAACAAGGCATAGTTTTCCCTGCTGGCTCTTTGGGCGCGGGACCCATCTCCAGCCATATGGCCATTTTTGTGCCTGGCGCGACGCCAAGTGGGAAAGGGTGGTGTCGAGGCTGAAGGCAGCAGGAAAGCCCGCAGCCCCCAGGTCTGTGGGGCTACGCAAGCGGTTCCCAAAGAGGTTTAGAACAAGGCATAGTTTTCCCTGCTGGCTCCTTGGGCAGGGGACCCATATCTAGGCGTATGGCCATTTTTGTGCCTGGCGCGGCGCCAAGTGGGAAAGGGTTGTGTGGAGGCTGAAGGCAGCAGGAAAGCCCGCAGCCCCCAGGTCTGTGGGGCTACGCAAGCGTTTCCCAAAGATCTTTAGAACAAGGCATAGTTTTCCCTGCTGGCTCCTTGGGTGGGGGAACCATCTCCAGCCATATGGCCATTGTTGTGCCTGGTGCGGCGCCAAGTGGGAAAGGGTGGTGTCGAGGCTGAAGTCAGCAGAAAAACCTGTAGCCTCCAGGTCTTTGGGGCTACGCAAGCGGTTCCCAAAGAGCTGTAGAACAAGGCCTAGTTTTCCCTGCTGGCTCCTTGGGCGGGGGACCCATCTCCAACCGTATAGCCATTTTTGTGCCTGGCGCGAAGCCAAGTGGGAAAGGGCGGTTTTGAGGCTGAAGGCAGCAGGAAAGCCCGCAGCCCCCAGGTCTGTGGGGCTACGCAAGCGGTTCCCAAAGAGCTTTAGAACAAGGCATAGTTTTCCCTGCTGGCTCTTTGGGCGGGGGACCCATCTCCAGCCGTATGGCTGTTTTTGTGCCTGGCGTGGCACCAAGTGGGAAAGGGTGGTGTCGAGGCTGAAGGCAGCAGGAAAGCCCGCAGCCCCCAGGTCTGTGGGGCTATGCAAGCGGTTCCCAAAGAGCTTTAGAACAAGGACTAGTTTACCCTGCTGGCTCCTTGGGAGGGGGACCCATCTCCAGCTCTATGGCCATTTTTGTGCCTGGCGCGGCGCCAAGTTGGAAATACTGGTGTCGAGGCTGAAGGCAGCAGGAAAGCCTGCAGCCCCCAGGTCTGTAGAGCTACGCAAGCGGTTCCCAAAGAGCTTTAGAACAAGGCCTGCTTTTTCCTGGTGTCTTCTTGGGCAGGGGACCAATCTCCATCCGTATGGCCATTTTTGTGCCTGGCGCGGCGCCAAGTGGGAAAGGGTGGTGTCGAGGCTGAAGGCAGCAGGAAAGCCCGCAGCCCCAAGGTCTGTGGGGCTACGCAAGCGGTTCACATAGAGCTTTAGAACAAGGCCTAGTTTTCCCTGCTGGCTCCTTGGGCGGGGGACCCATCTCCAGCCGTATAGCCATTTTTGTGCCTGGCGCGACGCCAAGTGGGAAAGGGTGGTTTTTGAGGGTGAAGGCAGCAGGAAAGCCCGCAGCCCCCAGGTCTGTGGGGCTACGCAAGCGGTTCCCAAAGAGCTTTAGAACAAGGCATAGTTTTCCCTGCTGGCTCCTTGGGCGGACAACCTATCTTCAGCCGTATGGCCATATTTGTGCCTGGCGTGACGCCATGTGGGAAAGGGTGATGTCGAGGCTGAAGGCAGCAGGAAAGCCCGCAGCCCCCAGGTCTGTAGGGCTACGCAAGCGGTTCCCAAAGAGCTTTAGAACAAGGCCTAGTTTCCCCTGCTGGATCTTTGGGCGTGGGACCCATCTCCAGCCGTATGGACATTTTTGTGCCTGCCGCGGCGCCAAGAGTGAAAGGGCGGTTTTGAGGCTGAAGGCAGCAGGAAAGCCCGCAGCCCCCAGGTCTGTGGGGCTACGCAAGCGGTTCCCAAAGAGCTTTAGAACAAGGCATAGTTTTCCATGCTGGCTCCTTGGGCGGGGGAACCATCTCCAGCCGTATGGCCATTTTTGCTCCTGGCGCGGCGCCAAGTGTGAAAGGGTGGTGTGGAGGATGAAGGCAGCAGGAAAGCCCGCAGCCCCCAGTTCTGTGGGGCTACGCAAGCGGTTCCCAAAGATCTTTAGAACAAGGCATAGTTTTCCCTGCTGGCTCCTTGGGTGGGGGAACCATCTCCAGCCATATGGCCATTATTGTGCCTGGCGCGGCGGCAAGTGGGAAAGGGTGGTGTCGAGGCTGAAGTCAGCAGAAAAACCTGTAGCCTCCAGGTCTTTGGGGCTACGCAAGCGGTTCCCAAAGAGCTTTAGAACAAGGCCTAGTTTTCCCTGCTGGCTCCTTGGGCGGGGGACCCATCTCCAGCCGTATAGCCATTTTTGTGCCTGCCGCGGCGCCAAGTGGGAAAGGGCGGTTTTGAGGCTGAAGGCAGCAGGAAAGCCCGCAGCCCCCAGGTCTGTGGGGCTACGCAAGCGGTTCCCAAACAGCTTTAGAAGAAGGCCTAGTTTTCCCTGCTGACTCCTTGGGAGGGGGACACATTTCCAGGCGTATAGCCATTTTTGTGCCTGGCGCGGCACCAAGTGGGAAAGGGTGGTGTCGAGGCTGAAGGCAGCAGGAAAGCTTGCACACCCCAGGTCTGTGGGGCTATGCAAGTGGTTTCCAAAGAGCTTTAGAACAAGGCATAGTTTTCCCTGCTGGGTCTTTGGGCGGGGGACTCATCTCCAGCCGTATGGCCATTTTTGTGCCTAGAGCGGCGCCAAGTTGCAAAGGGTCATGTCAAGGCTGAAGGCTGCAGGAAAGCCCGCAGCCCCCATGTCTGTGGGGTTACGCAAGCCGTTCCCATAGAGCTTTAGAACAAGGCATAGTTTTCCCTGCTGGCTCCTTGGGCCGACAACCTATCTTCAGCCGTATGGCCATTTTTGTGCCTGGCGTGACGCCAAGTGGGAAAGGGTGGCGTCGAGGCTGAAGGCAGCAGGAAAGCCCGCAGCCCCCAGGTCTGTAGGGCTACGCAAGCGGTTCCCAAAGAGCTTTAGAACAAGGCCTAGTTTTCCCTGCTGGATCTTTGGGCGGGGGACCCAACTCCAGACGTATGGCCATTTTTGTGCATGCCGCGGCGCCAAGTGGGAAAGGGCGGTTTTGAGGCTGAAGGCAGCAGGAAGCCCCGCAGCCCCCAGGTCTGTGGGGCTACGCAAGCGTTTCCCAAAGAGCTTTAGAACAAGGCATAGTTTTCCATGCTGGCTCCTTGGGCGGGGGACCCATCTCCAGCCGTATGGCCATTTTTGCTCCTGGCGCGGCACCAAGTGGGAAAGGGTGGTGTGGAGGCTGAAGGCAGCAGGAAAGCCCGCACCCCCAGGTCTGTGGGGCTACGCAAGTGGTTCCCAAAGATCTTTAGAACAAGGCATAGTTTTCCCTGCTGGCTCCTTGGGTGGGGGAACCATCTCCAGCCATATGGCCATTATTGTGCCTGGCGCGGCGGCAAGTGGGAAAGGGTGGTGTCGAGGCTGAAGTCAGCAGAAAAACCTGTAGCCTCCAGGTCTTTGGGGCTACACAAGCGGTTCCCAAAGAGCTTTAGAACAAGGCCTAGTTTTCCCTGCTGGCTCCTTGGGCGGGGGACCCATCTCCAGCCGTATAGCCATTTTTGTGCCTGCCGCGGCGCCAAGTGGGAAAGGGCGGTTTTGAGGCTGAAGGCAGCAGGAAAGCCTGCAGCCCCCAGGTCTGTGGGGCTACGCAAGCGTTTCCCAAAGAGCTTTAGAACAAGGCATAATTTTCCCTGCTGGCTCTTTGAGCGGTGGACCTACCTCGACCCGTATGGCCATTTTTGTTTCTTGCGCGACGCCAAGTGAGGAAGGGTGGTGTGGAGGCTGAAGGCAGCAGGAAAGCCCGCAGCCCCCAGGTCTGTGGGGCTACGCAAGCGGTTCCCAAAGAGCTTTAGAACAAGGCATAGTTTTCCCTGCTGGCTCCTTGGGCAGGGGACCCATATCTAGACGTATGGCCATTTTTGTGCCTGGCGTGGCGCCAAGTGGGAAAGGGTGGTGTGGAGGCTGAAGGCAGCAGGAAAGCCCGCAGCCCCCAGGTCTGTGGGGCTACGAAGAGGTTCCGAAATAGCTTTAGAACAAGGCCTAGTTTTTCCTGTTGGCTCCTTGGGCGGACAACCTATCTTCAGCCGTATGGCCATTTTTGTGCCTGGCGCGGCACCAAGTGGGAAAGGGTGGTGTCGAGGCTGAAGGCAGCCGGAAAGCCCGCAGCCCCCAGGTCTGTGGGGCTACGCAAGCGGTTCCCAAAGAGCTTTAGAACAAGGCCTAGTTTTCCCTGCTGGCTCCTTGGGCGGGGGACCCATCTCCAGCCGTATGGCCATTTTTACTCCTGGCGAGGCGCCAAGTGGGAAAGGGTGGTGTGAAGGCTGAAGGCAGCAGGAAAGCCCGCAGCCCCCAGGTATGTGGGGCCACGCAAGCGGTTCCCAAAGATCTTTAGAAGAAGGCATAGTTTTCCCTGCTGGCTCCTTGGGCGGGGAACCCATCTCCAGTCATATAGCCATTTTTGTGCCTGGCGCGGCGCCAATTGGGAAAGGGTGGTGTGGAGGCTGAAGGCAGCAGGAAAGCCCGCAGCCCCCAGGTCTGTGGGGCTATGCAAGCGGTTCCCAAAGAGCTTTAGAACAAGGCATAGTTTTCCCTGCTGGCTCCTTGGGCAGGGGACCCATCTCCAGCCGTATGGCCATTTTTGTGCCTGGCGCGACGCCAAGTGGGAATGGGTGGTGTGGAGGCTGAAGGCAGCAGGAAAGCCCGCAGCCCCCAGTTCTGTGGGGCTACGCAAGCGGTTCCCAAAGATCTTTAGAACAAGGCATAGTTTTCCCTGCTGGCTCCTTGGGTGGGGGAACCATCTCCAGCCATATGGCCATTATTGTGCCTGGCGCGGCGGCAAGTGGGAAAGGGTGGTGTCGAGGCTGAAGTCAGGAGAAAAACCTGTAGCCTCCAGGTCTTTGGGGCTACACAAGCGGTTCCCAAAGAGCTTTAGAACAAGGCCTAGTTTTCCCTGCTGGCTCCTTGGGCGGGGGACCCATCTCCAGCCGTATAGCCATTTTTGTGCCTGCCGCGGCGCCAAGTGGGAAAGGGCGGTTTTGAGGCTGAAGGCAGCAGGAAAGCCCGCAGCCCCCAGGTCTGTGGGGCTACGCAAGCGGTTCCCAAACAGCTTTAGAACAAGGCCTAGTTTTCCCTGCTGGCTCCTTGGGAGGGGGACACATTTCCAGGCGTATAGCCATTTTTGTGCCTGGCGCGGCACCAAGTGGGAAAGGGTGGTGTCGAGGCTGAAGGCAGCAGGAAAGCTTGCACACCCCAGGTCTGTGGGGCTATGCAAGCGGTTTCCAAAGAGCTTTAGAACAAGGCATAGTTTTCCCTGCTGGGTCTTTGGGCGGGGGACTCATCTCCAGCCGTATGGCCATTTTTGTGCCTAGAGCGGCGCCAAGTTGCAAAGGGTCATGTCAAGGCTGAAGGCAGCAGGAAAGCCCGCAGCCCCCATGTCTGTGGGGCTACGCAAGCCGTTCCCATAGAGCTTTAGAACAAGGCATAGTTTTCCCTGCTGGCTCCTTGGGCGGACAAAATATCTTCAGCCGTATGGCCATTTTTGTGCCTGGCGTGACGCCAAGTGGGAAAGGGTGGTGTGGAGGCTGAAGGCAGCAGGAAAGCCCGCAGCCCCCAGGTCTGTAGGGCTACGCAAGCGGTTCCCAAAGAGCTTTAGAACAAGGCCTAGTTTCCCCTGCTGGATCTTTGGGCGGGGGACCCATCTCCAGCCGTATGGCCATTTTTGTGCCTGCCGCGGCGCCAAGTGGGAAAGGGCGGTTTTGAGGCTGAAGGCAGCAGGAAAGCCCGCAGCCCCCAGGTCTGTGGGGCTACACAAGCGTTTCCCAAAGAGCTTTAGAACAAGGCATAGTTTTCCATGCTGGCTCCTTGGGCGGGGGACGCATCTCCAGCCGTATGGCCATTTTTGCTCCTGGCGCGGCGCCAAGTGGGAAAGGGTGGTGTCGAGGCTGAAGTCAGCAGAAAAACCTGTAGCCTCCAGGTCTTTGGGGCTACACAAGCGGTTCCCAAAGAGCTTTAGAACAAGGCCTAGTTTTCCCTGCTGGCTCCTTGGGCGGGGGACCCATCTCCAGCCGTATAGCCATTTTTGTGCCTGCCGCGGCGCCAAGTGGGAAAGGGCGGTTTTGAGGCTGAAGGCAGCAGGAAAGCCCGCAGCCCCCAGGTCTGTGGGGCTACGCAAGCGTTTCCCAAAGAGCTTTAGAACAAGGCATAGTTTTCCCTGCTGGCTCTTTGAGCGGTGGACCTACCTCGACCCGTATGGCCATTTTTGTTTCTTGCGCGACGGCAAGTGAGGAAGGGTGGTGTGGAGGTTGAAGGCAGCAGGAAAGCCCGCAGCCCCCAGGTCTGTGGGGCTACGCAAGCGGTTCCCAAAGAGCTTTAGAACAAGGCATAGTTTTCCCTGCTGGCTCCTTGGGCAGGGGACCCATATCTAGACGTATGGCCATTTTTGTGCCTGGCGAGGCGCCAAGTGGGAAAGGGTGGTGTCAAGGCTGAAGGCAGCAGGAAAGCCCGCAGCCCCCAGGTCTGTGGGGCTACGAAGAGGTTCCGAAATAGCTTTAGAACAAGGCCTAGTTTTTCCTGTTGGCTCCTTGGGCGGACAACCTATCTTCAGCCGTATGGCCATTTTTGTGCCTGGCGCGGCACCAAGTGGGAAAGGGTGGTGTCGAGGCTGAAGGCAGCAGGAAAGCCCGCAGCCCCCAGGTCTGTGGGGCTACGCAAGCGGTTCCCAAAGAGCTTTAGAACAAGGCCTAGTTTTCCCTGCTGGCTCCTTGGGCGGGGGACCCATCTCCAGCCGTATGGCCATTTTTACTCCTTGCGCAGCGCCAAGTGGGAAAGGGTGGTGTGGAGGCTGAAGGCAGCAGGAAAGCCCGCAGCCCCCAGGTCTGTGAGGCCACGCAAGCGGTTCCCAAAGATCTTTAGAACAAGGCATAGTTTTCCCTGCTGGCTCCTTGGGCGGGGGACCCATCTCCAGTCATATAGCCATTTTTGTGCCTGGCGCGGCGCCAATTGGGAAAGGGTGGTTTTGAGGCTGAAGGCAGCAGGAAAGCCCGCAGCCCCCAGGTCTGTGGGGCTACGCAAGCGGTTCTCAAAGAGCTTTAGAAGAAGGCATAATTTTCCCTGCTGGCTCCTTGGGCAGGGGACCCATATCTAGATGTATGGCCATTTTTGTGCCTGGCGCGACGCCAAGTGGGAATGGGTGGTGTCGAGGCTGAAGACAGCAGGAAAGCCCGCAGCCCCCAGGTCTGTGGGGCTATGCAAGAGGTTCCGAAATAGCTTTAGAACAAGGCCTAGTTTTTCCTGTTTGCTCCTTGGGCGGACAACCTATCTTCAGCCGTATGGCCATTTTTGTGCCTGGCGCGGCACCAAGTGGGAAAGGGTGGTGTGGAGGCTGAAGGCAGCAGGAAAGCCCGCAGCCCCCAGGTCTGTGGGGCTACGCAAGCGTTTCCCAAAGATCTTTAGAACAAGGCATAATTTGCCCTGCTGGCTCTTTGGGTGGGGGAACCATCTCCAGCCATATGGCCATTGTTGTGCCTGGCGCGGCGCCAAGTGGGAAAAGGTGGTGTCGAGGCTGATGTCAGCAGAAAAACCTGTAGCCTCCAGGTCTTTGGGGCTACACAAGCGGTTCCCAAAGAGCTTTAGAACAAGGCCTAGTTTTCCCTGCTGTCTCTTTGGGCGCGGGACCCATCTCCAGCCATATGGCCATTTTTGTGCCTGGCGCGACGCCAAGTGGGAAAGGGTGTTGTCGAGGCTGAAGGCAGCAGGAAAGCCCGCAGCCCCCAGGTCTGTGGGGCTACGCAAGCGGTTCCCAAAGAGCTTTAGAAGAAGGCATTTTTTTCCCTGCTGGCTCCTTGTGCGGCGGACCCTTCTCCAGCCATATGGCCATTTTTGTGCCTGGCGCGGCGCCAAGTGGGAAAGGGTGGTGTCGAGGCTGAAGGCAGCAGGAAAGCCCGCAGCCCCCAGGTGTGTGGGGCTACGCAAGCGGTTCCCAAGGAGGTTTAGAACACGGCATAGTTTTCCTGTTGGCTCCTTGGGCGGGGGACCCATATCTAGCCGTATGACCATTTTTGTGCCTGGCGCGGCGCCAAGTGGGAAAGGGTGGTGTCAAGGCTGAAGGCAGCAGGAAAGCCCGCAGCCCCCAGGTCTGTGGGGCTACGCAAGAGGTTCCGAAATAGCTATAGAACAAGGCCTAGTTTTTCCTGTTGGCTCCTTGGGCGGACAACCTATCTTCAGCCGTATGGCCATTTTTGTGCCTGGCGCGGCACCAAGTGGGAAAGGGTGGTGTGGAGGCTGAAGGCAGCAGGAAAGCCCGCAGCCCCCAGGTCTGTGGCGCTACGCAAGCGTTTCCCAAAGAGCTTTAGAACAAGGCATAGTTTTCCCTGCTGGCTCTTTGAGCGGTGGACCTACCTCGACCCGTATGGCCACTTTTGTTTCTTGCGCGACGCCAAGTGAGGAAGGGTGGTGTGGAGGCTGAAGGCAGCAGGAAAGCCCGCAGCCCCCAGGTCTGTGGGGCTACGCAAGCGGTTCCCAAAGAGTTTTAGAACAAGGCATAGTTTTCCCTGCTGGCTCCTTGGGCAGGGGACCCATATCTAGATGTATGGCCATTTTTGTGCCTGGTGCGGCGCCAAGTGGGAAAGGGTGGTGTCAAGGCTGAAGGCAGCAGGAAAGCCCGCAGCCCCCAGGTCTGTGGGGCTACGCAAGAGGTTCCGAAATAGCTTTAGAACAAGGCCTAGTTTTTCCTGTTGGCTCCTTGGGCGGACAACCTATCTTCAGCCGTATGGCCATTTTTGTGCCTGGCGCGGCACCAAGTGGGAAAGGGTGGTGTCGAGGCTGAAGGCAGCAGGAAAGCCCGCAGCCCCCAGGTCTGTGGGGCTACGCCAGTGATTCCCAAAGAGCTTTAGAACAAGGCCTAGTTTTCCCTGCTGGCTCCTTGGGCGGGGGACCCATCTCCAGCCTTATGGCCATTTTTACTCCTGGCGCGGCGCCAAGTGGGAAAGGGTGGTGTGGAGGCTGAAGGCAGCAGGAAAGCCCGCAGCCCCCAGGTCTGTGGGGCTACGCAAGCCGTTCCCAAAGAGCTTTAGAACAAGGCCTAGTTTTTTCTGCTGGCTCCTTGGGCGGGGGACCCATCTCCAGGCGTATAGCCATTTTTGTGCCTGGAACGACGCCAAGTGGGAAAGGGTGATGTCGAGGCTGAAGGCAGCAGGAAAGCCCGCAGCCCCCAGGTCTGTGGGGCTACGCAAGCGGTTCCCAAACAGCTTTAGAACAAGGCCTAGTTTTCCCTGCTGGCTCCTTGGGCGGGGCACACATTTCCAGGCGTATAGCCATTTTTGTGCCTGGCGCGGCACCAAGTGGGAAAGGGTGGTGTCGAGGCTGAAGGCAGCAGGAAAGCTTGCAGACCCCAGGTCTGTGGGGCTACGCAAGCTGTTCCCAAAGAGCTTTAGAAGAAGGCATAGTTTTCCCTGCTGGCTCTTTGGGCGGGGGACCCACTTCCAGCCATATTGCTGTTTTTGTGCCTGGCGTGGCACCAAGTGGGAAAGGGTGGTGTCGAGGCTGAAGGCAGCAGGAAAGCCCGCAGCCCCCAGGTCTGTGGGGCTACGCAAGCGGTTCCCAAAGAGCTTTAGAACAAGGCATATTTTTCCCTGCTGGCTCCTTGGGCAGGGGACCCATATCTAGGCGTATGGCCATTTTTGTGCCTGGCGCGACGCCAAGTGGGAATGGGTGGTGTGGAGGCTGAAGGCAGCAGGAAAGCCCGCAGCCCCCAGGTCTGTGGGGCTATGCAAGAGGTTCCGAAATAGCTTTAGAACAAGGCCTAGTTTTTCCTGTTTGCTCCTTGGGCGGACAACCTATCTTCAGCCATATGGCCATTTTTGTGCCTGGCGCGGCACCAAGTGGGAAAGGGTGGTGTCGAGGCTGAAGGCAGCAGGAAAGCCCGCAGCCCCCAGGTCTGTGGGGCTACGCAAGCGTTTCCCAAAGATCTTTAGAACAAGGCATAATATTCCCTACTGGCTCTTTGGGTGGGGGAACCATCTCCAGCCATATGGCCATTGTTGTGCCTGGCGCGGCGCCAAGTGGGAAAGGGTGGTGTCGAGGCTGAAGCCAGCAGAAAAACCTGTAACCTCCAGGTCTTTGGGGCTACACAAGCTGTTCCCAAAGAGCTTTAGAACAAGGCATAGTTTTCCCTGCTGTTTCCTTGGGCGGGGGACCCATCTCCAGCCGTATAGCCATTTTTGTGCCTGCCGCGGCGCCAAGTGGGAAAGGGCGGTTTTGAGGCTGAAGGCAGCAGGAAAGCCCGCAGCCTCCAGGTCTGTGGGGCTATGCAAGCGGTTCCCAAATAGCTTTAGAACAAGGCCTAGTTTTTTCTGCTGGTTCCTTGGGCGGGGGACCACTCTCCAGCCGTATAGCCATTTTTGTGCCTGGCACGACGCCAAGTGGGAAAGGGTGATGTCGAGGCTGAAAGCAGCAGGAAAGCCCGCAGCCCGCAGGTCTGTGGGGCTACGCAAGCGGTTCCCACAGAGCTTTAAAACAAGGCATAGTTTTCCCTGCTGGCTCCTTGGGCGTGGGACCAATCTCCATCCGTATGGCCATTTTTGTGCCAGGCGCGGCGCCTAGTGGGAAAGGGTGGTGTCGAGGCTGAAGGCAGCAGGAAAGCTCGCAGCCCCAGGTCTGTGGGGCTACGCAAGCGGTTCCCAAAGAGCTTTAGAACAAGGCCTAGTTTTCCCTGCTGGTTCCTTGGGCGGGGGACCCATCTCCAGCCGTATGGCCATTTTTGTGTCTGGAGCGACACCTAGTGGGAAAGCGTACTATTCAGGCTGAAGGCAGCAGGAAGCCTGCAGCCCCCAGGTCTGTGGGTGCTACGCAAGCGGTTCCCAAAGAGCTTTAGAAGAAGGCATAGTTTTCCCTGCTGGCTCCTTGGGCGGGGGACCCATCTCCAGGCGTATAGCCATTTTTGTGCCTGGCGCGGCACCAAGTGGGAAAGGGTGGTGTCGAGGCTGAAGGCAGCAGGAAAGCCCGCAGCCCCCAGGTCTGTGGGGCTACGCAAGCGGTTTCCAAAGAGCTTCAGAACAAGGCATAGTTTTCCCTGCTGGGTCTTTGGGCGGGGGACTCATCTCCAGCCATATGGCCATTTTTGTGCCTAGACCGGCGCCAAGTGGCAAAGGGTCATGTCAAGGCTGAAGGCTGCAGGAAAGCCCGCAGCCCCCAGGTCTGTGGGGCTACGCAAGCGGTTCCCAAAGAGCTTTAGAACAAGGCCTAGTTTTCCCTGCTGGCTCTTTGGGCGGAGGACCCATCTCCAGCCGTATGGCTGTTTTTGTGACTGGCGTGGCACCAAGTGGGAAAGGGTGGTGTGGAGGCTGAAGGTAGCAGGAAAGCCCGCAGCCCCCAGGTCTGTGGGGCTACGCAAGCGGTTCCCAAAGAGCTTTAGAACAAGGCATAGTTTTCCCTGCTGGCTCTTTGGGCGGGGGACCCATCTCCAACTGTATGGCCATTTTTGTGCCTGGTGCGGCGCCAAGTGGGAAAGGGTGGTTTTGAGGCTGAAGGCATCAGGAAAGCCCGCAGCCCCCAGGTCTGTGGGGCTACGCAAGCAGTTCCCAAAGGGCTTTAGAAGAAGGCATTGTTTTCCCTGCTGGGTCTTTGGGCGGGGGACCCATCTCCAGCCATATGGCCATTTTTTCTGCCTGGCGCGGCGCCAAGTTGGAAAGGGTGATGTGGAGACTGAAGGCAGCAGGAAAGCCCGCAGCCCCCAGGTCTGTGGGGCTACGCAAGCGGTTCCCAAACAGCTTTAGAACAAGGCCTATTTTTCCCTGCTGGCTCTTTGGGCGGGGGACCCATCTCCAGCCGTATGGCTGTTTTTGTGCCTGGCGTGGCACCAAGTGGGAAAGGGTGGTGTCGAGGCTGAAGGCAGCAGGAAAGCCCGCAGCCCCCAGGTCTGTGGGGCTACGCAAGCGGTTCCCAAAGAGCTTTAGAACAAGGCATAGTTTTCCCTGCTGGCTCTTTGGGCGTGGGACGCATCTCCAGCCGTATGGCTGTTTTTGTGCCTGGCGTGGCGCCAAGTGGGAAAGGGTGGTGTCGAGGCTGAAGGCAGCAAAAAAGCCCGCAGCCCCCAGGTCTGTGGGGCTACGCAAGCGGTTCCCAAAGAGCTTTAGAAGAAGGCATTGTTTTCCCTGCTGGCTCCTTGTGCGGGGTTCCCATCTACAGCCATATGGCCGTTTTTGTGCCTGGCGTGGCGCCAAGTGGGAAAGGGTGGTGTGGAGGCTGAAGGCAGCAGGAAAGCCCGCAGCCCCCAGGTCTGTGGGGCTACGCAAGCGGTTCCCAAACAGCTTCAGAACAAGGCCTAGTTTTCCCTGCTGGCTCCTTGGGCGGGGGACCCATCTCCAGCCGTATGGCTGTTTTTGTGCCTGGCGTGGCACCAAGTGGGAAAGGGTGGTGTCGAGGCTGAAGGCAGCAGGAAAGCCTGCAGCCCCCAGGTCTGTGGGGCTATGCAAGCGGTTCCCAAAGAGCTTTAGAACAAGGCCTAGTTTACCCTGCTGGCCACTTGGGAGGGTGACCCATCTCCAGCCGTATAGCCATTTTTGTGCCTGGCACGACGCCAAGTGGGAAAGGGTGGTGTGGAGGCTGAAGGCAGCAGGAAAGCCCGCAGCCCCCAGGTCTGTGGGGCTACGCAAGCGGTTCCCAAACAGCTTTAGAAGAAGGCATAGTTTTCCCTGCTGGCTCTTTTGGCGGGGGACCCACTTCCAGCCATATGGCTGTTTTTGTGCCTGGCGTGGCACCAAGTGGGAAAGGGTGTTTTTTAGGCTGAATGCAGCAGGAAAGCCTGCAGCCCCCAGGTCTTTGGGGCTATGCAAGCGGTTCCCAAAGAGCTTTAGAACAAGGCCTAGTTTTCCCTCCTGGGTCTTTGGGCGGGGGACACATTTCCAGCCGTATAGCCATTTTTGTACCTGCCGCGGCGCCAAGTGGGAAAGGGCGGTTTTGAGGCTGAAGGCAGCAGGAAAGCCCGCAGCCCCCAGGTCTGTGGGGCTACGCAAGCGTTTCCCAAAGAGCTTTAGAACAAGGCATAGTTTTCCCTGCTGGCTCTTTGAGCGGTGGACCTACCTGGACCCGTATGGCCATTTTTGTTTCTTGCGCGACGCCAAGTGAGGAAGGGTGGTGTGGGGGCTGAAGGCAGCAGGAAAGCCCGCAGCCCCCAGGTCTGTGGGGCTACGCAAGCTGTTCCCAAAGAGTTTTAGAACAAGGCATAGTTTTTCCTGTTGGCTCCTTGGGCGGACAACCTATCTTCAGCCGTATGGCCATTTTTGTGCCTGGTGCGGCGCCAAGAGGGAAAGGGTGGTGTCGAGGCTGAAGGCAGCAGGAAAGCCCGCAGCCCCCAGGTCTGTGGGGCTACGCAAGCGTTTCCCAAAGAGCTTTAGAACAAGGCATAGTTTTCCCTGCTGGCTCTTTGAGCGGTGGACCTACCTCGACCCGTATGGCCATTTTTGTTTCTTGCGCGACGCCAAGTGGGAAAGGGTGGTGTCAAGGCTGAAGGCAGCAGGAAAGCCCGCAGCCCCCAGGTCTGTGGGGCTACGCCAGTGATTCCCAAAGAGCTTTAGAACAAGGCATATTTTTCCCTGCTGGCTCCTTGGGCGGGGGACCCATCTCCAGCCTTATGGCCATTTTTACTCCTGGCGCGGCGCAAAGTGGGAAAGGGTGGTGTGGAGGCTGAAGGCAGCAGGAAAGCCCGCAGCCCCCAGGTCTGTGGGGCTACGCAAGCGGTTCCCAAAGAGCTTTAGAACAAGGCCTAGTTTTTTCTGCTGGCTCCTTGGGCGGGGAACCCATCTCCAGGCGTATAGCCATTTTTGTGCCTGGCACGACGCCAAGTGGGAAAGGGTGGTGTCAAGGCTGAAGGCAGCAGGAAAGCCCGCAGCCCCCAGGTCTGTGGGGCTACGCAAGCGGTTCCCAAACAGCTTTAGAACAAGGCCTAGTTTTCCCTGCCGGGTCTTTGGGCGGGGGACTCATCTCCAGCCGTATGGCCATTTTTGTGCCTAGAGCGGCGCCAAGTGGCAAAGGGTCATGTCAAGGCTGAAGGCTGCAGGAAAGCCCGCAGCCCCCAGGTCTGTGGGGCTATGCAAGCGGTTCCCAAAGAGCTTTAGAACAAGGCATAGTTTTCCCTGCTGGCTCCTTGGGCGGGGGACCCATCTCCAGCCATATGGCCATTTTTGTGCCTGGCGCGGCACCAAGTGGGAAAGGGTGGTGTGGAGGCTGAAGGTAGCAGGAAAGCCCGCAGCCCCCAGGTCTGTGGGGCTACGCAAGCGGTTCCCAAAGAGCTTTAGAACAAGGCATAGTTTTCCCTGCTGGCTCTTTGGGCGGGGGACCCATCTCCAACTGTATGGCCATTTTTGTGCCTGGTGCGGCGCCAAGTGGGAAAGGGTGGTTTTGAGGCTGAAGGCATCAGGAAAGCCCGCAGCCCCCAGGTCTGTGGGGCTACGCAAGCAGTTCCCAAAGGGCTTTAGAAGAAGGCATTGTTTTCCCTGCTGGGTCTTTGGGCGGGGGACCCATCTCCAGCCATATGGCCATTTTTTCTGCCTGGCGCGGCGCCAAGTTGGAAAGGGTGATGTGGAGACTGAAGGCAGCAGGAAAGCCCGCAGCCCCCAGGTCTGTGGGGCTACGCAAGCGGTTCCCAAACAGCTTTAGAACAAGGCCTATTTTTCCCTGCTGGCTCTTTGGGCGGGGGACCCATCTCCAGCCGTATGGCTGTTTTTGTGCCTGGCGTGGCACCAAGTGGGAAAGGGTGGTGTCGAGGCTGAAGGCAGCAGGAAAGCCCGCAGCCCCCAGGTCTGTGGGGCTACGCAAGCGGTTCCCAAAGAGCTTTAGAACAAGGCATAGTTTTCCCTGCTGGCTCTTTGGGCGTGGGACGCATCTCCAGCCGTATGGCTGTTTTTGTGCCTGGCGTGGCGCCAAGTGGGAAAGGGTGGTGTCGAGGCTGAAGGCAGCAAAAAAGCCCGCAGCCCCCAGGTCTGTGGGGCTACGCAAGCGGTTCCCAAAGAGCTTTAGAAGAAGGCATTGTTTTCCCTGCTGGCTCCTTGTGCGGGGTTCCCATCTACAGCCATATGGCCGTTTTTGTGCCTGGCGTGGCGCCAAGTGGGAAAGGGTGGTGTGGAGGCTGAAGGCAGCAGGAAAGCCCGCAGCCCCCAGGTCTGTGGGGCTACGCAAGCGGTTCCCAAACAGCTTCAGAACAAGGCCTAGTTTTCCCTGCTGGCTCCTTGGGCGGGGGACCCATCTCCAGCCGTATGGCTGTTTTTGTGCCTGGCGTGGCACCAAGTGGGAAAGGGTGGTGTCGAGGCTGAAGGCAGCAGGAAAGCCTGCAGCCCCCAGGTCTGTGGGGCTATGCAAGCGGTTCCCAAAGAGCTTTAGAACAAGGCCTAGTTTACCCTGCTGGCCACTTGGGAGGGTGACCCATCTCCAGCCGTATAGCCATTTTTGTGCCTGGCACGACGCCAAGTGGGAAAGGGTGGTGTGGAGGCTGAAGGCAGCAGGAAAGCCCGCAGCCCCCAGGTCTGTGGGGCTACGCAAGCGGTTCCCAAACAGCTTTAGAAGAAGGCATAGTTTTCCCTGCTGGCTCTTTTGGCGGGGGACCCACTTCCAGCCATATGGCTGTTTTTGTGCCTGGCGTGGCACCAAGTGGGAAAGGGTGTTTTTTAGGCTGAATGCAGCAGGAAAGCCTGCAGCCCCCAGGTCTTTGGGGCTATGCAAGCGGTTCCCAAAGAGCTTTAGAACAAGGCCTAGTTTTCCCTCCTGGGTCTTTGGGCGGGGGACACATTTCCAGCCGTATAGCCATTTTTGTACCTGCCGCGGCGCCAAGTGGGAAAGGGCGGTTTTGAGGCTGAAGGCAGCAGGAAAGCCCGCAGCCCCCAGGTCTGTGGGGCTACGCAAGCGTTTCCCAAAGAGCTTTAGAACAAGGCATAGTTTTCCCTGCTGGCTCTTTGAGCGGTGGACCTACCTGGACCCGTATGGCCATTTTTGTTTCTTGCGCGACGCCAAGTGAGGAAGGGTGGTGTGGGGGCTGAAGGCAGCAGGAAAGCCCGCAGCCCCCAGGTCTGTGGGGCTACGCAAGCTGTTCCCAAAGAGTTTTAGAACAAGGCATAGTTTTTCCTGTTGGCTCCTTGGGCGGACAACCTATCTTCAGCCGTATGGCCATTTTTGTGCCTGGTGCGGCGCCAAGAGGGAAAGGGTGGTGTCGAGGCTGAAGGCAGCAGGAAAGCCCGCAGCCCCCAGGTCTGTGGGGCTACGCAAGCGTTTCCCAAAGAGCTTTAGAACAAGGCATAGTTTTCCCTGCTGGCTCTTTGAGCGGTGGACCTACCTCGACCCGTATGGCCATTTTTGTTTCTTGCGCGACGCCAAGTGGGAAAGGGTGGTGTCAAGGCTGAAGGCAGCAGGAAAGCCCGCAGCCCCCAGGTCTGTGGGGCTACGCCAGTGATTCCCAAAGAGCTTTAGAACAAGGCATATTTTTCCCTGCTGGCTCCTTGGGCGGGGGACCCATCTCCAGCCTTATGGCCATTTTTACTCCTGGCGCGGCGCAAAGTGGGAAAGGGTGGTGTGGAGGCTGAAGGCAGCAGGAAAGCCCGCAGCCCCCAGGTCTGTGGGGCTACGCAAGCGGTTCCCAAAGAGCTTTAGAACAAGGCCTAGTTTTTTCTGCTGGCTCCTTGGGCGGGGAACCCATCTCCAGGCGTATAGCCATTTTTGTGCCTGGCACGACGCCAAGTGGGAAAGGGTGGTGTCAAGGCTGAAGGCAGCAGGAAAGCCCGCAGCCCCCAGGTCTGTGGGGCTACGCAAGCGGTTCCCAAACAGCTTTAGAACAAGGCCTAGTTTTCCCTGCCGGGTCTTTGGGCGGGGGACTCATCTCCAGCCGTATGGCCATTTTTGTGCCTAGAGCGGCGCCAAGTGGCAAAGGGTCATGTCAAGGCTGAAGGCTGCAGGAAAGCCCGCAGCCCCCAGGTCTGTGGGGCTATGCAAGCGGTTCCCAAAGAGCTTTAGAACAAGGCATAGTTTTCCCTGCTGGCTCCTTGGGCGGGGGACCCATCTCCAGCCATATGGCCATTTTTGTGCCTGGCGCGGCACCAAGTGGGAAAGGGTGGTGTGGAGGCTGAAGGCAGCAGGAAAGCCCGCAGCCCCCAGGTCTGTGGGGCTACGCAAGCGGTTCCCAAGGAGGTTTAGAACATGGCATAGTTTTCCTGTTGGCTCCTTGGGCGGGGGACCCATATCTAGCCGTATGACCATTTTTGTGCCTGGCGGGGCGCCAAGTGGGAAAGGGTGGTGTCAAGGCTTAAGGCAGCAGGAAAGCCCCCAGCCCCCAGGTCTGTGGGGCTACGCAAGAGGTTCCGAAATAGCTTTAGAACAAGGCCTAGTTTTTCCTGTTTGCTCCTTGGGCGGACAACCTATCTTCAGCCGTATAGCCATTTTTGTGCCTGGCACGACGCCAAGTGGGAAAGGGTGGTGTGGAGGCTGAAGGCAGCAGGAAAGCCCGCAGCCCCCAGGTCTGTGGAGCTATGCAAGCGGTTCCCAAAGAGCTTTAGAAGAAGGCATAGTTTTCCCTGCTGGCTCTTTTGGCGGGGGACCCACTTCCAGCCATATGGCTGTTTTTGTGCCTGGCGTGGCACCAAGTGGGAAAGGGTGTTTTTTAGGCTGAATGCAGCAGGAAAGCCTGCAGCCCCCAGGTCTTTGGGGCTATGCAAGCGGTTCCCAAAGAGCTTTAGAACAAGGCCTAGTTTTCCCTCCTGGGTCTTTGGGCGGGGGACACATTTCCAGCCGTATAGCCATTTTTGTACCTGCCGCGGCGCCAAGTGGGAAAGGGCGGTTTTGAGGCTGAAGGCAGCAGGAAAGCCCGCAGCCCGCAGGTCTGTGGGGCTACGCAAGCGTTTCCCAAAGAGCTTTAGAACAAGGCCTAGTTTTCCCTGCTGGCTCTTTGAGCGGTGGACCTACCTGGACCCGTATGGCCATTTTTGTTTCTTGCGCGACGCCAAGTGAGGAAGGGTGGTGTGGGGGCTGAAGGCAGCAGGAAAGCCCGCAGCCCCCAGGTCTGTGGGGCTACGCAAGCGGTTCCCAAGGAGGTTTAGAACATGGCATAGTTTTCCTGTTGGCTCCTTGGGCGGGGGACCCATATCTAGCCGTATGACCATTTTTGTGCCTGGCGGGGCGCCAAGTGGGAAAGGGTGGTATCAAGGCTGAAGGCAGCAGGAAAGCCCGCAGCCCCCAGGTCTGTGGGGCTACGCAAGAGGTTCCGAAATAGCTTTAGAACAAGGCCTAGTTTTTCCTGTTGGCTCCTTGGGCGGACAACCTATCTTCAGCCGTATGGCCATTTTTGTGCCTGGCGCGGCACCAAGTGGGAAAGGGTGGTGTGGAGGCTGAAGGCAGCAGGAAAGCCCGCAGCCCCCAGGTCTGTGGGGCTACGCAAGCGGTTCCTTAAGAGCTTTAGAACAAGGCCTAGTTTTCCCTGCTGGCTCTTTGGGCGGGGGACCCATCTCCAGCCGTATGGCTGTTTTTGTGCCTGGCGTGGGACCAAGTGGGAAAGGGTGGTGTCGAGGCTGAAGGCAGCAGGAAAGCCTGCAGCCCCCAGGTCTGTGGGGCTATGCAAGCGGTTCCCAAAGAGCTTTAGAACAAGGCCTAGTTTACCCTGCTGGCCACTTGGGCGGGGGACCCATCTCCAGCTGTATGGCCATCTTTGTGCCTGGCGCGGCGCAAATTGGGAAAGGGTGGTGTCGAGGGTGAAGGCAGCAGAAAAGCCTGCAGCCTCCAGGTCTTTGGGGCTACGCAAGCGGTTCCCAAATAGCTTTAGAACAAGGCCTAGTTTTCCCTGCTGGCTCCTTGGGAGGGTGACCCATCTCCAGCCGTATAGCCATTTTTGTGCCTGGCACGACGCCAAGTGGGAAAGGGTGGTGTCGAGGCTGAAGGCAGCAGGAAAGCCCGCAGCCCCCAGGTCTGTGGAGCTATGCAAGCGGTTCCCAAAGAGCTTTAGAAGAAGGCATAGTTTTCCCTGCTGGCTCTTTTGGCGGGGGACCCACTTCCAGCCATATGGCTGTTTTTGTGCCTGGCGTGGCACCAAGTGGGAAAGGGTGTTTTTTAGGCTGAATGCAGCAGGAAAGCCTGCAGCCCCCAGGTCTTTGGGGCTATGCAAGCGGTTCCCAAAGAGCTTTAGAACAAGGCCTAGTTTTCCCTCCTGGGTCTTTGGGCGGGGGACCCATCTCCAGCTGTATGGCCATTTTTGTGCCTGGCGCGGCGCCAAGTGGGAAAGGGCGGTTTTGAGGCTGAAGGCAGCAGGAAAGCCCGCAGCCCCCAGGTCTGTGGGGCTACGCAAGCGTTTCCCAAAGAGCTTTAGAACAAGGCATAGTTTTCCCTGCTGGCTCTTTGAGCGGTGGACCTACCTGGACCCGTATGGCCATTTTTGTTTCTTGCGCGACGCCAAGTGAGGAAGGGTGGTGTGGAGGCTGAAGGCAGCAGGAAAGCCCGCAGCCCCCAGGTCTGTGGGGCTACGCAAGCGGTTCCCAAAGAGTTTTAGAACAAGGCATAGTTTTCCCTGCTGGCTCCTTGGGCAGGGGACCCATATCTAGACGTATGGCCATTTTTGTGCCTGGCGCGGCGCCAAGTGGGAAAGGGTGGTGTCAAGGCTGAAGGCAGCAGGAAAGCCCGCAGCCCCCAGGTCTGTGGGGCTACGCAAGAGGTTCCGAAATAGCTTTAGAACAAGGCCTAGTTTTTCCTGTTGGCTCCTTGGGCGGACAAGCTATCTTCAGCCGTATGGCCATTTTTGTGCCTGGCGCGGCACCAAGTGGGAAAGGGTGGTGTCGAGGCTGAAGGCAGCAGGAAAGCCCGCAGCCCCCAGGTCTGTGGGGCTACGCAAGCGTTTCCCAAAGAGCTTTAGAACAAGGCATAGTTTTCCCTGCTGGCTCTTTGAGCGGTGGACCTACCTCGACCCGTATGGCCATTTTTGTTTCTTGCGCGACGCCAAGTGAGGAAGGGTGGTGTGGGGGCTGAAGGCAGCAGGAAAGCCCGCAGCCCCCAGGTCTGTGGGGCTACGCAAGCGGTTCCCAAAGAGTTTTAGAACAAGGCATAGTTTTCCCTGCTGGCTCCTTGGGCGGGGGACCCATATCCAGCCTTATGGCCATTTTTACTCCTGGCGCGGCGCCAAGTGGGAAAGGGTTGTGTGGAGGCTGAAGGCAGCAGGAAAGCCCGCAGCCCCCAGGTCTGTGGGGCTACGCAAGCGGTTCCCAAAGAGCTTTAGAAAAAGGCCTAGTTTTTTCTGCTGGCTCCTTGGGCGGGGGACCCATCTCCAGGCGTATATCCATTTTTGTGCCTGGCACGACGCCAAGTGGGAAAGGGTGGTGTCGAGGCTGAAAGCAGCAGGAAAGCCCGCAGCCCCCAGGTCTGTGGGGCTACGCAAGCGGTTCCCAAACAGCTTTAGAACAAGGCCTAGTTTTCCCTGCTGGCTCCTTGGGCGGGGGACACATTTCCAGGCGTATAGCCATTTTTGTGCCTGGCGCGGTACCAAGTGGGAAAGGGTGGTGTCGAGGCTGAAGGCAGCAGGAAAGCTTGCAGACCCCAGGTCTGTGGGGCTACGCAAGCGGTTTCCAAAGAGCTTTAGAACAAGGCATAGTTTTCCCTGCCGGGTCTTTGGGCGGGGGACTCATCTCCAGCCGTATGGCCAAGTTTTTGCCTAGAGCGGCGCCAAGTGGCAAAGGGTCATGTCAAGGCTGAAGGCTGCAGGAAAGCCCGCAGCCCCCATGTCTGTGGGGCTACGCAAGCCGTTCCCAAAGAGCTTTAGAACAAGGCATAGTTTTCCCTGCTGGCTCCTTGGGCGGGGGACCCATCTCCAGCTGTATGGCCATTTTTGTGCCTGGTGCGGCGCCAAGTGGGAAAGGGTGGTGTCGAGGCTGAAGGCAGCAGGAAAGCCCGCAGCCCCCAGGTGTGTGGGGCTACGCAAGCGGTTCCCAAGGAGGTTTAGAACACGGCATAGTTTTCCTGTTGGCTCCTTGGGCGGGGGACCCATATCTAGCCGTATGACCATTTTTGTGCCTGGCGGGGCGCCAAGTGGGAAAGGTTGGTGTCAAGGCTGAAGGCAGCAGGAAAGCCCGCAGCCCCCAGGTCTGTGGGGCTACGCAAGATGTTCCGAAATAGCACTAGAACAAGGCCTAGTTTTTCCTGTTGGCTCCTTGGGCGGACAACCTATCTTCAGCCGTATGGCCATTTTTGTGCCTGGCGCTGCACCAAGTGGGAAAGGGTGGTGTCGAGGCTGAAGGCAGCAGGAAAGCCCGCAGCCCCCAGGTCTGTGGGGCTACGCAAGCGTTTCCCAAAGAGCTTTAGAACAAGGCATAGTTTTCCCTGCTGGCTCTTTGAGCGGTGGACCTACCTCGACCCGTATGGCCATTTTTGTTTCTTGCGCGACGCCAAGTGAGGAAGGGTGGTGTGGAGGCTGAAGGCAGCAGGAAAGCCCGCAGCCCCCAGGTCTGTGGGGCTACGCAAGCGGTTCCCAAAGAGTTTTAGAACAAGGCATAGTTTTCCCTGCTGGCTCCTTGGGCAGGGGACCCATATCTAGATGTATGGCCATTTTTGTGCCTGGCGCGGCGCCAAGTGGGAAAGGGTGGTGTCAAGGCTGAAGGCAGCAGGAAAGCCCGCAGCCCCCAGGTCTGTGGGGCTACGCAAGAGGTTCCGAAATAGCTTTAGAACAAGGTCTAGTTTTTCCTGTTGGCTCCTTGGGCGGACAACCTATCTTCAGCCGTATGGCCATTTTTGTGCCTGGCGCGGCACCAAGTGGGAAAGGGTGGTGTCGAGGCTGAAGGCAGCAGGAAAGCCCGCAGCCCGCAGGTCTGTGGGGCTACGCCAGTGATTCCCAAAGACCTTTAGAACAAGGCCTAGTTTTCCCTGCTGGCTCCTTGGGCGGGGGACCCATCTCCAGCCTTATGGCCATTTTTACTCCTGGCGCGGCGCCAAGTGGGAAAGGGTGGTGTGGAGGCTGAAGGCAGCAGGAAAGCCCGCAGCCCCCAGGTCTGTGGGGCTACGCAAGCGGTTCCCAAAGAGCTTTAGAACAAGGCATAGTTTTCCCTGCTGGCTCCTTGGGCAGGGGACCCATATCTAGATGTATGGCCATTTTTGTGCCTGGCGCGGCGCCAAGTGGGAAAGGGTGGTGTCAAGGCTGAAGGCAGCAGGAAAGCCCGCAGCCCCCAGGTCTGTGGGGCTACGCAAGCGGTTCCCAAAGAGCTTTAGAACAAGGCATAGTTTTCCCTGCTGGCTCCTTGGGCGGGGGACCCATCTCCAGCTGTATGGCCATTTTTGTGCCTGGTGCGGCGCCAAGTGGGAAAGGGTGGTTTTGAGGCTGAAGGCAGCAGGAAAGCCCGCAGCCCCCAGGTCTGTGGGGCTACGCAAGCGGTTCCCAAAGAGCTTTAGAACAAGGCCTAGTTTTTTCTGCTGGCTCCTTGGGCGGGGGACCCATCTCCAGGCGTATAGCCATTTTTGTGCCTGGCACGACGCCAAGTGGGAAAGGGTGATGTCGAGGCTGAAGGCATCAGGAAAGCCCGCAGCCCCCAGGTCTGTGGGGCTACGCAAGCGGTTCCCAAACAGCTTTAGAACAAGGCCTAGTTTTCCCTGCTGGCTCCTTGGGCGGGGCACACATTTCCAGGCGTATAGCCATTTTTGTGCCTGGCGCGGCACCAAGTGGGAAAGGGTGGTGTCGAGGCTGAAGGCAGCAAGAAAGCTTGCAGACCCCAGGTCTGTGGGGCTACGCAAGCTGTTCCCAAAGAGCTTTAGAAGAAGGCATAGTT
Organism: Chroicocephalus ridibundus; assembly: GCF_963924245.1. Lineage (NCBI taxonomy): Eukaryota > Metazoa > Chordata > Aves > Charadriiformes > Laridae > Chroicocephalus > Chroicocephalus ridibundus. Next base: position 413,678 of record NW_026961714.1, read on the forward strand.
TTCCCTGCTGGCTCTTTGGGCGGGGGACCCACTTCCAGCCATATTGCTGTTTTTGTGCCTGGCGTAGCACCAAGTGGGAAAGGGTGGTGTCGAGGCTGAAGGCAGCAGGAAAGCCCGCAGCCCCCAGGTCTGTGGGGCTACGCAAGCGGTTCCCAAAGAGCTTTAGAACAAGGCATATTTTTCCCTGCTGGCTCCTTGGGCAGGGGACCCATATCTAGGCGTATGGCCATTTTTGTGCCTGGCGCGACGCCAAGTGGGAATGGGTGGTGTCGAGGCTGAAGGCAGCAGGAAAGCCCGCAGCCCCCAGGTCTGTGGGGCTATGCAAGAGGTTCCGAAATAGCTTTAGAACAAGGCCTAGTTTTTCCTGTTTGCTCCTTGGGCGGACAACCTATCTTCAGCCATATGGCCATTTTTGTGCCTGGCGCGGCACCAAGTGGGAAAGGGTGGTGTCGAGGCTGAAGGCAGCAGGAAAGCCCGCAGCCCCCAGCTCTGTGGGGCTACGCAAGCGTTTCCCAAAGATCTTTAGAACAAGGCATAATATTCCCTACTGGCTCTTTGGGTGGGGGAACCATCTCCAGCCATATGGCCATTGTTGTGCCTGGCGCGGCGCCAAGTGGGAAAGGGTGGTGTCGAGGCTGAAGCCAGCAGAAAAACCTGTAACCTCCAGGTCTTTGGGGCTACACAAGCGGTTCCCAAAGAGCTTTAGAACAAGGCATAGTTTTCCCTGCTGGCTCCTTTGGCGGGGGACCCATCTCCAGCCGTATAGCCATTTTTGTGCCTGCCGCGGCGCCAAGTGGGAAAGGGCGGTTTTGAGGCTGAAGGCAGCAGGAAAGCCCGCAGCCCCCAGGTCTGTGGGGCTATGCAAGCGGTTCCCAAATAGCTTTAGAACAAGGCCTAGTTTTTTCTGCTGGTTCCTTGGGCGGGGGACCACTCTCCAGCCGTATAGCCATTTTTGTGCCTGGCACGACGCCAAGTGGGAAAGGGTGATGTCGAGGCTGAAAGCAGCAGGAAAGCCCGCAGCCCGCAGGTCTGTGGGGCTACGCAAGCGGTTCCCACAGAGCTTTAAAACAAGGCATAGTTTTCCCTGCTGGCTCCTTGGGCGTGGGACCAATCTCCATCCGTATGGCCATTTTTGTGCCAGGCGCGGCGCCTAGTGGGAAAGGGTGGTGTCGAGGCTGAAGGCAGCAGGAAAGCTCGCAGCCCCAGGTCTGTGGGGCTACGCAAGCGGTTCCCAAAGAGCTTTAGAACAAGGCCTAGTTTTCCCTGCTGGTTCCTTGTGCAGGGGACCCATATCTAGGCGTATGGCCATTTTTGTGCCTGGAGCGACACCTAGTGGGAAAGCGTACTATTCAGGCTGAAGGCAGCAGGAAGCCTGCAGCCCCCAGGTCTGTGGGTGCTACGCAAGCGGTTCCCAAAGAGCTTTAGAAGAAGGCATTGTTTTCCCTGCTGTCTCTCTGGGCGGGGGACCCCTCTCCAGCCGTATGGCTGTTTTTGTGCCTGGAGTGGCACCAAGTGGCAAAGGGTCATGTCGAGGCTGAAGGCTGCAGGAAAGACCGCAGCCCCCAGGTCTGTGGGGCTACGCAAGCCGTTCCCATAGAGCTTTAGAACAAGGCCTAGTTTTCCCTGCTGGCTCCTTGGGCGGGGAACCCATCTCCAGCCGTATGGCCATTTCTGTGCCTGGCGCGGCTCCAAGTGGGAAAGGGTGGTGTGGAGGCTGAAGGCAGCAGGAAAGCCCGCAGCCCCCAGGTCTGTGGGGCTACGCAAGCGGTTCCCAAAGAGCTTTAGAACAAGGCATAGTTTTCCCTGCTGTCTCTCTGGGCGGGGGACCCCTCTCCAGCCGTATGGACATTTTTGCTCCTGGCGCGGCGCCAAGTGGGAAAGGCTGGTGTCGAGGCTGAAGGCAGCAGAAAAACCTGTAGCCTCCATGTCTTTGGGGCTACGCAAGCGTTTCCCAAAGAGCTTTAGAACAAGTCCTAGTTTTCCCTGCTGGCTCCTTGGGCGGGGGACCCATCTCTAGCCGTATAGCCATTTTTGTGCCTGGCGCGACGCCAAGTGGGAAAGGGTGGTTTTGAGGCTAAAGGCAGCAAGAAAGCCCGCAGCCCCCAGGTCTGTGGGGCTACGCAAGCGGTTCCCAAAGAGCTTTAGAAGAAGGCATAGTTTTCCCTGCTGGCTCTTTGGGCGGGGGACCCACTTCCAGCCATATGGCTGTTTTTGTGCCTGGCGTGGCACCAAGTGGGAAAGGGTGATGTCGAGGCTGAAGGCAGCAGGAAAGCCCGCAGCCCCCAGGTCTGTGGGGCTATGCAAGCGGTTCCCAAAGAGCTTTAGAACAAGGCCTAGTTTTTTCTCCTGGTTCCTTGGGCGGGGGACCCATCTCCAGCCGTATAGCCATTTTTTTGCCTGGCACGACGCCAATTAGGAAAGGGTGGTGTCGAGGCTGAAGGCAGCAGGAAAGCCCGCAGCCCCCAGGTCTGTGGGTGCTACGCAAGCGGTTCCCAAATAGCTTTAGAACAAGGCCTAGTTTTCCCTGCTGGGTCTTTGGGCGGGGGACTCATCTCCAGCCGTATGGCCATTTTTGTGCCTAGACCGGCGCCAAGTGGCAAAGGGTCATGTCAAGGCAGAAGGCAGCAGGAAAGCCCGCAGCCCCCAGGTCTGTGGGGCTATGCAAGCGGTTCCCAAATAGCTTTAGAACAAGGCCTAGTTTACCCTGCTGGCTCCTTGGGAGGGGGACCCATCTCCAGCCGTATGGCCATTTTTGTGCCTGGCGCGGCGCCAAGTGGGAAAGGGTGGTGTGGAGGCTGAAGGCAGCAGGAAAGCCCGCAGCCCCCAGGTCTGTGGGGCTACGCAAGCGGTTCCCAAAGGGCTTTAGAAGAAGGCATTGTTTTCCCTGCTGGCTCCTTGTGCGGCGGACCCATCTCCAGCCATATGGCCATTTTTGTGCCTGGCGCGGCGCCAAGTGGGAAAGGGTGGTGTGGAGGCTGAAGGCAGCAGGAAAGCCCGCAGCCCCCAGGTCTGTGGGGCTATGCAAGCGGTTCCCAAAGAGCTTTAGAACAAGGCATAGTTTTCCCTGCTGTCTCTCTGGGCGGGGGACCCATCTCCAGCCGTATGGCTGTTTTTGTGCCTGGCGTGGCACCAAGTGGGAAAGGGTGGTGTCGAGGCTGAAGACAGCAGGAAAGCCCGCAGCCCCCAGGTGTGTGGCGCTACGCAAGCGGTTCCCAAAGACCTTTAGAAGAAGGCATTGTTTTCCCTGCTGGCTCCTTGGGCGGGGGTCCCATCTACAGCCATATGGCCGTTTTTGTGCCTGGCGCGGCGCCAAGTGGGAAAGGGTGGTGTGGAGGCTGAAGGCAGCAGGAAAGCCCGCAGCCCCCAGGTCTGTGGGGCTACGCAAGCGGTTCCCAAAGAGCTTTAGAACAAGGCCTAGTTTTCCCTGCTGGCTCTTTGGGCGGGGGACCCACCTCCAGCCGTATGGCTGTTTTTGTGCCTGGCGTGGCACCAAGTGGGAAAGGGTGTTTTTTAGGCTGAATGCAGCAAGAAAGCCCGCAGCCCCCAGGTCTTTGGGGCTACGCAAGCGGTTCCCAAAGAGCTTTAGAACAAGGCCTAGTTTTCCCTCCTGGGTCTTTGGGCGGGGGACACATTTCCAGCCGTATAGCCATTTTTGTACCTGCCGCGGCGCCAAGTGGGAAAGGGCGGTTTTGAGGCTGAAGGCAGCAGGAAAGCCCGCAGCCCCCAGGTCTGTGGAGCTACGCAAGCGTTTCCCAAAGAGCTTTAGAACAAGGCATAGTTTTCCCTGCTGGCTCTTTGAGCGGTGGACCTACCTGGACCCGTATGGCCATTTTTGTTTCTTGCGCGACGCCAAGTGATGAAGGGTGGTGTTGAGGCTGAAGGCAGCAGGAAAGCCCGCAGCCCCCAGGTCTGTGGGGCTACGCAAGCGGTTTCCAAAGAGCTTTAGAACAAGGCATAGTTTTCCCTGCCGGGTTTTTGGGCGGGGGACTCATCTCCAGCCGTATGGCCATTTTTGTGCCTAGAGCGGCGCCAAGTGGCAAAGGGTCATGTCAAGGCTGAAGGCTGCAGGAAAGCCCGCAGCCCCCATGTCTGTGGGGCTACGCAAGCCGTTCCCAAAGAGCTTTAGAACAAGGCATAGTTTTCCCTGCTGGCTCCTTGGGCGGGGGACCCATATCTAGATGTATGGCCATTTTTGTGCCTGGCGCGGCGCCAAGTGGGAAAGGTTGGTGTCGAGGCTGAATGCAGCAGAAAAACCTGTAGCCCCCAGGTCTGTGGGGCTACGCAAGCGGTTCCCAAAGAGCTTTAGAACAAGGCATAGTTTTCGCAGCTTGCTCCTTGGGCGGGGGACCCATCTCCAGCCGTATAGCCATTTCTGTGCCTGGCGCGACGCCAAGTGGGAAAGGGTGGTGTCGAGGCTGAAGGCAGCAGGAAAGCCCGCAGCCCCCAGTTCTGTGGGGCTACGCAAGCGGTTCCCAAAGAGCTTTAGAACAAGCATAATTTTCCCTGCTGGCACCTTGGGTGGGGGACCCATCTCCAGCCGTATGGCCATTTTTGTGCCTGGTGCGGCGCCAAGTGGGAAAGGGTGTTTTTGAGGCTGAAGATAGCAGGAAAGCCCGCAGCCCCCAGGTCTGTGGGGCTACGCAAGCGTTTCCAAAGAGCTTTAGAACAAGGCATAGTTTATCCTGCTGGCTCTATGGGCGGGGGACCCATCTCCAGCCGTCTGGCTGTTTTTGTGCCTGGCGTGGCGCCAAGTGGGAAAGGGTGGTGTCGAGGCTGAAGGCAGCAGGAAAGCCCGCAGCCCCCAGGTGTGTGGGGCTACGCAAGCGGTTCCCAAAGAGCTTTAGAAGAAGGCATAGTTTTCCCTGCTGGCTCCTTGGGCGGGGGACCCATCTCCAGCTGCATGGCCATTTTTGTGCCTGGAGCGACACCTAGTGGGAAAGCGTAGTATTTAGGCTGAAGGCAGCAGGAAAGCCTGTAGCCCCCAGGTGTGTGGGGCTACGCAAGCGGTTCCCAAAGAGCTTTAGAACAAGGCCTAGTTTTCCCTGCTGGGTCTTTGGGCGGGGGACACATCTCCAGCCGTCTGGCCATTTTTGTACGTGGCGCGGAGCCAAGTGGGGAAGGGTGGTGTGGAGGCTGAAGGCAGCAGGAATGCCCGCAGTCCCAAGGTCTGTGTGGCTACACAAGAGGTTCCCAAATAGGTTTAGAACAAGGCCTAGTTTTCCCTGCTGGCTCCTTGGGCGGGTGACCCATCTCCAGCCGTATAGCCATTTTTGTGTCTGGCGCGGCACCAAGTGGGAAAGGGTGGTTTTGAGGCTGAAGGCAGCAGGAAAGCCTGCAGCCCCCAGGTCTGTGGGGCTACGCAAGCGGTTCCCTAAAGAGCTTTAGAACAAGGCATAGTTTTCCCTGCTGGCTCTTTGGGCGTGGGACCTACCGCGACCCGTATGCCCATTTTGTGCCTGGCGCGGCGCCAAGTGGGAAAGGGTGGTGTGGAGGCTGAAGGCAGCAGGAAAGGCTGCAGCCCCCAGGTCTGTGGGGCTACGCAAGCGGTTCCCACAGAGCTTTAGAACAAGGCATTGTTTTCCCTGCTGGCTACTTGTGTGGGGGACCCATCTCCAGCCGTATGGCCATTTCTGTGCCTTGCGCAACGCCAAGTGAGAAAGGGTGGTGTCGAGGCTGAAGGCAGCAGGAAAGCCCGCAGCCCCCAGGTCTGTGGGGCTACGCAAGCGGTTCCCAAAGAGCTTTAGAACAAGGCATATTTTTCCCTGCTGGCTCCTTGGGCGGGGGACCCATATCTAGCCGTATGGCCATTTTTTTGCCTGGCGCGGCGCCAACTGGGAAAGGGTGGTTTTGAGGCTGAGGGCAGCAGGAAGGCCCGCAGCCCCCAGGTCTGTGGGGCTACGCAAGCGGTTCCCAAATAGCTTTAGAACAAGGCCTAGTTTTTCCTAATGGCTCCTTGGGCGGGGGACCTATCTTCAGCCGTATAGCCATTTTTGTACCTGGCGTGGCACCAAGTGGGAAAGGGTCATGTCAAGGCTGATGGCAGCAGGAAAGCCTGCAGCCCCCAGGTCTGTGGGGCTACGCAAGTGATTCCCACAGAGCTTTAGAACAAGGCATATTTTTCCCAGCTGGCTCCTTGGGCGGGGGACCCATCTCCAGCCGTATGGCTGTTTTTGTGCCTGGCGTGGCACCAAGTGGGAAAGGGTGGTGTCGAGGCTGAAGACAGCAGGAAAGCCCGCAGCCCCCAGGTGTGTGGGGCTACGCAAGCGGTTCCCAAAGAGCTTTAGAAGAAGGCATTGTTTTCCCTGCTGGCTCCTTGTGCGGGGGTCCCATCTACAGCCATATGGCTGTTTTTGTGCCTGGCGCGGCTCCAAGTGGGAAAGGGTGGTGTGGAGGCTGAAGGCAGCAGGAAAGCCCGCAGCCCCCAGGTCTGTGGGGCTACGCAAGCGGTTCCCTAAGAGCTTTAGAACAAGGCCTAGTTTTCCCTGCTGGCTCCTTTGGCGGGGGACCCATCTCCAGCCGTATAGCCATTTTTGTGCCTGGCGCGACGCCAAGTGGGAAAGGGTGGTTTTGAGGCTGAAGGCAGCAAGAAAGCCCGCAGCCCCCAGGTCTGTGAGGCTACGCAAGCGTTTCCCAAAGAGCTTTAGAAGAAGGCATAGTTTTCCCTGCTGGCTCTTTGGGCGGGGGACCCACTTCCAGCCATATGGCTGTTTTTGTGCCTGGCGTGGCACCAAGTGGGAAAGGGTGATGTCGAGGCTGAAGGCAGCAGGAAAGCCCGCAGCCCCCAGGTCTGTGGGGCTATGCAAGCGGTTCCCAAAGAGCTTTAGAACAAGGCCTAGTTTTTTCTGCTGGTTCCTTGGGCGGGGGACCCATCTCCAGCCGTATAGCCATTTTTGTTCCTGGCACGACGCCAATTAGGAAAGGGTGGTGTCGAGGCTGAAGGCAGCAGGAAAGACCGCAGCCCCCAGGTCTGTGGGGCTACGCAAGCGGTTCCCAAATAGCTTTAGAACAAGGCCTAGTTTTCCCTGCTGGCTCCTTGGGCGTGGGACCAATCTCCATCCGTATGGCCATTTTTGTGCCTGGCGCGGCGCCTCGTGGGAAAGGGTGGTGTCGAGGCTGAAGGCAGCAGGAAAGCTCGCAGCCCCAGGTCTGTGGGGCTACGCAAGCGGTTCCCAAAGAGCTTTAGAACAAGGCATAGTTTTCCCTGCTGGGTCTTTGGGCGGGAGACTCATCTCCAGCCGTATGGCCTTTTTTGTGCCTAGACCGGCGCCAAGTGGTAAAGGGTCATGTCAAGGCTGAAGGCTGCAGGAAAGCCCGCAGCCCCCAGGTCTGTGGGGCTACGCCAGTGATTCCCAAAGAGCTTTAGAACAAGGCATAGTTTTCCCTGCTGGCTCCGTGGTCGGGGGACCCATCTCCAGCCGTATGGCCATTTTTGCTCCTGGCGCGGCGCCAAGTGGGAAAGGCTGGTGTCGAGGCTGAAGGCAGCAGAAAAACCTGTAGCCTCCAGGTCTTTGGGGCTACGCAAGCGTTTCCCAAAGAGCTTTAGAACAAGTCCTAGTTTTCCCTGCTGGCTCCTTTGGCGGGGGACCCATCTCCAGCCGTATAGCCATTTTTGTGCCTGGCGCGACGCCAAGTCGGAAATGGTGGTTTTGAGGCTGAAGGCAGCAAGAAAGCCCGCAGCCCCCAGGTCTGTGGGGTTACGCAAGCGGTTCCCAAAGAGCTTTAGAAGAAGGCATAGTTTTCCCTGCTGGCTCTTTGGGCGGGGGACCCACTTCCAGCCATATGGCTGTTTTTGTGCCTGGCGTGGCACCAAGTGGGAAAGGGTGATGTCGAGGCTGAAGGCAGCAGGAAAGCCCGCAGCCCCCAGGTCTGTGGGGCTATGCAAGCGGTTCCCAAAGAGCTTTAGAACAAGGCCTAGTTTTTTCTGCTGGTTCCTTGGGCGGGGGACCCATCTCCAGCCGTATAGCCATTTTTGTGCCTGGCACGACGCCAATTAGGAAAGGGTGGTGTCGAGGCTGAAGGCAGCAGGAAAGCCCGCAGCCCCCAGGTCTGTGGGGCTACGCAAGCGGTTCCCAAATAGCTTTAAAACAAGGCATAGTTTTCCCTGCTGGCTCCTTGGGCGGGGGACCAATCTCCATCCGTATGGCCATTTTTGTGCCTGGCGCGGCGCCTCGTGGGAAAGGGTGGTGTCGAGGCTGAAGGCAGCAGGAAAGCTCGCAGCCCCAGGTGTGTGGGGCTATGCAAGCGGTTCCCAAATAGCTTTAGAACAAGGCCTAGTTTTCCCTGCTGGCTCCTTGGGCGGGGGACCCATCTCCAGCCGTATAGCCATTTATGTGCCTGGAGCGACACCTAGTGGGAAAGCGTAGTATTCAGGCTGAAGGCAGCAGGAAAGCCCGCAGCCCCCATGTCTGTGGGGCGATGCAAGCGGTTCCCAAAGAGCTTTAGAACAAGGCATAGTTTTCCCTGCTGTCTCTCTGGGCGGGGGACCCCTCTCCAGCCGTATGGCTGTTTTTGTGCCTGGCGGGGCACCAAGTGGGAAAGGGTGGTGTCGAGGCTGAAGGCAGCAGGAAAGCCTGCAGCCCCCAGGTGTGTGGGGCTACGCAAGCGGTTCCCAAAGAGCTTTAGAAGAAGGCATTGTTGTCCCTGCTGGCTTCTTGTGCGGGCGACCCATCTCCAGCCATATGGCCGTTTTTGTGCCTGGCGGGGCGCCAAGTGGGAAAGGGTGGTGTGGAGGCTGAAGGCAGCAGGAAAGCCCGCAGCCCCCAGGTCTGTGGGGCTACGCAAGCGGTTCTCAAAGAGCTTTAGAACAAGGCCTAGTTTTCCCTGCTGGCTCTTTGGGCGAGGGGCCCATCTCCAGCCGTATGGCTGTTTTTGTGCCTGGCGTGCCACCAAGTGGGAAAGGGTGTTGTCGAGGCTGAAGGCAGCAGGAAAGCCTGCAGCCCCCTGGTCTGTGGGGCTATGCAAGCGGTTCCCAAAGAGCTTTAGAACAAGGCCTAGTTTACCCTGCTGGCTACTTGGGAGGGGGACCCATCTCCAGCTGTATGGCCATTTTTGTGCCTGGCGCGGCGCCAAGTCGGAAAGGGTGGTGTCGAGGCTGAAGGCAGCAGAAAAGCCTGCAGCCCCCAGGTCTTTGGGGCTACGTAAGCCGTTCCCAAATAGCTTTAGAACAAGGCCTAGTTTTCCCTGCTGGCTCCTTGGGAGGGTGACCCATCTCCATCCGTATAGCCATTTTTGATTCTGGCACGACGCCAACTGGGAAAGGGTGGTGTCGAGGCTGAAGGCAGCAGGAAAGCCCGCAGCCCCCAGGTCTGTGGGGCTACGCAAGCGGTTCCCAAAGAGCTTTAGAAGAAGGCATAGTTTTCCCTGCTGGCTCTTTGGGCGGGGGACCCACTTCCAGCCATATGGCTGTTTTTGTGCCTGGCGTGGCACCAAGTGGGAACGGGTGTTTTTTAGGCTGAATGCAGCAGGAAAGCCCGCAGCCCCCAGGTCTGTGGGGCTATGCAAGCGGTTCCCAAAGAGCTTTAGAACAAGGCCTCGTTTTTTCTGCTGGTTCCTTGGGCGGGGGACCCATCTCCAGCCGTATGGCCATTTTTGTGCCTGGCACGACGCCAAGTGGGAAAGGGTGGTTTTGAGGCTGAAGGCAGCAGGAAAGCCCGCAGCCCCCAGGTCTGTGGGGCTACGCAAGCGGTTCCCAAAGAGCTTTAGAACAAGGCATAGTTTTCCCTGCTGGGTCTTTGAGCGGGGGACTCATCTCCAGCCGTATGGCCATTTTTGTGCCTAGACCGGCGCCAAGTGGCAAAGGGTCATGTCAAGGCTGAAGGCTGCAGGAAAGCCCGCAGCCCCCAGGTCTGTGGGGCTACGCAAGCGGTTCCCAAAGGGCTTTAGAAGAAGGCATTGTTTTCCCTGCTGGCTCCTTGTGCGGCGGACCCATCTACAGCCATATGGCCATTTTTGTGCCTGGAGCGACACCTAGTGGGAAAGCGTAGTATTGAGGCTGAAGGCAGCAGGAAAGCCCGCAGCCCCCAGGTCTGTGGGTGCTACGCAAGCGGTTCCGAAAGAGCTTTTGAACAAGGCCTAGTTTTCCCTGCTGGGTGTTTGGGCGGGGGACACATTTCCAGCCGTAAAGCCATTTTTGTACCTGGCGCGTCGCCAAGTGGGAAAGGGTGGTGTGGAGGCTGAAGGCAGCAGAAAAGCCCACAGCCCCCAGGTCTGTGGGGCTACGCAAGCGGTTCCCATAGAGCTTTAGAACAAGGCCTAGCTTTCCCTGCTGGCTCCTTGGGCGGGGGACCCATATCCAGGCGTATAGCCATTTTTGTGCCTGGCGCGGCACCAAGTGGGAAAGTGTGGTGTCGAGGCTGAAGGCAGCAGGCAAGCCCGCAGCCCCCAGGTCTGTGGGGATACGCAAGCGGTTTCCAAAGAGCTTTAGAACAAGGCATAGTTTTCCCTGCTGGGTCTTTGGGCGGGGGACTCATCTCCAGCCGTATGGCCATTTTTGTGCCTAGAGTGGCGCCAAGTGGCAAAGGGTCATGTCAAGGCTGAAGGCAGCAGGAAAGCCCGCAGCCCCCAGGTCTGTGGGGCTACGCAAGCGGTTCCCAAAGAGCTTTAGAACAAGGCATAGTTTTCCCTGCTGGCTCCTTGGGCGGGGGACCCATCTCCAGGCTTATAGCCATTTTTGTGCCTGGCGCGACGCCAAGTGGGAAAGGGTGGTTTTGATGCTCAAGGCACCAGGAAAGCCCGCAGCCCCCAGGTCTGTGGGGCTACGCAAGCGGTTCCCAAACAGCTTTAGAACAAGGCATAGTTTTCCCTGCTGGCTCCTTGGGTGGGGGAACCATCTCCAGCAATATGGCCATTTTTGAGCCTGGCGCGGCGCCAAGTGGGAAAGGGTGGTGTCGAGGCTGAATGCAGGAGAAAACCCTGTAGACCCCCAGGTCTTTGGGGCTACGCAAGCAGTTCCCATAGAGCTTTAGAACAAGGCCTAGTTTTCCCTGCTTGCTCCTTGAGCGGTGGACCCATCTCCAGCCGTATAGCCATTTTTGTGCCTGGCGCAACACCAAGTGGGAAAGGGTGGTGTCGAGGCTGAAGGCAGCAGGAAAGCCCGCAGCCCCCAGGTCTGTGGGGCTACGCAAGCGGTTCCCAAAGAGCTTTAGAACAAGCATAATTTTCCCTGCTGGCTCCTTGGGCGGGGGACCCATCTCCAGCCGTATGGCCATTTTTGTTCCTGGTGCGGCGCCAAGTGGGAAAGGGTGTTTTTGAGGCTGAAGGCAGCAGGAAAGCCCGCAGCCCCCAGGTCTGTGGTGCTACGCAAGCGTTTCCAAAGAGCTTTAGAACAAGGCATAGTTTATCCTGCTGGCTCTATGGGCGGGGGACCCATCTCCAGCCGTATGGCTGTTTTTGTGCCTGGCGTGGCGCCAAGTGGGAAAGGGTGGTGTCGAGGCTGAAGGCAGCAGGAAAGCCCGCAGCCCACAGGTCTGTGGGGCTACGCAAGCGGTTCCCAAAGAGCTTTAAAACAAAGAATAAATTTCCCTGTTGGCTCCTTGGGCAAGGGACCCACCTCGACCCGTATGGCCATTTTTGTGCCTGGCGCGGCGCCAAGTGGGAAAGGGTGGTGTCGAGGCTGAAGGCAGCAGGAAAGCCCGCAGCCCCCAGGTCTGTGAGGCTACGCAAGCGGTTCCCAAAGAGCTTTAGAACAAGGCATAGTTTTCCCTGCTGGCTCCTTGGGTGGGGGAAGCATCTCCAACCGTATGGCCATTTTTGAGCCTGGCGCGGCGCCAAGTGGGAAAGGGTGTTTTTGAGGCTGAAGGCAGCAGGAAAGCCCGCAGCCCCCAGGTCTGTGGGGCTACGCAAGCGTTTCCCAAATAACTTTAGAACAAGGCCTAGTTTTCCCTGCTGGTTCTTTCGGCGTGGGACGCATCTCCAGCCGTATGGCTGTTTTTGTGCCTGGCGTGGCACCAATTTGGAAAGGGTGGTGTGGAGGCTGAAGGCAGCAGGAAATCCTGCAGCCCCCAGGTCTCTGGGGCTACGCAAGCGGTTCCCAAAGAGCTTTAGAAGAAGGCATTGTTTTCCCTGCTGGCTCCTTGTGCTGGGGACCGATCTCCATCCATATGGCCGTTTTTGTGCCTGGCGCGACGCCAAGTGGGAAAGGGTGGTGTCGAGGCTGAAGGCAGCAGGAAAGCCCGCACCCTACAGGTCTGTGGGGCTACGCAAGCGGTTCCCAAAGAGCTTTAGAACAAGGCCTAGTTTTCCCTGCTGGCTCCTTGGGCGGGGGACCCATCTCCAGCCGTGTAGCCATTTCTGTGCCTGGCGCGACGCCAAGTGGGAAAGGGTGGTGTCGAGGCTGAAGGCAGCAGGAAAGCCCGCAGCCCCCAGGTCTATGGGGCTACGCAAGCGGTTCCCAAAGAGATTTAGAACAAGCATAATTTTCCCTGCTGGCTCCTTGTGCGGGGGACCCATCTCCAGCCGTATGCCATTTTTGTGCCTGGTGCGGCGCCAAGTGGGAAAGGGTGGTGTCGAGGCTGAAGGCAGCAGGAAAGCCCGCAGCCCCCAGGTCTGTGGGGCTACGCAAGCGGTTCCCAAAGAGCTTTAGAAGAAGGCATAGTTTTCCCTGCTGGTTCCTTGGACGGGGGACCCATCTCCAGCTGCATGGCCATTTTTGTGCCTGGAGCGACACCTAGTGGGAAAGCGTAGTATTGAGGTTGAATGCAGCAGGAAAGCCTGCAGCCCCCAGGTCTGTGGGGCTACGCAAGCGGTTCCCTAAGAGCTTTAGAACAAGGCATTGTTTTCCCTGCTGGCTACTTGTGCGGGGGACCCATCTCCAGCCGTATGGCCATTTTTGCTCCTGGCGCGGCGCCAAGTGGGAAAGGGTGGTGTGGAGGCTGAAGGCAGCAGGAATGCCCGCAGCCCCCAGGTCTGTGTGGCTACACAAGAGGTTCCCAAATAGGTTTAGAACAAGGCCTAGTTTTCCCTGCTGGCTCCTTGGGCGGGTGACCCATCTCCAGCCGTATAGCCATTTTTGTGCCTGGCGCGGCACCAAGTGGGAAAGGGTGGTTTTGAGGCTGAAGGCAGCAGGAAAGGCTGCAGCCCCCTGGTCTGTGGGGCTACGCAAGCGGTTCCCACAGAGCTTTAGAACAAGGCATTGTTTTCCCTGCTGGCTCTTTGGGCGTGGGACCTACCGCGACCCGTATGCCCATTTTGTGCCTGGCGCGGCGCCAAGTGGGAAAGGGTGGTGTGGAGGCTGAAGGCAGCAGGAAAGCCTGCAGCCCCCAGGTCTGTGGGGCTACGCAAGCGGTTCCCAAAGAGCTTTAGAACAAGGCATAGTTTTCCCTGCTGGCTCCTTGGGCGGGGGACCCATATCTAGCCGTATGGCCATTTTTGTGCCTGGCTCGGCGCCAATTGGGAAAGGGTGGTTTTGAGGCTGAGGGCACCAGGAAAGCCCGCAGCCCCCAGGTCTGTGGGGCTACGCAAGCGGTTCCCAAATAGCTTTAGAACAAGGCCTAGTTTTTCCTGCTGGCTCCTTGGGCGGGGGACCTATCTTCAGCCGTATAGCCATTTTTGTGCCTGGCGTGGCACCAAGTGGGAAAGGGTCATGTCAAGGCTGATGGCAGCAGGAAAGCCTGCAGCCCCCAGGTCTGTGGGGCTACGCAAGTGATTCCCAAAGAGCTTTAGAACAAGGCATAGTTTTCCCTGCTGGCTCCTTCTGCGGGGGACCCATCTCCAGCCGTATGGCCATTTTTGCTCCTGGCGCGGCGCCAAGTGGGAAAGGGTGGTGTGGAGGCTGAAGGCAGCAGGAAAGGCTGCAGCCCCCAGGTCTGTGGGGCTACGCAAGCGGTTCCCACAGAGCTTTAGAACAAGGCATTGTTTTCCCTGCTGGCTACTTGTGCGGGGGACCCATCTCCAGCCGTATGGCCATTTCTGTGCCTTGCGCAACGCCAAGTGAGAAAGGGTGGTGTCGAGGCTGAAGGCAGCAGGAAAGCCCGCAGCCCCCAGGTCTGTGGGGTACGCAAGCGGTTCCCAAAGAGCTTTAGAACAAGGCATAGTTATCCCTGCTGGCTCCTTGGGCGGGGGACCCATATCTAACCGTATGGCCATTATTGTGCCTGGCGCGGCGCCAATTGGGAAAGGGTGGTTTTTAGGCTGAGGGCAGCAGGAAAGCCCGCAGCCCCCAGGTCTGTGGGGCTACGCAAGCGGTTCCCAAATAGCTTTAGAACAAGGCCTAGTTTTTCCTGCTGGCTCCTTGGGCGGGGGACCTATCTTCAGCCGTATAGCCATTTTTGTGCCTGGCGTGGCACCAAGTGGGAAAGGGTCATGTCAACGCTGATGGCAGCAAGAAAGCCTGCAGCCCCCAGGTCTGTGGGGCTACGCAAGTGATTCCCAAAGAGCTTTAGAACAAGGCATAGTTTTCCCAGCTGGCTCCTTGGGCGGGGGACCCATCTCCAGCCGTATGGCCATTTTTGCTCCTGGCGCGGCGCCAAGTGGGAAAGGGTGGTGTCGAGGCTGAAGGCAGCAGGAAAGCCCGCAGCCCCCAGGTCTGTGGGGCTAAGCAAGCGGTTCCCAAAGTGCTTTAGAACAAGCATAATTTTCCCTGCTGGCTCCTTGGGTGGGGGACCCATCTCCAGCCGTATGGCCATTTTTGTGCCTGGTGCGGCGCCAAGTGGGTAGGGTGCTTTTGAGGCTGAATGCAGCAGGAAAGCCCGCAGCCCCCATGTCTGTGGGGCTACGCAAGCGTTTCCAAAGAGCTTTAGAACAAGGCATAGTTTATCCTGCTGGCTCTATGGGCGGGGGACCCATCTCCAGCCGTATGGCTGTTTTTGTGCCTGGCGAGGCGCCAAGTGGGAAAGGGTGGTGTCGAGGCTGAAGGCAGCAGGAAAGCCCGCAGCCCCCAGGTCTGTGGGGCTACGCAAGCGGTTCCCAAAGAGCTTTAGAAGAAGGCATAGTTTTCCCTGCTGGTTCCTTCGGCGGGGGACCCATCTCCAGCTGCATAGCCATTTTTGTGCCTGGAGCGACACCTCGTGGGAAAGCGTAGTATTGAGGCTGAATGCAGCAGGAAAGCCTGCAGCCCCCAGGTCTGTGGGGCTACGCAAGCGGTTCCCAAAGAGCTTTAGAAGAAGGCATTGTTTTCCCTGCTGGCTCCTTCTGCGGGGGACCCATCTCCAGCCGTATAGCCATTTTTTTGCCTGGCGCGACGCCAAGTGGGAAAGGGTGGTGTCGAGGCTGAATGCAGCAGGAAAGCCTGCAGCCCCCAGGTCTGTGGGGCTACGCAAGCGGTTCCCAAAGAACTTTAGAACAAGGCCTAGTTTTCCCTGCTGGTTCTTTCAGCGTGGGACGCATCTCCAGTCGTATGGCTGTTTTTGTGCCTGGCGTGGCACCAAGTGGGAAAGGGTGGTGTGGAGGCTGAAGGCAGCAGGAAAGCCTGCAGCCCCCAGGTGTGTGGGGCTACACAAGCGGTTCCCAAGGAGGTTTAGAACACGGCATAGTTTTCCCTGCTGGCTCCTTGGGCGGGGGACCCATCTCCAGCCGTATGACCATTTTTGTGCCTGGCGGGGCGCCAAGTGGGAAAGGGTGGTGTCGAGGCTGAAGGCAGCAGGAAGGCCCGCAGCCCCGAGGTCTCTGGGGCTACGCAAGAGGTTCCGAAATAGCTTTAGATCAAGGCCTAGTATTTCCTGCTGGCTCCTTGGGCGGGGGACCTATCTTCAGCCGTATAGCCATTTTTGTGCCTGGCGCGGCGCCAAGTGGGAAAGGGTGGTTTTGAGGCTGAAGGCAGCAGGAAAGCCTGCAGCCCCCAGGTCTGTGGGGCTACGCAAGCGGTTCCCTAAAGAGCTTTAGAACAAGGCATAATTTTCCCTGCTGGCTCTTTGGGCGTGGGACCTACCGCAACCCGTATGCCCATTTTGTGCCTGCCGCGGCGCAAATTTGGAAAGGGTGGTGTGGAGGCTGAAGGCAGCAGGAAAGCCTGCAGCCCCCAGGTCTGTGGGGCTACGCAAGCGGTTCCCACAGAGCTTTAGAACAAGGCATTGTTTTCCCTGCTGGCTTCTTGTGCGGGGGACCCATCTCCAGCCGTATGGCCATTTCTGTGCCTTGCGCGACGCCAAGTGAGAAAGGGTGGTTTCGAGGCTGAAGGCAGCAGGAAAGCCCGCAGCCCCCAGGTCTGTGGGGCTACGCAAGCGGTTCCCAAAGAGCTTTAGAACAAGGCATAGTTTTCCCTGCTGGCTCCTTGGGCTTGGGACCCATATCTAGCCGTTTGGCCATTTTTGTGCCTGGCGCGGCGCCAACTGGGAAAGGGTGGTTTTGAGGCTGAGGGCAGCAGGAAGGCCCGCAGCCCCCAGGTCTGTGTGGCTACGCAAGCGGTTCCCAAATAGCTTTAGAACAAGGTCTAGTTTTTCCTGCTGGCTCCTTGGGCGGGGGACCTATCTTCAGCCGTATAGCCATTTTTTTGCCTGGCGCGGCACCAAGTGGGAAAGGGTCATGTCAAGGCTGATGTCAGCAGGAAAGCCCGCAGCCCCCAGGTCTGTGGCGCTATGCAAGCGGTTCCCAAAGAGCTTTAGAACAAAGCATAGTTTTCCCTGCTGGCTCCTTGGGTGGGGGAAGCATCTCCAGCCATATGGCCATTTTTGTGCCCGGCGCGGCGCCAAGTGGGAAAGGGTGGTGTGGAGGCTGAAGGCAGCAGGAAAGCTCGCAGCCCCAGGTCTGTGGGGCTACGCAAGCGGTTCCCAAAGAGCTTTAGAACAAGGCCTAGTTTTCCCTGCTGACTCCTTGGGTGGGGGACCCATCTCCAGCCGTATGGCCATTTTTGTGCCTGGCACGGCGCCAAGTGGCAAAGGGTCATGTCAAGGCTGAAGGCAGCAGGAAAGCCCGCAGCCCCCAGGTCTGTCGGGCTACGCAAGCGTTTCCCAAAGAACTTTAGAACAAGGCCTCGTTTTCCCTGCTGGGTCTTTGGGCGGGGGACCCATCTCCAGCCGTATGGCTGTTTTTGTGCCTGGCGTGGCACCAAGTGGGAAAGGGTGGTGTCGAGGCTGAAGGCAGCAGGAAAGCCCGCAGCCCCCAGGTCTGTGGGGCTACGCAAGCGGTTCCCATAGAGCTTTAGAACAAGCATAATTTTCCCTGCTGGCTCCTTGGGTGGGGGAACCATCTCCAGCCATATGGCCATTTTTGTGCCTGGCGTGGCGCCAAGTGGGAAAGGGTGGTGTCGAGGCTGAATGTAGCAGAAAAACCTGTAGCACCCCAGGTCTTTGGGGCTACGCAAGCGGTTCCAAAAGAGCTTTAGAACAAGGCCTAGTTTTCGCTGATTGCTCCTTGAGCGGGGGACACATCTCCAGCCGTATAGCCATTTTTGTGCCTGGCGCGACGCCAAGTGGGAAAGGGTGGTGTGGAGGCTGAAAACAGCAGGAGATACCGCAGCCCCCAGGTGTGTGGGGCTACGCAAGTGGTTCCCAAGGAGGTTTAGAACACGCCATAATTTTCCCTGCTGTCTCCTTGGGCGGGGGACCCATATCAAGCCGTATGGCCATTTTTGTGCCTGCGGGGCGCCAAGTGGGAAAGGGTGGTGTCGAGGCTGAAGGCAGCAGGAAAGCCCGCAGCCCCCAGGTCTGTGGGGCTACGCAAGCGGTTCCCAAAGAGCTTTAGAACAAGGCATAGTTTTCCCTGCTGGCTCCTTGGGCGGGGGACCCATATCTAGCCGTATGACCATTTTTGTGCCTGGCGCGGCGCCAATTGGGAAAGGGTGGTTTTGAGGCTGAGGGCACCAGGAAAGCCCGCAGCCCCCAGGTCTGTGGGGCTACGCAAGCTGTTCCCAAATAGCTTTAGAACAAGGCCTAGTTTTTCCTGCTGGCTCCTTGGGCGGGGGACCTATCTTCAGCCGTATAGCCATTTTTGTGCCTGGCGTGGCACCAAGTGGGAAAGGGTCATGTCAAGGCTGATGGCAGCAGGAAAGCCTGCAGCCCCCAGGTCTGTGGGGCTACGCAAGTGATTCCCAAAGAGCTTTAGAACAAGGCATAGTTTTCCCAGCTGGCTCCTTGGGCGGGGGACCCATCTCCAGCCGTATGGCCATTTTTGTGCCTGGCGCGGCGCCAAGTGGGAAAGGGTGGTGTGGAGGCTGAAGGCAGCAGGAAAGGCTGCAGCCCCCAGGTCTGTGGGGCTACGCAAGCGGTTCCCACAGAGCTTTAGAACAAGGCATTGTTTTCCCTGCTGGCTACTTGTGCGGGGGACCCATCTCCAGCCGTATGGCCATTTCTGTGCCTTGCGCAACGCCAAGTGAGAAAGGGTGGTGTCGAGGCTGAAGGCAGCAGGAAAGCCCGCAGCCCCCAGGTCTGTGGGGTACGCAAGAGGTTCCCAAAGAGCTTTAGAACAAGGCATAGTTTTCCCTGCTGGCTCCTTGGGCGGGGGACCCATATCTAGCCGTATGGCCATTATTGTGCCTGGCGCGGCGCCAATTGGGAAAGGGTGGTTTTGAGGCTGAGGGCAGCAGGAAAGCCCGCAGCCCCCAGGTCTGTGGGGCTACGCAAGCGGTTCCCAAATAGCTTTAGAACAAGGCCTAGTTTTTCCTGCTGGCTCCTTGGGCGGGGGACCTATCTTCAGCCGTATAGCCATTTTTGTGCCTGGCGTGGCACCAAGTGGGAAAGGGTCATGTCAAGGCTGATGGCAGCAGGAAAGCCTGCAGCCCCCAGGTCTGTGGGGCTACGCAAGTGATTCCCAAAGAGCTTTAGAACAAGGCCTAGTTTTCCCAGCTGGCTCCTTGGGCGGGGGACCCATCTCCAGCCGTATGGCCATTTTTGCTCCTGGCGCGGCGCCAAGTGGGAAAGGGTGGTGTCGAGGCTGAAGGCAGCAGGAAAGCCCGCAGCCCCCAGGTCTGTGGGGCTAAGCAAGCGGTTCCCAAAGAGCTTTAGAACAAGCATAATTTTCCCTGCTGGCTCCTTGGGTGGGGGACCCATCTCCAGCCGTATGGCCATTTTTGTGCCTGGTGCGGCGCCAAGTGGGAAAGGGTGCTTTTGAGGCTGAATGCAGCAGGAAAGCCCGCAGCCCCCATGTCTGTGGGGCTACGCAAGCGTTTCCAAAGAGCTTTAGAACAAGGCATAGTTTATCCTGCTGGCTCTATGGGCGGGGGACCCATCTCCAGCCGTATGGCTGTTTTTGTGCCTGGCATGGCGCCAAGTGGGAAAGGGTGGTGTCGAGGCTGAAGGCAGCAGGAAAGCCCGCAGCCCCCAGGTGTGTGGGGCTACGCAAGCGGTTCCCAAAGAGCTTTAGAAGAAGGCATAGTTTTCCCTGCTGGTTCCTTCGGCGGGGGACCCATCTCCAGCTGCATAGCCATTTTTGTGCCTGGAGCGACACCTAGTGGGAAAGCGTAGTATTGAGGCTGAATGCAGCAGGAAAGCCTGCAGCCCCCAGGTCTGTGGGGCTACGCAAGCGGTTCCCAAAGAGCTTTAGAAGAAGGCATTGTTTTCCCTGCTGGCTCCTTCTGCGGGGGACCCATCTCCAGCCGTATAGCCATTTTTTTGCCTGGCGCGACGCCAAGTGGGAAAGGGTGGTGTCGAGGCTGAATGCAGCAGGAAAGCCTGCAGCCCCCAGGTCTGTGGGGCTACGCAAGCGGTTCCCAAAGAACTTTAGAACAAGGCCTAGTTTTCCCTGCTGGTTCTTTCAGCGTGGGACGCATCTCCAGCCGTATGGCTGTTTTTGTGCCTGGCGTGGCACCAAGTGGGAAAGGGTGGTGTGGAGGCTGAAGGCAGCAGGAAAGCCTGCAGCCCCCAGGTGTGTGGGGCTACACAAGCGGTTCCCAAGGAGGTTTAGAACACGGCATAGTTTTCCCTGCTGGCTCCTTCGGCGGGGGACCCATCTCCAGCCGTATGACCATTTTTGTGCCTGGCGGGGCGCCAATTGGGAAAGGGTGGTGTCGAGGCTGAAGGCAGCAGGAAGGCCCGCAGCCCCGAGGTCTCTGGGGCTACGCAAGAGGTTCCGAAATAGCTTTAGATCAAGGCCTAGTATTTCCTGCTGGCTCCTTGGGCGGGGGACCTATCTTCAGCCGTATGGCCATTTTTGTGCCTGGCGCGGCGCCAAGTGGGAAAGGGTGGTTTTGAGGCTGAGGGCAGCAGGAAGGCCCGCAGCCCCCAGGTCTGTGTGGCTACGCAAGCGGTTCCCAAAGAGCTTTAGAACAAGGCATAGTTTTCCCTGCTGGCTCCTTGGGCGGGGGACCCATATCTAGCCGTATGGCCATTTTTGTGCCTGGCGCGGCGCCAACTGGGAAAGGGTGGTTTTGAGGCTGAGGGCAGCAGGAAGGCCCGCAGCCCCCAGGTCTGTGTGGCTACGCAAGCGGTTCCCAAATAGCTTTAGAACAAGGTCTAGTTTTTCCTGCTGGCTCCTTGGGCGGGGGACCTATCTTCAGCCGTATAGCCATTTTTTTGCCTGGCGCGGCACCAAGTGGGAAAGGGTCATGTCAAGGCTGATGGCAGCAGGAAAGCCCGCAGCCCCCAGGTCTGTGGCGCTATGCAAGCGGTTCCCAAAGACCTTTAGAACAAAGCATAGTTTTCCCTGCTGGCTCCTTGGGTGGGGGAAGCATCTCCAGCCATATGGTCATTTTTGTGCCCGGCGCGGCGCCAAGTGGGAAAGGGTGGTGTGGAGGCTGAAGGCAGCAGGAAAGCTCGCAGCCCCAGGTCTGTGGGGCTACGCAAGCGGTTCCCAAAGAGCTTTAGAACAAGGCCTAGTTTTCCCTGCTGACTCCTTGGGTGGGGGACCCATCTCCAGCCGTATGGCCATTTTTGTGCCTGGCACGGCGCCAAGTGGGAAAGGCTGTTTTTGAGGCTGAAGGCAGCAGGAAAGCCCGCAGCCCCCAGGTCTGTCGGGCTACGCAAGCGTTTCCCAAAGAACTTTAGAACAAGGCCTCGTTTTCCCTGCTGGGTCTTTGGGCGGGGGACCCATCTCCAGCCGTATGGCTGTTTTTGTGCCTGGCGTGGCACCAAGTGGGAAAGGGTGGTGTCGAGGCTGAAGGCAGCAGGAAAGCCCGCAGCCCCCAGGTCTGTGGGGCTACGCAAGCGGTTCCCAAAGAGCTTTAGAACAAGCATAATTTTCCCTGCTGGCTCCTTGGGTGGGGGAACCATCTCCAGCCATATGGCCATTTTTGTGCCTGGCGTGGCGCCAAGTGGGAAAGGGTGGTGTCGAGGCTGAATGCAGCAGAAAAACCTGTAGCACCCCAGGTCTTTGGGGCTACGCAAGCGGTTCCAAAAGAGCTTTAGAACAAGGCCTAGTTTTCGCTGATTGCTCCTTGAGCGGGGGACACATCTCCAGCCGTATAGCCATTTTTGTGCCTGGCGCGACGCCAAGTGGGAAAGGGTGGTGTGGAGGCTGAAAACAGCAGGAGATACCGCAGCCCCCAGGTGTGTGGGGCTACGCAAGCGGTTCCCAAGGAGGTTTAGAACACGCCATAATTTTCCCTGCTGGCTCCTTGGGCGGGGGACCCATATCAAGCCGTATGGCCATTTTTGTGCCTGCGGGGCGCCAAGTGGGAAAGGGTGGTGTCGAGGCTGAGGGCAGCAGGAAGGCCCGCAGCCCCCAGGTCTGTGGGGCTACGCAAGAGGTTCCGAAATAGCTTTAGATCAAGGCCTAGTTTTTCCTGCTGGCTCCTTGGGCGGGGGACCTATCTCCAGCCGTATAGCCATTTTTGTGCCTGGCGCGGCGCCAAGTGGGAAAGGGTGGTTTTGAGGATGAAGGCAGCAGGAAAGCCCGCAGCCCCCAGGTCTGTGGGGCGACGCAAATGATTCCCAAAGAGCTCTAGAACAAGGCATAGTTTTCCCAGCAGGCTCCTTGGGCGGGGGACCCATCTCCAGCCGTATGGCCATTTTTGCTCCTGGCGCGGCGCCAAGTGGGAAAGGGTGGTGTTGAGGCTGAATGCAGCAGGAAAGCCTGCAGCCCCCAGGTCTGTGGGCCTACGCAAGCGGTTCCCAAAGAACTTTAGAACAAGGCCTAGTTTTCCCTGCTGGTTCTTTCAGCGTGGGACGCATCTCCAGCCGTATAGCTGTTTTTGTGCCTGGCGTGGCACCAAGTGGGAAAGGGTGGTGTGGAGGCTGAAGGCAGCAGGAAAGCCTGCAGCCCCCAGGTGTGTGGGGCTACGCAAGCGGTTCCCAAGGAGGTTTAGAACACGGCATAGTTTTCCCTGCTGGCTCCTTGGGCGGGGGACCCATATCTAGCCGTATGACCATTTTTGTGCCTGGCGGGGCGCCAAGTGGGAAAGGGTGGTGTCGAGGCTGAAGGCAGCAGAAAAGCCCGCAGCTCCCGGTCTGTCGGGCTACGCAAGCGTTTCCCAAAGAACTTTAGAACAAGGCCTAGTTTTCCCTGCTGGGTCTTTGGGCGGGGGACCCATCTCCAGCCGTATGGCTGTTTTTGTGCCTGGCGTGGCACCAAGTGGGAAAGGGTGGTGTCGAGGCTGAAGGCAGCAGGAAATCCCGCAACCCCCAGGTGTTGTGGGCTACGCAAGCGGTTCCCAAAGAGATTTAGAACAAGCATAATTTTCCCTGCTGGCTCCTTGGGTGGGGGACCCATCTCCAGCCGTAGGGCCATTTTTGTGCCTGGTGCGGCGCCAAAAGGGAAAGGGTGGTGTCGAGGCTGAAGGCAGCAGGAAAGCCCGCAGCCCCCAGGTGTGTGGGGCTACGCAAGCGGTTCCCAAAGAGCTTTAGAACAAGGCATAGTTTTCCCTGCTGGCTCCTTGTGCTGGGGACCCATCTCCAGCCATATGGCCATTTTTGTGCCTGGCGCGGCGCCAACTGGAAAAGGGTGGTTTTGAGGCTGAGGGCAGCAGGAAGGCCCGCAGCCCCCAGGTCTGTGGGGCTACGCAAGCGGTTCCCAAATAGCTTTAGAACAAGGCCTAGTTTTTCCTGCTGGCTCCTTGGGCGGGGGACCTATCTTCAGCCGTATAGCCATTTTTGTGCCTGGTGCGGCACCAAGTGGGAAAGGGTCATGTCAAGGCTGATGGCAGCAGGAAAGCCCGCAGTCCCCAGGTCTGTGGGGCTACGCAAGCGTTTCCAAAGAGCTTTAGAACAAGGCATAGTTTATCCTGCTGGCACTATGGGCGGGGGACCCATCTCCAGCCGTATGGCTGTTTTTGTGCCTGGCGTGGCGCCAAGTGGGAAAGGGTGGTGTCGAGGCTGAAGGCAGCAGGAAAGCCCGCAGCCCCCAGGTGTGTGGGGCTACGCAAGCGGTTCCCAAAGAGCTTTACAAGAAGGCATAGTTTTCCCTGCTGGTTCCTTGGGCGGGGGACCCATCTCCAGCTGCATGGCCATTTTTGTGCCTGGAGCGACACCTAGTGGGAAAGCGTAGTATTGAGGCTGAAGGCAGCAGGAAAGCCTGTAGCCCCCAGGTCTGTGGGGCTACGCAAGCGGTTCCCTAAGAGCTTTAGAACAAGGCCTAGTTTTCCCTGTTGGGTCTTTGGGCGGGGGACACATCTCCAGCCGTATGGCCATTTTTGTACGTGGCGCGGAGCCAAGTGGGGAAGGGTGGTGTGGAGGCTGAAGGCAGCAGGAATGCCCGCAGTCCCAAGCTCTGTGTGGCTACACAAGAGGTTCCCAAATAGGTTTAGAACAAGGCATTGTTTTCCCTGCTGGCTCCTTGGGCGGGGGACCCATGTCCAGCCGTATGGCCATTTTTGTGCCTGGCGCGGCGCCAAGTGGGAAAGGGTGGTGTCGAGGCTGAATACAGCAGAAAAACCTGTAGCCCCCCAGGTCTTTGGGGCTACGCAAGCGGTTCCAAAAGAGCTTTAGAACAAGGCCTAGTTTTCGCTGATTGCTCCTTGAGCGGGGGACACATCTCCAGCCGTATAGCCATTTTTGTGCCTGGCGCGACGCCAAGTGGGAAAGGGTGGTGTGGAGGCTGAAAACAGCAGGAGATACCGCAGCCCCCAGGTCTGTGGGGCTACGCAAGAGGTTCCGAAATAGCTTTAGATCAAGGCCTAGTTTATCCTGCTGGCTCTATGGGCGGGTGACCCATCTCCAGCCGTATAGCCATTTTTGTGCCTGGCGCGGCGCCAAGTGGGAAAGGGTGGTTTTCAGGATGAAGGCAGCAGGAAAGCCTGCAGCTCCCAGGTCTGTGGGGCTACGCAAGCGGTTCCCTAAAGAGCTTTAGAACAATGCATAGTTTTCCCTGCTGGCTCCTTGGGCTGGGGACCCATATCTAGCCGTATGGCCATTTTTGTGCCTGGCGCGGCGCAAACTGGGAAAGGGTGGTTTTGAGGCTGAGGGCAGCAGGAAGGCCCGCAGCCCCCAGGTCTGTGGGGCTACGCAAGCGGTTCCCAAATAGCTTTAGAACAAGGCCTAGTTTTTTCTGCTGGCTCCTTGGGCGGGGGACCTATCTTCAGCCGTATAGCCTTTTTTGTGCCTGGTGCGGCACCAAGTGGGAAAGGGTCATGTCAAGGCTGAGGGCAGCAGGAAAGCCCGCAGCCCCCAGGTCTGTGGGGCTACGCAAGTGATTCCCAAAGAGCTCTAGAACAAGGCATAGTTTTCCCAGCTGGCTCCTTGGGCGGGGGACCCATCTCCAGCCGTATGGCCATTTTTGCTCCTGGCGCGGCGCCAAGTGGGAAAGGGTGGTGTTGAGGCTGAATGCAGCAGGAAAGCCTGTAGCCCCCAGGTCTGTGGGGCTACGCAAGCGGTTCCCAAAGAACTTTAGAACAAGGCCTAGTTTTCCCTGCTGGTTCTTTCAGCGTGGGACGCATCTCCAGCCGTATGGCTGTTTTTGTGCCTGGCGTGGCACCAAGTGGGAAAGGGTGGTGTGGAGGCTGAAGGCAGCAGGAAAGCCCGCAGCCCCCAGGTGTGTGGGGCTACGCAAGCGGTTCCCAAGGAGGTTTAGAACACGGCATAGTTTTCCCTGCTGGCTCCTTGGGCGGGGGACCCATATCTAGCCGTATGACCATTTTTGTGCCTGGCGGGGCACCAAGTGGGAAAGGGTGGTGTCGAGGCTGAAGGCAGCAGGAAAACCCGCAGCCCCCAGGTCTGTGGGGCTACGCAAGCGTTTCCCAAAGAACTTTAGAACAAGGCCTAGTTTTCCCTGCTGGGTCTTTCTGCGGGGGACCCATCTCCAGCCGTATGGCTGTTTTTGTGCCTGGCGTGGCACCAAGTGGGAAAGGGTGGTGTCGAGGCTGAAGGCAGCAGGAAAGCCCGCAGCCCCCAGGTCTGTGGGGCTACGCAAGCGGTTCCCAAAGAGCTTTACAAGAAGGCATAGTTTTCCCTGCTGGTTCCTTGGACGGGGGACCCATCTCCAGCTGCATGGCCATTTTTGTGCCTGGAGCGACACCTAGTGGGAAAGCGTAGTATTGAGGCTGAAGGCAGCAGGAAAGCCTGTAGCCCCCAGGTCTGTGGGGCTACGCAAGCGGTTCCCTAAAGAGCTTTAGAACAAGGCATAGTTTTCCCTGCTGGCTCTTTGGGCGTGGGACCTACCGCGACCCGTATGCCCATTTTGTGCCTGGCGCGGCGCCAAGTGGGAAAGGGTGGTGTGGAGGCTGAAGGCAGCACGAAAGGCTGCAGCCCGCAGGTCTGTGGGGCTACGCAAGCGGTTCCCACAGAGCTTTAGAACAAGGCTTAGTTTTCCCTGCTGGCTACTTGTGCGGGGGACCCATCTCCAGCCGTATGGCCATTTCTGTGCCTTGCGCAACGCCAAGTGAGAAAGGGTGGTGTCGAGGCTGAAGGCAGCAGGAAAGCCCGCAGCCCCCAGGTCTGTGGGGCTACGCAAGCGGTTCCCAAAGAGCTTTAGAACAAGGCATAGTTTTCCCTGCTGGCTCCTTGGGCGGGGGACCCATATCTAGCCGTATGGCCATTTTTTTGCCTGGTGCGGCGCCAACTGGGAAAGGGTGGTTTTGAGGCTGAGGGCAGCAGGAAGGCCTGCAGCCCCCAGGTCTGCGGGGCTACGCAAGCGGTTCCCAAAGAGCTTTAGAAGAAGGCATTGTTTTCCCTGCTGGCTCCTTGTGCGGGGGACCCATCTCCAGCCGTATAGCCATTTTTGTGCCTGGCGCGACGCCAAGTGGGAAAGGGTGGTGTCGAGGCTGAAGGCAGCAGGAAAGTCTGCAGCCCCCAGGTGTGTGGGGCTACGCAAGCGGTTCCCAAAGAGCTTTAGAAGAAGGCATTGTTTTCCCTGTTGGCTCCTTGGGCAAGGGACCCACCTCGACCCGTATGGCCATTTTTGTGCCTGGCGCGGCGCCAAGTGGGAAAGGGTGGTGTGGAGGCTGAAGGCAGCAGGAAAGCCCGCAGCCCCCAGGTCTGTGGGGCTACGCAAGCGGTTCCCAAGGAGGTTTAGAATACGGCATAGTTTTCCCTGATGGCTCCTTGGGCCGGGGAAACATATCTAGCCGTATGACCATTTTTGTGCCTGGAGGGGCGCCAAGTGGGAAAGGGTGGTGTCGAGGCTGAAGGCAGCAGGAAGGCCTGCAGCCCCGAGGTCTGTTGGGCTACGCAAGAGGTTCCGAAATAGCTTTAGATCAAGGCCTAGTTTTTCCTGCTGGCTCCAGGGGCGGGGGACCTATCTTCAGCCGTATCGCCATTTTTGTGCCTGGCGCGGCGCAAAGTGGGAAAGGGTGGTTTTGAGGCTGAAGGCAGCAGGAAAGCCTGCAGCCCCCAGGTCTGTGGGGCTACGCAAGCGGTTTCCTAAAGAGCTTTAGAACAAGGCATAGTTTTCCCTGCTGGCTCTTTGGGCGTGGGACCTACCTCGACCCGTATGGCCATTTTGTGCCTGGCGCGGCGCCAAGTGGGAAAGGGTGGTGTGGAGGCTGAAGGCAGCAGGAAAGGCTGCAGCCCCCAGGTCTGTGGGGCTACGCAAGCGGTTCCCACACAGCTTTAGAAGAAGGCATTGTTTTCCCTGCTGGCTCCTTGTGCGGGGGACCCATCTCCAGCCGTATGGCCATTTCTGTGCATTGCGCAACGCCAAGTGAGAAAGGGTGGTGTCGAGGATGAAGGCAGCAGGAAAGCCCGCAGCCCCCAGGTGTGTTCGGCTACGCAAGCGGTTCCCAAAGAGCTGTAGAACAAGGCATAGTTTTCCCTGCTGGCTCCTTGGGCGGGGGACCCATATCTAGCCGTATGGCCATTTTTTTGCCTGGCGCGGCGCCAACTGGGAAAGGGTCGTGTCAAGGCTGAAGGCAGCAGGAAAGCCCGCAGCCCCCAGGTCTGTGGGGCTACGCAAGCGTTTCCAAAGAGCTTTAGAACAAGGCATATTTTATCCTGCTGCCTCCATGGGCGGGGGACCCATCTCCAGCCGTATGGCTGTTTTTGTGCCTGGCGTGGCGCCAAGTGGGAAAGGGTGGTGTCGAGGCTGAAGGCAGCAGGAAAGCCTGCAGCCCCCAGGTCTGTGGGGCTACGCAAGCGGTTCCCAAAGAGCTTTAAAACAAAGAATAAATTTCCCTGTTGGCTCCTTGGGCAAGGGACCCACCTCGACCCGTATGGCCATTTTTGTGCCTGGCGCGGCGCCAACTGGGAAAGGGTGGTTTTGAGGCTGAGGGCAGCAGGAAGGCCCGCAGCCCCCAGGTCTGTGGGGCTACGCAAGCGGTTCCCAAATAGCTTTAGAAGGCCTAGTTTTTCCTGCTGGCTCCTTGGGCGGGGGACCTATCTTCAGCCGTATAGCCATTTTTGTGCCTGGTGCGGCGCCAAGTGGGAAAGGGCGTTTTTGAGGCTGAATGCAGCAGGAAAGCCCGCAGCCCCCAGGTCTGTGGGGCTACGCAAGCGTTTCCAAAGAGCTTTAGAACAAGGCATAGTTTATCCTGCTGGCTCTATGGGCGGGGGACCCATCTCCAGCCGTATGGCTGTTTTTGTGCCTGGCGTGGCGCCAAGTGGGAAAGGGTGTTTTTGAGGCTGAAGGCAGCAGGAAAACCCGCAGCCCCCTGGTCTGTGGGGCTACGCAAGCGTTTCCAAAGAGCTTTAGAACAAGGCATAGTTTATCCTGCTGGCTCTATGGGCGGGGGACCCATCTCCAGCAGTATGGCTGTTTTTGTGCCTGGCGTGGTGCCAAGTGGGAAAGGGTGGTGTCGAGGCTGAAGGCAGCAGGAAAGCCCGCAGCCCCCAGGTCTGTGGGGCTACGCAAGCGGTTCCCAAAGAGCTTTAGAAGAAGGCATAATTTTCCCTGCTGGCTCCTTGGGCAGGGGACCCAGCTCCAGCTGCATGGCCATTTTTGTGCCTGGAGCGACACCTAGTGGGAAAGCGTAGTATTGAGGCTGAAGGCAGCAGGAAAGCCTGAAGCCCCCAGGTCTGTGGGGCTACGCAAGTGATTCCCGAAGAGCTTTAGAACAAGTCATAGTTTTCCCAGCTGGCTCCTTGGGCGGGGGACCCATCTCCAGCCGTATGGCCATTTTTGCTCCTGGCGCGGCGCCAAGTGGGAAAGGGTGGTGTGGAGGCTGAAGGCAGCAGGAAAGCCTGCAGCCCCCAGGTCTTTGGGGCTACGCAAGCGGTTCCCAAAGAGCTTTAGAAGAAGGCATTGTTTTCCCTGCTGGCTCCTTGTGCGGGGGACCCATCTCCAGCCGTATAGTCATTTTTGTGCCTGGAGCGATGCCAAGTGGGAAAGGGTGGTGTCGAGGCGGAAGGCAGCAGGAAAGCCTGCAGCCCCCAGGTCTTTGGGGCTACGCAAGCATTTCTCAAAAAGCTTTAGAGCAAGGCCTAGTTGTCCCTGATGGCTCCTTGTGCGGGGGACCCATCTCCATGTATATGGCCATTTTTGTGCCTGGCGCGATGGCAAGTGGGAAAGGGTGGTGTGGAGGTTGAAGGATGCAGGAAAGCCGGCAGACCCCAGGTCTGTGGGGCTACGCAAGCGGTTACCAAAGAGCTTTAAAACAAAGAATATATTTCCCTGATGGCTCCTTGAGCCAGGGACCCACCTCGACCCGTATGGCCATTTTTGTGCCTGGCGCGGCGCAAAGTGGGAAAGGGTGGTGGGGAGGCTGAAGGCAGCAGGAAATCCCGCAGCCCCCAGGTGTGTGGGGCTACGCAAGCGGTTCCCAAGGAGGTTTAGAACACGGCATAGTTTTCCTGTTGGCTCCTTGGGCGGGGGACCCATATCTAGCCGTATGACCATTTTTGTGCCTGGAGGGGCGCCAAGTGGGAAAGGGTGGTGTCGAGGCTGAAGGCAGCAGGAAGGCCCGCAGCCCCGTGGTCTGTTGGGCTACGCAAGAGGTTCCGAAATAGCTTTAAATCAAGGCCTAGTTTTTCCTGCTGGCTCCTTGGGCGGGGGACCTATCTTCAGCCGTATGGCCTTTTTTGTGCCTGGCGCGGCGCCAAGTGGGAAAGGGTGGTTTTGAGGCTGAAGGCAGTAGGAAAGCCTGCAGCCCCCAGGTCTGTGGGGCTACACAAGCGGTTCCCTAAAGAGCTTTAGAAGAAGGCATAGTTTTCCCTGCTGGCTCTTTGGGCGTGGGACCTACCGTGACCCGTATGCCCATTTTGTGCCTGGCGCGGCGCCAAGTGGGAAAGGGTGGTGTGGAGGCTGAAGGCAGCAGGAACGCCTGCAGCCCCCAGGTCTGTGGGGCTACGCAAGCGGTTTCAACAGAGCTTTAGAACAAGGCATTGTTTTCCGTGCTGGCTACTTGTGCGGGGGACCCATCTCCAGCCGTATGGCCATTTCTGTGCCTTGCGCGACGCCAAGTGAGAAAGGGTGGTTTTGAGACTGAGAGCAGCAGGAAGGCCCGCAGCCCCCAGGTGTGTGGGGCTACGCAAGCGGTTCACAAATAGCTTTAGAACAAGGCCTAGTTTTCCCTGCTGGCTCATTGGGTGGGGGACCTGTCTTAGCCGTATAGCCATTTTTGTGCCTGGCGCGGCACCAAGTAGGAAAGGGTCATGTCAAGGGTGATGGCTGCAGGAAAGCCCGCAGCCCCCAGGTGTGTGGGGCTACGCAAGCGGTTCCCAAAGAACTTTAGAACAAGGCCTAGTTTTCCCTGCTGGTTCTTTCGGCGTGGGACGCATCTCCAGCCGTATGGCTGTTTTTGTGCCTGGCGTGGCACCAAGTGGGAAAGGGTGGTGTGGAGGCTGAAGGCAGCAGGAAAGCCCGCAGCCCCCAGGTCTGCGGGGCTACGCAAGCGGTTTCCAAAGAGCTTTAGAAGAAGGCATTGTTTTCCCTGCTGGCTCCTTGTGCGGGGGACCAATCTCCAGCCATATGGCCATTTTTGTGCCTGGCGCGACGCCAAGTGGGAAAGGGTGGTGTCGAGGCTGAAGGCAGCAGGAAAGCCTGCAGCCCCCAGGTCTGTGGGGCTACGCAAGCGGTTCCCAAAGAGCTTTAGAACAAGGCCTAGTTTTCCCTGCTGGGTGTTTGGGCGGGGGACACATCTCCAGCCGTATGGCAATTTTTGTACCTGGCGCGGCGCCAAGTGGGAAAGGGTGGTGTGGAGGCTGAAGGTAGCAGAAAAGCCCGCAGCCCCGAGGTCTGTGGGGCTACGCAAGCGGTTCCCAAAGAGCTTTAGAACAAGGCATTGTTTTCCCTGCTGGCTCCTTGGGCGGGGGACCCATCTCCAGCCGTATGGCCATTTCTGTGCCTGGAGCGACACCTAGTGGGAAAGCATAGTATTGAGGCTGAAGGCAGCAGGAAAGCCTGCAGCCCCCAGGTCTGTGGGTGCTACGCAAGCGGTTCCCACAGAGCTTTAGAACAAGGCATAGTTTTCCCTGCTGGGTCTTTCGGCGGTGGACCTACCTCGACCCGTATGCCCATTTTTGTGCCTGGCGCGGCGCCAATTGGAAAAGGGTGGTTTTGAGGCTGAAGGCAGCAGGAAAGCCTGCAGCCCCCAGGTATGTGGGGCTACGCAAGCGGTTCCCACAGAGCTTTAGAACAAGGCATTGTTTTCCCTGCTGGCTACTTGTGCGGGGGACCCATCTCCAGCCGTATGGCCATTTTTGTGCCTGGCGCGGCGCCAAGTGGGAAAGGGTGGTGTCGAGGCTTAAGGCAGAGGAAGGCCCGCAGCCCCCAGGTCTGTGGGGCTACGCAAGGGATTCCCAAAGAGCTTTAGAACAAGGCCTAGTTTTCCCTGCTGGGTCTTTGGGCGGGGGACACATCTCCAGCCATATGGCCATTTTTGTGCCTGGCACGACGCCAAGTGGGAAAGGGTGGTGTCGAGGCTGAAGGCAGCAGGAAAGCCCGCAGCCCCCAGGTCTGTGGGGCTACGAAAGCGGTTCCCAAAGAGCTTTAGAACAAGGCCTGGTTTTCCCTGCTGGCTCCATGGGCGTGGGACCAATCTCCATCCGTATGGCCATTTTTGTGCCTGGAGCGGCGCCAAGTGGGAAAGGGTGTTGTGGAGGCTGAAGGCAGCAGGAAAGCCCTCAGCCCCCAGGTCTGTGGGGCTACGCAAGCGGTTCCCAAAGAGCTTTAGAACAAGGCCTAGTTTTCCCTGCTGGGTCTTTGGGCGGGGGACACATCTCCAGCCGTATGGCCATTTTTGTACCTGGCGCGGCGCCAAGTGGGAAAGGGTGGCGTGGAGGCTGAAGACAGCAGAAAAGCCCGCAGCCCCCAGGTCTGTGGGGCTACGCAAGCGGTTACCATAGAGTTTTAGAACAAGGCCTAGTTTTCCCTGCTGGCTCCTTGGGCGGGTGACCCATCTCCAGCCGTATGTCTATTTTTGTGCCTGGCGCGGCGCCAAGTGGGAAAGGGTGGTGTCGAGGTTGAAGGCAGCAGGAAAGCCCGCAGCCCCCAGGTCTATGGGGCTACGCAAGCGGTTCCCAAAGAGCTTTAGAAGAAGGCATTGTTTTCCCTGCTGGCTCCTTGGGCGGGGGACCCATCTCCAGCCATATGGCCATTTTTGTGCCTGGCGCGGCGCCAAGTGGGAAAGGGTGGTGTCAAGGCTGAAGGCAGCAGGAAAGCCCGCAGCCCCCAGGTCTGTGGGGCTATGCAAGCGGTTCCCAAAGAGCTTTAGAACAAGGCATAGTTTTCCCTGGTGGCTCCTTGTGCGGGCGACCCATCTCCAGCCATATGGCCGTTTTTGTGCCTGGCGCGACGCCAAGTGGGAAAGGGTGGTGTCGAGGCTGAAGGCAGCAGGAAAGCCCGCAGCCCCCAGGTCTGTGGGGCTACGCAAGCGGTTCCCAAAGAGCTTTAGAAGAAGGCATTGTTTTCCCTGCTGGCTCCTTGTGCGGGCGACCCATCTCCAGCCATATGGCCCTTTTTGTGCCTGGCACGGCGCCAAGTGGGAAAGGGTGGTGTGGAGGCTGAAGGCAGCAGGAAAGCCCGCAGCCCCCAGGTCTTTGGGGCTACGCAAGCGGTTCCCAAAGAGCTTTAGAACAAGGCCTAGTTTTCCCTGCTGGCTCCTTGTGCGGGCGACCCATCTCCAGCCGAATGGCCATTTTTGTGCCTGCGCGACGCCAAGTGGGAAAGGGTGGTGTCGAGGCTGAAGGCAGCAGGAAAGCCCGCAGCCCCCAGGTCTGTGGGGCTACGAAGCGGTTCCAAAAGAGCTTTAGAAGAAGGCATTGTTTTCCCTGCTGGCTCCTTGGGCGGGGGACCCATCTCCAGCCATATGGCCATTTTTGTGCTTGGCGCAACGCGAAGTGGGAAAGGGTGGTGTCGAGGCTTAAGGCAGAGGAAGGCCCGCAGCCCCCAGGTCTGTGGGGCTACGCAAGAGGTTCCCAAATAGCTTTAGGACAAGGCCTAGTTTTTCCTGCTGGCTCATTGGGAGGGGGACCTATCTTCAGCCGTATAGCCATTTTTGAGCCTGGCGCGGCACCAAGTGGGAAAGGGTCATGTCAAGGTTGAAGGCAGCAGGAAAGCCCTCAGCCCCCAGGTCTGTGGGGCTACGCAAGGGATTCCCAAAGAGCTTTAGAACAAGGCCTAGTTTTCCCTGCTGGGTCTTTGGGCGGGGGACACATCTCCAGCCATATGGCCATTTTTGTGCCTGGCACGACGCCAAGTGGGAAAGGGTGGTGTCGAGGCTGAAGGCAGCAGGAAAGCCCGCAGCCCCCAGGTCTGTGGGGCTACGCAAGCGGTTCCCAAAGAGCTTTAGAACAAGGCCTGGTTTTCCCTGCTGGCTCCATGGGCGTGGGACCAATCTCCATCCATATGGCCATTTTTGTGCCTGGAGCGGCGCCAAGTGGGAAAGGGTGGTGTGGAGGCTGAAGGCAGCAGGAAAGCCCTCAGCCCCCAGGTCTGTGGGGCTACGCTAGCGGTTCCCAAAGAGCTTTAGAACAAGGCCTAGTTTTCCCTGCTGGGTCTTTGGGCGGGGGACACATCTCCAGCCGTATGGCCATTTTTGTACCTGGCGCGGCGCCAAGTGGGAAAGGGTGGTGTCGAGGCTGAAGGCAGCAGGAAAGCCCGCAGCCCCCAGGTCTGTGGGGCTACGCAAGCGGTTCCCAAAGGGCTTTAGAAGAAGGCATTGTTTTCCCTGCTGGCTCCTTGTGCGGGCGACCCATCTCCAGCCATATGTCTGTTTTTGTGCCTGGCGTGGTACCAAGTGGGAAAGGGTGGTGTCGAGGCTGAAGGCAGCAGGAAAGCCCGCAGCCCCCAGGTCTGTGGGGCTACGCAAGCAGTTCCCAAAGAGCTTTAGAGGAAGGCATTGTTTTCCCTGCTGGCTCCTTGGGCGGGGGACCCACCTCCAGCCGTATGGCCATTTTTGTGCCTGGCGCGACGCCAAGTGGGAAAGGGTGGTGTCGAGGCTGAAGGCAGCAGGAAAGCCCGCAGCCCCCAGGTCTGTGGGGCTACGCAAGCGGTTCCCAAAGAGCTTTAGAACAAGGCATAGTTTTCCCTGCTGGCTCCTTTTGCGGGAGACCCATCTCCAGCCATATGGCCATTTTTGTGCCTGGCGCGGCGCCAAGTGGGAAAGGGTGGTGTGGAGGCTGAAGGCAGCAGGAAAGCCCGCAGCACCCAGGTGTGTGAGGCTACGCAAGCGGTTCCCAAAGACCTTTAGAAGAAGGCATAGTTTTCCCTGCTGGCTCTTTTGGCAGGGGACCCATCTCCAACCGTATGGCTGTTTTTGTGCCTGGCGTGGCACCAAGTGGGAAAGGGTGGTGTCGAGGCTGAAGGCAGTAGGAAAGCCCGCAGCCCCCAGGTCTGAGGGGCTATGCAAGCGGTTCCCAAAGAGCTTTAGAACAAGGCCTAGTTTACTCTGCTGGCTCCTTGGGCAGGGGACCCATCTCCAGCCGTATAGCCATTTTTGTGCCTGGCGCGGCGCCAAGTGGGAAAGGGTGGTGTGGAGGCTGAAGGCAGCAGGAAAGCCCGCAGCCCCCAGGTCTGTGGGGCTACGCAAGCGGTTCCCATAGAGCTTTAGAACAAGGCCTAGTTTTCCCTGCTGGCTCCTTGGGCGGGTGACCCATCTCCAGCCGTATAGCCATTTTTATGCCTGGTGCGGCACCAAGTGGGAAAGGGTGGTGTCGAGGCTGAAGGCAGCAGGAAAGCCCGCAGCCCCCAGGTCTGTGGGGCTACGCAAGCATTTCCCACAGAGCTTTAGAACAAGGCATAGTTTTTCCTGCTGGCTCTTTGGGCGGTGGACCTACCTCGACCCGTATGCCCATTTTTGTGCCTGGCGCGGCGCCAATTGGGAAAGGGTGGTTTTGAGGCTGAAGGCAGCAGGAAAGCCCGCAGCCCCCAGGTCTGTGGGGCTACGCAAGCGGTTCCCAAAGAGCTTTAGAACAAGGCATAGTTTTCCCTGCTGGCTCTTTGGGCGGGGGACCCATCTCCAGCCGTATGGCTGTTTTTGTGCCTGGCGTGGCACCAAGTGGGAAAGCATAGTATTGAGGCTGAAGGCAGCAGGAAAGCCTGCAGCCCCCAGGTCTGTGGGTGCTACGCAAGCGGTTCCCACAGAGCTTTAGAACAAGGCATAGTTTTCCCTTCTGGCTCTTTGGTCGGTGGACCTAACTCGACCCGTATGCCCATTTTTGTGCCTGGCGCGGCGCCAATTGGAAAAGGGTGGTTTTGAGGCTGAAGGCAGCAGGAAAGCCTGCAGCCCCCAGGTATGTGGGGCTACGCAAGCGGTTCCCACAGAGCTTTAGAACAAGGCATTGTTTTCCCTGCTGGCTACTTGTGCGGGGGACCCATCTCCAGCCGTATGGCCATTTTTGTGCCTGGCGCGGCGCCAAGTGGGAAAGGGTGGTGTCGAGGCTTAAGGCAGAGGAAGGCCCGTAGCCCCCAGGTCTGTGGGGCTACGCAAGAGGTTCCCAAATAGCTTTAGAACAAGGCCTAGTTTTTCCTGCTGGCTCCTTGGGAGGGGGACCTATCTTCAGCCGTATAGCCATTTTTGAGCCTGGCGCGGCACCAAGTGGGAAAGGGTCATGTCAAGGTTGAAGGCAGCAGGAAAGCCCTCAGCCCCCAGGTCTGTGGGGCTACGCAAGGGATTCACAAAGAGCTTTAGAACAAGGCCTAGTTTTCCCTGCTGGGTCTTTGGGCGGGGGACACATCTCCAGCCATATGGCCATTTTTGTGCCTGGCACGACGCCAAGTGGGAAAGGGTGGTGTCGAGGCTGAAGGCAGCAGGAAAGCCCGCAGCCCCCAGGTCTGTGGGGCTACGAAAGCGGTTCCCAAAGAGCTTTAGAAGAAGGCCTGGTTTTCCCTGCTGGCTCCATGGGCATGGGACCAATCTCCATCCGTATGGCCATTTTTGTGCCTGGAGCGGCGCCAAGTGGGAAAGGGTGGTGTGGAGGCTGAAGGCAGCAGGAAAGCCCTCAGCCCCCAGGTCTGTGGGGCTACGCAAGCGGTTCCCAAAGAGCTTTAGAACAAGGCCTTGTTTTCCGTGCTGGGTCTTTCGGCGGGGGACACATCTCCAGCCGTATGGCCATTTTTGTGCCTGGCGCGACGCCAAGTGGGAAAGGGTGGTGTGGAGGCTGAAGGCAGCAGGAAAGCCCGCAGCCCCCAGGTCTGTGGGGCTACGCAAGCGGTTCCCAAAGAGCTTTAGAAGAAGGCCTAGTTTTCCCTGCTGGCTCCTTGTGCGGGCGACCCATCTCCAGCCATATGGCCATTTTTGTGCCTGGCACGGCGCCAAGTGGGAAAGGGTGGTGTGGAGGCTGAAGGCAGCAGGAAAGCCCGCAGCCCCCAGGTCTTTGGGGCTACGCAAGCGGTTCCCAAAGAGCTTTAGAACAAGGCATAGTTTTCCCTGCTGGCTCCTTGTGCGGCGACCCATCTCCAGCCATATGGCCATTTTTGTGCCTGGCGCGACGCCAAGTGGGAAAGGGTGGTGTGGAGGCTGAAGGCAGCAGGAAAGCCCGCAGCCCCCAGGTCTGTGGGGCTACGAAGCGGTTCCAAAAGAGCTTTAGAAGAAGGCATTGTTTTCCCTGCTGGCTCCTTGGGCGGGGGACCCATCTCCAGCCATATGGCCATTTTTGTGCTTGGCGCAACGCGAAGTGGGAAAGGGTGGTGTCAAGGCTGAAGGCAGCAGGAAAGCCCGCAGCCCCCAGGTCTGTGGGGCTACGCAAGCGGTTCCCAAAGAGCTTTAGAACAAGGCATAGTTTTCCCTGCTGGCTCCTTGTGCGGGCGACCCATCTCCAGCCATATGGCCATTATTGTGCCTGGCGCGACGCCAAGTGGGAAAGGGTGGTGTCGAGGCTGAAGGCAGCAGGAAAGCCCGCAGCCCCCAAGTCTGTGGGGCTACGCAAGCGGTTCCCAAAGAGCTTTAGAACAAGGCCTGGTTTTCCCTGCTGGCTCCTTGGGCGTGGGACCAATCTCTATCCGTATGGCCATTTTTGTGCCTGGCGTGGCGCCAAGTGGGAACGGGTGGTGTCGAGGCTGAAGGCAGCAGAAAAGCTCGTAGCCCCAGGTCTGTGAGGCTACGCAAGCGGTTCCCAAAGAGCTTTAGAACAAGGCATATTTTTCCCTGCTGGCTCCTTGGGCGGGGGACCCATCTCCAGCCGTATGGCCATTTTTGTGCCTGGAGCGACACCTAGTGGGAAAGCGTAGTATTGAGGCTGAAGGCAGCAGGAAAGCCTGCAGCCCCCAGGTCTGTGGGTGCTACGCAAGCGGTTGCCAAAGAGCTTTAGAACAAGGCCTAGTTTTCCCTGCTGGGTCTTTGAGCGGGGGACACATCTCCAGCCGTATGGCCATTTTTGTACCTGGCGCGGCGCCAAGTGGGAAAGGGTGGTGTTGAGGCTGAAGGCAGCAGAAAAGCCCGCAGCCCCCAGGTCTGTGGGGCTACGCAAGCGGTTCCCATAGAGCTTTAGAACAAGGCCTAGTTTTCCCTACTGGCTCCTTGGGCGGGTGACCCATCTCCAGCCGTATAGTCATTCTTGTGCCTGGCGCGGCACCAAGTGGGAAAGTGTGGTGTCGAGGCTGAAGGCAGCAGGAAAGCCCGCAGCCCCCAGGTCTGTGGGGCTACGCAAGCGGTTCCCAAAGGGCTTTAGAAGAAGGCATTGCTTTCCCTGCTGGCTCCTTGTGCGGGCGACCCATCTCTAGCCATATGTCTGTTTTTGTGCCTGGCGTGGTACCAAGTGGGAAAGGGTGGTGTCGAGGCTGAAGGCAGCAGGAAAGCCCGCAGCCCCCAGGTCTGTGGGGCTACGCAAGCAGTTCCCAAAGAGCTTTAGAGGAAGGCATTGTTTTCCCTGCTGGCTCCTTGGGCGGGGGACCCACCTCCAGCCGTATGGCCATTTTTGTGCCTGGCGCGACGCCAAGTGGGAAAGGGTGGTGTCGAGGCTGAAGGCAGCAGGAAAGCCCGCAGCCCCCAGGTCTGTGGGGCTACGCAAGCGGTTCCCAAAGAGCTTTAGAAGAAGGCATAGTTTTCCCTGCTGGCTCCTTGTGCGGGAGACCCATCTCCAGCCATATGGCCATTTTTGTGCCTGGCGCGGCGCCAAGTGGGAAAGGGTGGTGTGGAGGCTGAAGGTAGCAGGAAAGCCCGCAGCACCCTGGTGTGTGAGGCTACGCAAGCGGTTCCCAAAGACCTTTAGAAGAAGGCATAGTTTTCCCTGCTGGCTCTTTTGGCAGGGGACCCATCTCCAACCGTATGGCTGTTTTTGTGCCTGGCGTGGCACCAAGTGGGAAAGGGTGGTGTCGAGGCTGAAGGCAGTAGGAAAGCCCGCAGCCCCCAGGTCTGTGGGGCTATGCAAGCGGTTCCCAAAGAGCTTTAGAACAAGGCCTAGTTTACTCTGCTGGCTCCTTGGGCAGGGGACCCATCTCCAGCCGTATAGCCATTTTTGTGCCTGGCGCGGCGCCAAGTGGGAAAGGGTGATGTCGAGGCTGAAGGCAGCAGGAAAGCCCGCAGCCCCCAAGTCTATGGGGCTACGCAAGCGGTTCCCAAAGAGCTTTAGAACAAGGCCTAGTTTTCCCTGCTGGGTCTTTGGGCGGGGGACACATCTCCAGCCGTATGGCCATTTTTGTACCTGGCGCGGCGCCAAGTGGGAAAGGGTTGTGTGGAGGCTGAAGGCAGCAGGAAAGCCCGCAGCCCCCAGGTCTGTGGGGCTACGCAAGAGGTTCCCACAGAGCTTTAGAACAAGGCATAGTTTTTCCTGCTGGCTCTTTGGGCGGTGGACCTACCTCGACCCGTATGCCCATTTTTGTGCCTGGCGCGGCGCCAATTGGGAAAGGGTGGTTTTGAGGCTGAAGGCAGCAGGAAATCCTGCAGCCCCCAGGTCTGTGGGGCTACGCAAGAGGTTCCCAAATAGCTTTAGAACAAGGCATTGCTTTTCCTGCTGGCTCCTTGGGCAGGGGACCTATATTAAGCCGTATAGCCATTTTTGTGCCTGGCGCGGCACCAAGTGGGAAACGGTCATGTCAAGGTTGAAGGCATCTGGAAAGCCCTCAGCCCCCAGGTCTGTGGGGCTACGCAAGGGATTCACAAAGAGCTTTAGAACAAGGCATAGTTTTCCTGCTGGCTCCTTGGGTGGGGGACCCATCTCCAGCCGTATGGCCGTTTTTGCTCCTGGCGCGGCGCCAAGTGGGAAAGGGTGGTGTG
Organism: Chroicocephalus ridibundus; assembly: GCF_963924245.1. NCBI lineage: Eukaryota > Metazoa > Chordata > Aves > Charadriiformes > Laridae > Chroicocephalus > Chroicocephalus ridibundus. Next base: position 452,436 of record NW_026961714.1, read on the forward strand.
GAGGCTGAAGGCAGCAGGAAAGCCCGCAGCCCCCAGGTCTGTGGGGCTACGCAAGAGGTTCCCAAAGAGCTTTAGAACAAGGCATATTTTTCCCTGCTGGCTCCTTGGGTGGGGGACCCATCTCCAGCCGTATGGCCATTTTTGTGCCTGGCGCGACGCCAAGTGGGAAAGGGTGGTGTCGAGGCTGAAGGCGGCAGGAAAGCCCGCAGCCCCCAGGTGTATGGGGCCACGCAAGCGTTTCCCAAAGAGCTTTAGAACAAGGCATAGTTTTTCCTGCTGGTTCTTTCGGCGGGGGACCCATCTCCAGCCGTATGGCTGTTTTTGTGCCTGGCGTGGCACCAAGTGGGAAAGGGTGGTGTGGAGGCTGAAGGCAGCAGGAAAGCCCGCAGCCCCCAGGTCTGTGGGGCTACGCAAGCGGTTCCCAAAGAGCTTTAGAAGAAGGCCTAGTTTACCCTGCTGGCTCCTTGAGCGGGAGACCCATCTCCAGCCATATGGCCATTTTTGTGCCTGGCGCGGCGCCAAGTGGGAAAGGGTGGTGTGGAGGCTGAAGGCAGCAGGAAAGCCCGCAGCCCCCAGGTCTGTGGGGCTACGCAAGCGGTTCCCAAAGAGCTTTAGAACAAGGCATAGTTTTCCCTGCTGGCTCCTTGTGCGGGCGACCCATCTCCAGCCATATGGCCGTTTTTGTGCCTGGCGCGACGCCAAGTGGGAAAGGGTGGTGTGGAGGCTGAAGGCAGCAGGAAAGCCCGCAGCCCCCAGGTCTGTGGGGCTACGCAAGCGGTTCCCAAAGAGCTTTAGAAGAAGGCATTGTTTTCCCTGCTGGCTCCTTGTGCGGGCGACCCATCTCCAGCCATATGGCCATTTTTTTGCCTGGCACGGCGCCAAGTGGGAAAGGGTGGTGTGGAGGCTGAAGGCAGCAGGAAAGCCCGCAGCCCCCAGGTCTTTGGGGCTACGCAAGCGGTTCCCAAAGAGCTTTAGAACAAGGCATAGTTTTCCCTGCTGGCTCCTTGTGCGGGCGACCCATCTCCAGCCATATGGCCATTTTTGTGCCTGGCGCGACGCCAAGTGGGAAAGGGTGGTGTGGAGGCTGAAGGCAGCAGGAAAGCCCGCAGCCCCCAGGTCTGTGGGGCTACGAAGCGGTTCCAAAAGAGCTTTAGAAGAAGGCATTGTTTTCCCTGCTGGCTCCTTGTGCGGGCGACCCATCTCCAGCCATATGGCCATTTTTGTGCTTGGCGCAACGCGAAGTGGGAAAGGGTGGTGTCGAGGCTGAAGGCAGTAGGAAAGCCCGCAGCCCCCAGGTCTGTGGGGCTACGCAAGCGGTTCCCAAAGAGCTTTAGAATAAGGCCTACTTTACCCTGCTGGCTCATTGTGCGGGAGACCCATCTCCAGCCGTATGGCCATTTTTGTGCCTGGCGTGGCACCAAGTGGGAAAGGGTGGTGTGGAGGCTGAAGGCAGCAGGAAAGCCCGCAGCCCCCAGGTCTGTGGGGCTACGCAAGCGGTTCCCAAAGAGCTTTAGAACAAGGCCTAGTTTTCCCTGCTGGCTCCTTGGGCGGGGGACCCATCTCCAGCCATATGGCCTTTTTTGTGCGTGGCGCGACGCCAAGTGGGAAATGGTGGTGTCGAGGCTGAAGGCAGCAGGAAAGCCCGCAGCCCCCAGGTCTGTGGGGCTACGCAAGCGGTTCCCAAAGAGCTTTAGAAGAAGGCATAGTTTTCCCTGCTGGCTCCTTGTGCGGGCGACCCATCTCCAGCCATATGGCCATTTTTGTGCCTGGAGCGACACCTAGTGGGAAAGGGTGGTGTCGAGGCTGAAGGCAGCAGGAAAGCCCGCAGCCCCCAGGTCTGTGGGTGCTACACAAGCGGTTCCCAAAGAGCTTTAGAACAAGGCCTAGTTTTCCCTGCTGGGTCTTTGGGCGGGGGACACATCTCCAGCCGTATGGCCATTTTTGTACCTGGCGCGGCGCCAAGTGGGAAAGGGTGGTGTTGAGGCTGAAGGCAGCAGAAAAGCCCGCAGCCCCCAGGTCTGTGGGGCTACGCAAGCGGTTCCCATAGAGCTTTAGAACAAGGCCTAGTTTTCCCTACTGACTCCTTGGGCGGGTGACCCATCTCCAGCCGTATAGCCATTCTTGTGCCTGGCGCGGCACCAAGTGGGAAAGTGTGGTGTCGAGGCTGAAGGCAGCAGGAAAGCCCGCAGCCCCCAGGTCTGTGGGGCTACGCAAGCGGTTCCCAAAGGGCTTTAGAAGAAGGCATTGTTTTCCCTGCTGGCTCCTTGTGCGGGCGACCCATCTCCAGCCATATGTCTGTTTTTGTGCCTGGCGTGGTACCAAGTGGGAAAGGGTGGTGTCGAGGCTGAAGGCAGCAGGAAAGCCCGCAGCCCCCAGGTCTGTGGGGCTACGCAAGCAGTTCCCAAAGAGCTTTAGAGGAAGGCATTGTTTTCCCTGCTGGCTCCTTGGGCGGGGGACCCACCTCCAGCCGTATGCCCATTTTTGTGCCTGGCGCGACGCCAAGTGGGAAAGGGTGGTGTCGAGGCTGAAGGCAGCAGGAAAGCCCGCAGCCCCCAGGTCTGTGGGGCTACGCAAGCGGTTCCCAAAGAGCTTTAGAACAAGGCATAGTTTTCCCTGCTGGCTCCTTGTGCGGGAGACCCATCTCCAGCCATATGGCCATTTTTGTGCCTGGCGCGGCGCCAAGTGGGAAAGGGTGGTGTGGAGGCTGAAGGCAGCAGGAAAGCCCGCAGCACCCAGGTGTGTGAGGCTACCCAAGCGGTTCCCAAAGACCTTTAGAAGAAGGCATAGTTTTCCCTGCTGGCTCTTTTGGCAGGGGACCCATCTCCAACCGTATGGCTGTTTTTGTGCCTGGCGTGGCACCAAGTGGGAAAGGGTGGTGTCGAGGCTGAAGGCAGTAGGAAAGCCCGCAGCCCCCAGGTCTGAGGGGCTATGCAAGCGGTTCCCAAAGAGGTTTAGAACAAGGCCTAGTTTACTCTGCTGGCTCCTTGGGCAGGGGACCCATCTCCAGCCGTATAGCCATTTTTGTGCCTGGCGCGGCACCAAGTGGGAAAGGGTGGTGTCGAGGCTGAAGGCAGCAGGAAAGCCCGCAGCCCCCAGGTCTGTGGGGCTACACAAGCATTTCCCACAGAGCTTTAGAACAAGGCATAGTTTTTCCTGCTGGCTCTTTGGGCGGTGGACCTACCTCGACCCGTATGCCCATTTTTGTGCCTGGCGCGGCGCCAATTGGGAAAGGGTGGTTTTGAGGCTGAAGGCAGCAGGAAATCCTGCAGCCCCCAGGTCTGTGGGGCTACGCAAGAGGTTCCCAAATAGCTTTAGAACAAGGCATTGCTTTTCCTGCTGGCTCCTTGGGCAGGGGACCTATATTAAGCCGTATAGCCATTTTTGTGCCTGGCGCGGCACCAAGTGGGAAACGGTCATGTCAAGGTTGAAGGCATCTGGAAAGCCCTCAGCCCCAAGGTCTGTGGGGCTACGCAAGGGATTCACAAAGAGCTTTAGAACAAGGCACAGTTTTCCTGCTGGCTCCTTGGGTGGGGGACCCATCTCCAGCCGTATGGCCGTTTTTGCTCCTGGCGCGGCGCCAAGTGGGAAAGGGTCATGTCAAGGCTGAAGGCAGCAGGAAAGCCCGCAGCCCCCAGGTCTGTGGGGCTACGCAAGAGGTTCCCAAAGAGCTTTAGAACAAGGCATATTTTTCCCTGCTGGCTCCTTGGGTGGGGGACCCATCTCCAGCCGTATGGCCATTTTTATGCCTGGTGCGGCGCCAAGTGGGAAAGGGTGGTGTCGAGGCTGAAGGCGGCAGGAAAGCCCGCAGCCCCCAGGTGTATGGGGCTACGCAAGCGGTTCCCAAAGAGCTTTAGAAGAAGGCATTGTTTTCCCTGCTGGCTCCTTGTGCGGGAGACCCATCTCCAGCCATATGGACATTTTTGTGCCTGGTGCTTCACCATGTGGGAAAGGGTGGTGTGGAGGCTGAAGGCAGCAGGAAAGCCCGCAGCCCCCAGGTCTGTGGGGCTACGCAAGCGTTTCCCAAAGAGCTTTAGAACAAGGCATAGTTTTCCCTGCTGGCTCTTTGGGCGGGGGACCCATCTCCAGCCGTATGGCTGTTTTTGTGCCTGGCGTGGCACCAAGTGGGAAAGCATAGTATTGAGGCTGAAGGCAGCAGGAAAGCCTGCAGCCCCCAGGTCTGTGGGTGCTACGGAAGCGGTTCCCACAGAGCTTTAGAACAAGGCATAGTTTTCCCTTCTGGCTCTTTGGGCGGTGGACCTAACTCGACCCGTATGCCCATTTTTGTGCCTGGCGCGGCGCCAATTGGAAAAGGGTGGTTTTGAGGCTGAAGGCAGCAGGAAAGCCTGCAGCCCCCAGGTATGTGGGGCTACGCAAGCGGTTCCCACAGAGCTTTAGAACAAGGCATTGTTTTCCCTGCTGGCTACTTGTGCGGGGGACCCATCTCCAGCCGTATGGCCATTTTTGTGCCTGGCGCGGCGCCAAGTGGGAAAGGGTGGTGTCGAGGCTTAAGGCAGAGGAAGGCCCGCAGCCCCCAGGTCTGTGGGGCTACGCAAGAGGTTCCCAAATAGCTTTAAAACAAGGCCTAGTTTTTCCTGCTGGCTCCTTGGGAGGGGGACCTATCTTCAGCCGTATAGCCATTTTTGAGCCTGGCGCGGCACCAAGTGGGAAAGGGTCATGTCAAGGTTGAAGGCAGCAGGAAAGCCCTCAGCCCCCAGGTCTGTGGGGCTACGCAAGGGATTCCCAAAGAGCTTTAGAACAAGGCCTAGTTTTCCCTGCTGGGTCTTTGGGCGGGGGACACATCTCCAGCCATATGGCCATTTTTGTGCCTGGCACGACGCCAAGTGGGAAAGGGTGGTGTCGAGGCTGAAGGCAGCAGGAAAGCCCGCAGCCCCCAGGTCTGTGGGGCTACGAAAGCGGTTCCCAAAGAGCTTTAGAAGAAGGCCTGGTTTTCCCTGCTGGCTCCATGGGCGTGGGACCAATCTCCATCCGTATGGCCATTTTTGTGCCTGGAGCGGCGCCAAGTGGGAAAGGGTGGTGTGGAGGCTGAAGGCAGCAGGAAAGCCCTCAGCCCCCAGGTCTGTGGGGCTACGCAAGCGGTTCCCAAAGAGCTTTAGAACAAGGCCTTGTTTTCCGTGCTGGGTCTTTGGGCGGGGGACACATCTCCAGCCGTATGGCCATTTTTGTACCTGGCGCGACGCCAAGTGGGAAAGGGTGGCGTGGAGGCTGAAGGCAGCAGGAAAGCCTGCAGCCCCCAGGTCTGTGGGTGGTACGCAAGCGGTTCCCAAAGACCTTTAGAACACGGCCTAGTTTTCCCTGCTGGGTCTTTGGACGGGGGACACATCTCCAGCCGTTTGGCCATTTTTGTACCTGGCGCGGTGCCAAGTGGGAAAGGGTGGTGTGGAGGCTGAAGGCAGCAGGAAAGCCCGCAGCCCCCAGGTCTGTGGGGCTACGCAAGCAGTTCCCATAGAGCTTTAGAACAAGGCCTAGTTTTCCCTGCTGGGTCTTTGGGCGGGGGAACAATCTCCATCCGTATGCCCATTTCTGTGCCTGGCGCGGCGCCAATTGGGAAAGGGTGGTTTTGACGCTGAAGGCAGCAGGAAAGCCTGCAGCCCCCAGGTCTGTGGGGCTACGCAAGAGGTTCCCAAAGAGCTTTAGAACAAGGCATTGTTTTTCCTGCTGGCTCCTTGGGCAGGGGACATATCTTCAGCCGTATAGCCATTTTTGTGCCTGGCGCGGCACCAAGTGGGAAACGGTCATGTCAAGGTTGAAGGCAGCAGGAAAGTCCTCAGCCCCCAGGTCTGTGGGGCTACGCAAGGGATTCACAAAGAGCTTTAGAACAAGGCACAGTTTTCCTGCTGGCTCCTTGGGTGCGGGAACCATCTCCAGCCGTATGGCCATTTTTGTGCCTGGTGCGGCGCCAAGTGGGAAAGGGTGGTGTCGAGGCTGAAGGCAGCAGGAAAGCCCGCAGCCCCCAGGTGTGTGGGGCTACGCAAGCGTTTCCAAAGAGCTTTAGAACAAGGCATAGTTTTCCCTGCTGGCTCTTTGGGCGGGGGACCCATCTCCAGCCGTATGGCCATTTTTGTGCCTGGAGCGACACCTAGTGGGAAAGCGTAGTATTGAGGCTGAAGGCAGCAGGAAAGCCTGCAGCCCCCAGGTCTGTGGGTGCTACGCAAGCGGTTCCCAAAGAGCTTTAGAACAAGGCCTAGTTTTCGCTGCTGGGTCTTTGGGCAGAGGACACATCTCCAGCCGTATGGCCATTTTTCTACCTCGCGTGGCGCCAAGTGGGAAAGGTTGGTGTCAAGGCTGAAGGCAGCAGGAAGGCCCGCCGCCCCCAGGTCTTTGGGGCTACGCAAGCGGTTCCCAAAGAGCTTTAGAACAAGGCATAGTTTTCCCTGGTGGCTCCTTGGGCGCGTGACCTATCTTCAGCCGTATAGCCATTTTTCTACCTGGCGCGGCACCAAGTGGGAAAGGGTCCTGTCAAGGCTGAATGCAGCAGGAAACTCCGCAGCCCCCAGGTCTGTGGGGCTACGCAAGTGATTCCCAAAGAGCTTTTAAACAAGGCATAGATTTCCCTGCTGACTCCTTGGGCGGGGGACCCATCTCCAGCCGTATGGCTTTTTTTGTGCCTGGCGCGGCGCCAAGTGGGAAAGGGTGGTGTCGAGGCTGAAGGCAGCAGGAAAGCCCGCAGCCCCCACGTCTGTGGGGCTACGCAAGAGGTTCCCAAAGAGCTTTAGAAAAAGGCATTGTTTTCCCTGCTGGTGCCTTTTGCGGGCGACCCATCTCCAGCCATATGGCCGTTTTTGTGCCTGGCGCGACGCCAAGTGGGAAAGGGTGGTGTGGAGGCTGAAGGCAGCAGGAAAGCCCGCAGCCCCCAGGTCTGTGGGTGCTACGCAAGCGGTTCCCAAAGAGCTTTAGAACACGGCCTAGTTTTCCCTGCTGGGTCTTTGGGCGGGGGACCAATCTCCATCCGTATGGCCATTTTTTTGCCTGGCGTGGCGCCAAGTGGGAAAGGGTGGTGTGGAGGCTGAAGGCAGCAGGAAAGCCCGCAGCCCCCAGGTCTGTGGGGCTACGCAAGCGTTTCCCAAAGAGCTTTAGAACAAGGCATAGTTTTCTCTGTTGGCTCTTTGAGCGGTAGACCTACCTCGACCCGTATGCCCATTTCTGTGCCTCGCGCGGCGCCAAGTGGGAAAGGGTGGTGTCGAGGCTGAAGGCAGCAGGAAGGCCCGCATCCCCCAGGTCTGTGGGGCTACGCAAGAGGTTCCCAAATAGCTTTAGAACAAGGCCTAGTTTTTCCTGCTGGCTCCTTGGGCGGGGGACCTATCTTCAGCTGTATAGCCATTTTTTTGCCTGGCGTGGCACCAAGTGGGAAAGGGTCATGTCAAGGCTGAAGGCAGCAGGAAAGCCCGCAGCCCCCAGGTCTGTGGGGCTACGCAAGTGATTCCCAAAGAGCTTTAGAACAAGGCATAGTTTTCCCTGCTGGCTCCTTGGGAGGGGGACCCATCTCCAGCCGTATGTCCATTTTTCTCCTGGCGCGGCGCCAAGTGGGAAAGTGTGGTGTGGAGGCTGAAGGCAGCAGGAAAGCCCGCAGCCCCCAGGTCTGTGGGGCTACACAAGCGTTTCCCAAAGAGCTTTAGAACAAGGCATAGTTTTCCCTGCTGGCTCCTTGGGTGGGGGACCCATCTCCAGCCGTATGGCTGTTTGTGTGCCTGGCGTGGCACCAAGTGGGAAAGGGTGGTGTCGAGGCTGAAGGCAGCAGGAAAGCCCGCAGCCCCCAGGTCTGTCGGGCTACGCAAGCGGTTCCCAAAGAGCTTTAGAACAAGGCCTAGTTTTCCCTGCTGGTTCCTTGTGCGGGGGACCCATCTCCAGCCATATGGCCATTTTTGTGCCTGGCGCGACGCCAAGTGGGAAAGGGTGGTGTCGAGGCTGAAGGCAGCAGGAAAGTCCGCAGCCCCCAGGTCTGTGGGGCTACGCAAGCGTTTCCCAAAGAGCTTTAGAACAAGGCCTATTTTTCCCTGCTGGCTCTTTGGGCGGGGGACCCATCTCCAGCCGTATAGCCATTTTTGTGCCTGGCGCGACGCCAAGTGGGAAAGGGTTGTGTCGAGGCTGAAGGCAGCAGGAAAGCCTGCAGCCCCCAGGTCTGCGTGGCTACGCAAGCGTTTCCCAAAAAGCTTTAGAACAAGGCCTGGTTTTCCCTGCTGGTTCCTTGGGCGTGGGACCAATCTCCATCCGTATGGCCATTTTTTTGCCTGGTGCGGCGCCAAGTGGGAAAGGGTGGTTTTGAGGCTGAAGGCAGCAGGAAAGCCCGCAGCCCCCAGGTCTGTGGGGCTACGCAAGCTTTTCTCAAAGAGCTTTAGAAGAAGGCATTGTTTTCCCTGCTGGCTCCTTGTGTGGGCGCCCCATCTCCAGCCATATGGCTGTTTTTGTGCCTGGCGCGTCGCCAAGTGGGAAAGGGTGGTTTTGAGGCTGAAGGCAGCAGGAAAGCCCGCAGCCCCCAGGTCTGTGGGGCTACGCAAGCGGTTCCCAAAGAGCTTTAGAACAAGGCCTAGTTTTCCCTGCTGGCTCCTTGGGAGGGTGACCCATCTCCAGCCGTATAGCCATTTTTGTGCCTAACGCGGCACCAAGTGGGAAAGGGTGGTGTCGAGGCTGAAGGCAGCAGGAAAGCCCGCAGCCCCCAGGTCTGTGGGGCTACGAAAGCGGTTCCAACAGAGCTTTAGAACAAGGCATAGTTTTTCCTGCTGGCTCTTTGGGCGGTGGACCTACCTCGACCCGTATGCCCATTTTTGTGCCTGGCGCGGCGCCAATTGGGAAACGGTCATGTCAAGGTTGAAGGCAGCAGGAAAGACCTCAGCCCCCAGGTCTGTGGGGCTACGCAAGGGATTCACAAAGAGCTTTAGAACAAGGCATAGTTTTCCTGCTGGCTCCTTGGGTGGGGGACCCATCTCCAGCCGTATGGCCATTTTTGCTCCTGGCGCGGCGCCAAGTGGGAAAGGGTGGTGTCGAGGCTGAAGGCAGCAGGAAAGGCCGTAGCCCGCAGGTCTGTGGGGTATGCAAGAGGTTCCCAAAGAGCTTTAGAACAAGGCATATTTTTCCCTGCTGGCTGCTTGGGTGGGGGACCCATCTCCAGCCGTATGGCCATTTTTGTGCCTGGTGCGGCGCCAAGTGGGAAAGGGTGGTGTCGAGGCTGAAGGCAGCAGGAAAGCCTGCAGCCCCCAGGTCTGTGGGGCTACGCAAGCGGTTCCCAAAGAGCTTTAGAACAAAGCCTGGTTTTCCCTGCTGGGTCTTTGGGCGGGGGAACAATCTCCATCCGTATGGCCATTTTTGTGCCTGGCGCGGCGCCAAGTGGGAAAGGGTGGTGTGGAGGCTGAAGGCAGCAGGAAAGCCCGCAGCCCCCAGGTCTGTGGGGCTACGCAAGCGTTTCCCACAGAGCTTTAGAACAAGGCATTGTTTTTCCTGCTGGCTCCTTGGGCAGGGGACCTATCTTCAGCCGTATAGCCATTTTTGTGCCTGGCACGGCACCAAGTGGGAAACGGTCATGTCAAGGTTGAAGGCAGCTGGAAAGCCCTCAGCCCCCAGGTCTGTGGGGCTACGCAAGGGATTCACAAATAGCTTTAGAACAAGGCCAAGTTTTTCCTGCTGGGTCTTTGGGCGGGGGACACATCTCCAGCCGTATGGCGGTTTTGTGTCTGGCGTGGCACCAAGTGGGAAAGGGTGGTGTCGAGGCTGAAGGCAGCAGGAAAGCCCGCAGCCCCCAGGTCTGTGTGGCTACGCAAGAGGTTCCCAAAGAGCTTTAGAAGAAGGCATTGTTTTCCCTGCTGGCTCCTTGGGCGGGCGACCGATCTCCAGCCATATGGCCGTTTTTGTGCCTGGCGCGGCGCCAAGTGGGAAAGGGTGGTGTGGAGGCTGAAGGCAGCAGGAAAGCCCGCAGCCCCCAGGTCTGTGGGGCTACGCAAGCGGTTCCCTAAGAGCTTTAGAATAAGGCCTAGTTTGCCCTGCTGGTTCCTTGGGCGGGGGACCCATCTTCAGCCGTATGGCCATTTTTGTGCCTGGAGCGACACCTAGTGGGAAAGCGTAGTATTGAGGCTGAAGGCAGCAGGAAAGCCTGCAGCCCCCAGGTCTGTGGGGCTACTCAAGCGGTTCCCAAAGAGCTTTAGAACAAGGCCTAGTTTTCCCTGCTGGGTCTTTGGGCAGGGGACACATCTCCAGCCGTATGGCCATTTTTGTGCCTGGAGCGACGCCAAGTGGGAAAGGGTGGTGTCGAGGCTGAAGGCAGCAGGAAAGCCTGCAGCCCCCAGGTCTGTGGGTGGTACGCAAGCGGTTCCCAAAGACCTTTAGAACACGGCCTAGTTTTCCCTGCTGGGTCTTTGGACGGGGGACACATCTCCAGCCGTTTGGCCATTTTTGTACCTGGCGCGGTGCCAAGTGGGAAAGGGTGGTGTGGAGGCTGAAGGCAGCAGGAAAGCCCGCAGCCCCCAGGTCTGTGGGGCTACGCAAGCAGTTCCCATAGAGCTTTAGAACAAGGCCTAGTTTTCCCTGCTGGGTCTTTGGGCGGGGGAACAATCTCCATCCGTATGCCCATTTCTGTGCCTGGCGCGGCGCCAATTGGGAAAGGGTGGTTTTGACGCTGAAGGCAGCAGGAAAGCCTGCAGCCCCCAGGTCTGTGGGGCTACGCAAGAGGTTCCCAAAGAGCTTTAGAACAAGGCATTGTTTTTCCTGCTGGCTCCTTGGGCAGGGGACATATCTTCAGCCGTATAGCCATTTTTGTGCCTGGCGCGGCACCAAGTGGGAAACGGTCATGTCAAGGTTGAAGGCAGCAGGAAAGTCCTCAGCCCCCAGGTCTGTGGGGCTACGCAAGGGATTCACAAAGAGCTTTAGAACAAGGCACAGTTTTCCTGCTGGCTCCTTGGGTGCGGGAACCATCTCCAGCCGTATGGCCATTTTTGTGCCTGGTGCGGCGCCAAGTGGGAAAGGGTGGTGTCGAGGCTGAAGGCAGCAGGAAAGCCCGCAGCCCCCAGGTGTGTGGGGCTACGCAAGCGTTTCCAAAGAGCTTTAGAACAAGGCATAGTTTTCCCTGCTGGCTCTTTGGGCGGGGGACCCATCTCCAGCCGTATGGCCATTTTTGTGCCTGGAGCGACACCTAGTGGGAAAGCGTAGTATTGAGGCTGAAGGCAGCAGGAAAGCCTGCAGCCCCCAGGTCTGTGGGTGCTACGCAAGCGGTTCCCAAAGAGCTTTAGAACAAGGCCTAGTTTTCGCTGCTGGGTCTTTGGGCAGAGGACACATCTCCAGCCGTATGGCCATTTTTGTACCTCGCGTGGCGCCAAGTGGGAAAGGTTGGTGTCAAGGCTGAAGGCAGCAGGAAGGCCCGCCGCCCCCAGGTCTTTGGGGCTACGCAAGCGGTTCCCAAAGAGCTTTAGAACAAGGCATAGTTTTCCCTGCTGGCTCCTTGGGCGCGTGACCTATCTTCAGCCGTATAGCCATTTTTCTACCTGGCGCGGCACCAAGTGGGAAAGGGTCCTGTCAAGGCTGAATGCAGCAGGAAACTCCGCAGCCCCCAGGTCTGTGGGGCTACGCAAGTGATTCCCAAAGAGCTTTTAAACAAGGCATAGATTTCCCTGCTGACTCCTTGGGCGGGGGACCCATCTCCAGCCGTATGGCTTTTTTTGTGCCTGGCGCGGCGCCAAGTGGGAAAGGGTGGTGTCGAGGCTGAAGGCAGCAGGAAAGCCCGCAGCCCCCACGTCTGTGGGGCTACGCAAGAGGTTCCCAAAGAGCTTTAGAAAAAGGCATTGTTTTCCCTGCTGGTGCCTTTTGCGGGCGACCCATCTCCAGCCATATGGCCGTTTTTGTGCCTGGCGCGACGCCAAGTGGGAAAGGGTGGTGTGGAGGCTGAAGGCAGCAGGAAAGCCCGCAGCCCCCAGGTCTGTGGGTGCTACGCAAGCGGTTCCCAAAGAGCTTTAGAACACGGCCTAGTTTTCCCTGCTGGGTCTTTGGGCGGGGGACCAATCTCCATCCGTATGGCCATTTTTTTGCCTGGCGTGGCGCCAAGTGGGAAAGGGTGGTGTGGAGGCTGAAGGCAGCAGGAAAGCCCGCAGCCCCCAGGTCTGTGGGGCTACGCAAGCGTTTCCCAAAGAGCTTTAGAACAAGGCATAGTTTTCTCTGTTGGCTCTTTGAGCGGTAGACCTACCTCGACCCGTATGCCCATTTCTGTGCCTCGCGCGGCGCCAAGTGGGAAAGGGTGGTGTCGAGGCTGAAGGCAGCAGGAAGGCCCGCATCCCCCAGGTCTGTGGGGCTACGCAAGAGGTTCCCAAATAGCTTTAGAACAAGGCCTAGTTTTTCCTGCTGGCTCCTTGGGCGGGGGACCTATCTTCAGCTGTATAGCCATTTTTGTGCCTGGCGTGGCACCAAGTGGGAAAGGGTCATGTCAAGGCTGAAGGCAGCAGGAAAGCCCGCAGCCCCCAGGTCTGTGGGGCTACGCAAGTGATTCCCAAAGAGCTTTAGAACAAGGCATAGTTTTCCCTGCTGGCTCCTTGGGAGGGGGACCCATCTCCAGCCGTATGTCCATTTTTCTCCTGGCGCGGCGCCAAGTGGGAAAGTGTGGTGTGGAGGCTGAAGGCAGCAGGAAAGCCCGCAGCCCCCAGGTCTGTGGGGCTACACAAGCGTTTCCCAAAGAGCTTTAGAACAAGGCATAGTTTTCCCTGCTGGCTCCTTGGGTGGGGGACCCATCTCCAGCCGTATGGCTGTTTGTGTGCCTGGCGTGGCACCAAGTGGGAAAGGGTGGTGTCGAGGCTGAAGGCAGCAGGAAAGCCCGCAGCCCCCAGGTCTGTCGGGCTACGCAAGCGGTTCCCAAAGAGCTTTAGAACAAGGCCTAGTTTTCCCTGCTGGTTCCTTGTGCGGGGGACCCATCTCCAGCCATATGGCCATTTTTGTGCCTGGCGCGACGCCAAGTGGGAAAGGGTGGTGTCGAGGCTGAAGGCAGCAGGAAAGTCCGCAGCCCCCAGATCTGTGGGGCTACGCAAGCGTTTCCCAAAGAGCTTTAGAACAAGGCCTAGTTTTCCCTGCTGGCTCTTTGGGCGGGGGACCCATCTCCAGCCGTATAGCCATTTTTGTGCCTGGCGCGACGCCAAGTGGGAAAGGGTTGTGTCGAGGCTGAAGGCAGCAGGAAAGCCTGCAGCCCCCAGGTCTGCGTGGCTACGCAAGCGTTTCCCAAAAAGCTTTAGAACAAGGCCTGGTTTTCCCTGCTGGTTCCTTGGGCGTGGGACCAATCTCCATCCGTATGGCCATTTTTTTGCCTGGTGCGGCGCCAAGTGGGAAAGGGTGGTGTCGAGGCTGAAGGCAGCAGGAAAGCTCGCAGCCCCAGGTCTGTGGTGCTACGCAAGCGGTACCCTAAGAGCTTTTGAACAAGGCATAGTTTTCCCTGCTGGTTCCTTGGGCGGTGGACCCATCTCCAGCCTTATGGCCATTTTTGTGCCTGGAGCGACACCTAGTGGGAAAGCGTAGTATTGAGGCTGAAGGCAGCAGGAAAGCCTGCAGCCCCCAGGTCTGTGGGGCTACGCAAGTGATTCCCAAAGAGCTTTAGAACAAGGCCTAGTTTTCCCTGCTGGCTCCTTGGGCGGGGGACCCATCTCCAGCCGTATGTCCATTTTTGCTCCTGGCCCGGCGCCAAGTGGGAAAGGGTGGTGTCGAGGCTGAAGGCAGCAGGAAAGCCCGCAGCCCCCAGGTCTGTGGGGCTACGCAAGCGTTTCCCAAAGAGCTTTAGAACAAGGCCTAGTTTTCCCTGCTGGCTCCTTGGGTGGGGGACCCATCTCCAGCCGTATGGCCATTTTTGTGCCTGGTGCGGCGCCAAGTGGGAAAGGGTGTTTTTGAGGCTGAAGGCAGCAGGAAAGACCGCAGCCCCCAGGTGTGTGGGGCTACGCAAGCGGTTCCCAAAGAACTTTAGAACAAGGCCTAGTTTTCCCTGCTGGCTCTTTCGGCGTGGGACGCATCTCCAGCCGTATGGCTGTTTGTGTGCCTGGCGTGGCACCAAGTGGGAAAGGGTGGTGTCGAGGCTGAAGGCAGCAGGAAAGCCCGCAGCCCCCAGGTCTGTGGGGCTACGCAAGCGGTTCCCAAAGAGCTTTAGAACAAGGCATTGTTTTCCCTGCTGGTTCCTTGTGCGGGGGACCCATCTCCAGCCATATGGCCATTTTTGTGCCTGGCGCGACGCCAAGTGGGAAAGGGTGGTGTGGTGGCTGAGGGCAGCAGGAAAGTCCGCAGCCCCCAGATCTGTGGGGCTACGCAAGCGTTTCCCAAAGAGCTTTAGAAGAAGGCCTAGTTTTCCCTGCTGGCTCTTTGGGCGGGGGACCCATCTCCAGCCGTATAGCCATTTTTGTGCCTGGCGCGACGCCAAGTTCGAAAGGGTTGTGTCGAGGCTGAAGGCAGCAGGAAAGCCTGCAGCCCCCAGGTCTGCGTGGCTATGCAAGCGGTTCCCAAAAAGCTTTAGAACAAGGCCTGGTTTTCCCTGCTGGTTCCTTGGGCGTGGGACCAATCTCCATCCGTATGGCCATTTTTTTGCCTGGTGCGGCGCCAAGTGGGAAAGGGTGGTGTCGAGGCTGAAGGCAGCAGGAAAGCTCGCAGCCCCAGGTCTGTGGTGCTACGCAAGCGGTACCCTAAGAGCTTTTGAACAAGGCATAGTTTTCCCTGCTGGTTCCTTGGGCGGAGGACCCATCTCCAGCCTTATGGCCATTTTTGTGCCTGGAGCGACACCTAGTGGGAAAGCGTAGTATTGAGGCTGAAGGCAGCAGGAAAGCCTGCAGCCCCCAGGTCTGTGGGGCTACGCAAGCGGTTCCCAAAGAGCTTTAGAACAAGGCATAGTTTTCCCTGCTGCCTCTTTGGGCGGGGGACCCATCTCCAGCCGTATGGCTGTTTTTGTGCCTGGCGTGGCACCAAGTGGGAAAGGGTGTTTTTGAGGCTGAAGGCAGCAGGAAAGGCTGCAGCCCGCAGGTCTGTGGGGCTACGCAAGCGGTTCCCACAGAGCTTTAGAAGAAGGCATTGTTTTCCCTGCTGGCTCCTTGTGCGGGGGACCCATCTCCAGCCGTATGGCCATTTCTGTGCCTGGCGCGGCGCCAAGTGGGAAAGGGTGATGTCGAGGCTTAAGGCAGCAGAAAGGCCCGCAGCCCCCAGGTGTGTGGGGCTACGCAAGCGGTTCCCAAAGAACTTTAGAACAAGGCCTAAAATTCCCTGCTGGTTCTTTTGGCGTGGGACGCATCTCCAGCCATATGGCTTTTTTTGTGCCTGGCGTGGCACCAAGTGGGAAAGGGTGGTGTGGAGGCTAAAGGCAGCAGGAAAGCCCGCAGCCCCCAGGTCTGTGGGGCTATGCAAGCGGTTCCCAAAGAGCTTTAGAACAAGGCCTAGTTTTTCCTGCTGGCTCCTTGGGCGGGGGACCTATCTTCAGCTGTATAGCCATTTTTGTGCCTGTCGTGGCACCATTTGGGAAAGGGTCATGTCAAGGCTGAAGGCAGCAGGAAAGCCCGCAGCCCCCAGGTCTGTGGGGCTACGCAAGCGGTTCCCAAAGAGCTTTAGAACAAGGCCTAGTTTTCCCTGCTGGCTCCTTGGGCGGGGGACCCATCTCCAGCCGTATGTCCATTTTTGCTCCTGGCGCGGCGCCAAGTGGGAAAGGGTGGTGTCGAGGCTGAAGGCAGCAGAAAGGCCCGCAGCCCCCAGGTGTGTGGGGCTACGCAAGCGGTTCCCAAAGAACTTTAAAACAAGGCCTAATTTTCCCTGCTGGTTCTTTTGGCGTGGGACGCATCTCCAGCCGTATGGCTTTTTTTGTGCCTGGCATGGCACCAAGTGGGAAAGGGTGGTGTGGAGGCTGAAGGCAGCAGGAAAGCCCGCAGCCCCCAGGTCTGTGGGGCTACGCAAGCGGTTCCCAAAGAGCTTTAGAACAAGGCATAGTTTTCCCTGCTGGCTCCTTGTGCGGGGGGCCCATCTAAAGCCATATGGCCGTTTTTGTGCCTGGCGCGACGCCAAGTGGGAAAGGGTGGTGTCGAGGCTGAAGGCAGCAGGAAAGCCCGCAGCCCCCAGGTCTGTGGGGCTACGCAAGCGGTTCCCAAAGAGCTTTAGAAGAAGGCATTGTTTTCCCTGCTGGCTCCTTTTGCGGGCGACCCATCTCCAGCCATATGGCCATTTTTGTGCCTGGCGCGACGCCAAGTGGGAAAGGGTGGTGTCGAGGCTGAAGGCAGCAGGAAAGCCCGCAGCCCCCAGGTCTGTGGGTGCTACGCAAGCGGTTCCCAAAGAGCTTTAGAACACGGCCTAGTTTTCCCTGCTGGGTCTTTGGGCGGGGGACCAATCTCCATCCGTATGGCCATTTTTTTGCCTGGCGTGGCGCCAAGTGGGAAAGGGTGGTGTGGAGGCTGAAGGCAGCAGGAAAGCCCGCAGCCCCCAGGTCTGTGGGTCTACGCAAGCGTTTCCCAAAGAGTTTTAGAACAAGGCATAGTTTTCTCTGCTGGCTATTTGAGCGGTAGACCTACCTCGACCCGTATGCCCATTTCTGAGCCTGGCGCGACGCCAAGTGGGAAAGGGTGGTGTCGAGGCTGAAGGCAGCAGGAAGGCCCGCATCCCCCAGGTCTGTGGGGCTACGCAAGAGGTTCCCAAATAGCTTTAGAACAAGGCCTAGTTTTTCCTGCTAGCTCCTTGGGCGGGGGACCCATCTCCAGCCGTATGGCCATTTTTATTCCTGGCGCGGCGCCAAGTGGGAAAGTGTGGTGTCGAGGCTGAAGTCAGCAGGAAAGCCCGCAGCCCCCAGGTCTGTGGGGCTACGCAAGCATTTCCCAAAGAGCTTTAGAACGAGGCCTAGTTTTCCCTGCTAGCTCCTTGGGCGGGGGACCTATCTTCAGCTGTATAGCCATTTTTGTGCCTGGCGTGGCACCAAGTGGGAAAGGGTCATGTCAAGGCTGAAGGCAGCAGGAAAGCCCGCAGCCCCCAGGTCTGTGGGGCTACGCAAGTGATTCCCAAAGAGCTTTAGAACAAGGCATAGTTTTCCCTGCTGGCTCCTTGGGAGGGGGACCCATCTCCAGCCGTATGTCCATTTTTCTCCTGGCGCGGCGCCAAGTGGGAAAGTGTGGTGTGGAGGCTGAAGGCAGCAGGAAAGCCCGCAGCCCCCAGGTCTGTGGGGCTACACAAGCGTTTCCCAAAGAGCTTTAGAACAAGGCATAGTTTTCCCTGCTGGCTCCTTGGGTGGGGGACCCATCTCCAGCCGTATGGCTGTTTGTGTGCCTGGCGTGGCACCAAGTGGGAAAGGGTGGTGTCGAGGCTGAAGGCAGCAGGAAAGCCCGCAGCCCCCAGGTCTGTCGGGCTACGCAAGCGGTTCCCAAAGAGCTTTAGAACAAGGCCTAGTTTTCCCTGCTGGTTCCTTGTGCGGGGGACCCATCTCCAGCCATATGGCCATTTTTGTGCCTGGCGCGACGCCAAGTGGGAAAGGGTGGTGTCGAGGCTGAAGGCAGCAGGAAAGTCCGCAGCCCCCAGATCTGTGGGGCTACGCAAGCGTTTCCCAAAGAGCTTTAGAACAAGGCCTAGTTTTCCCTGCTGGCTCTTTGGGCGGGGGACCCATCTCCAGCCGTATAGCCATTTTTGTGCCTGGCGCGACGCCAAGTGGGAAAGGGTTGTGTCGAGGCTGAAGGCAGCAGGAAAGCCTGCAGCCCCCAGGTCTGCGTGGCTACGCAAGCGTTTCCCAAAAAGCTTTAGAACAAGGCCTGGTTTTCCCTGCTGGTTCCTTGGGCGTGGGACCAATCTCCATCCGTATGGCCATTTTTTTGCCTGGTGCGGCGCCAAGTGGGAAAGGGTGGTGTCGAGGCTGAAGGCAGCAGGAAAGCTCGCAGCCCCAGGTCTGTGGTGCTACGCAAGCGGTACCCTAAGAGCTTTTGAACAAGGCATAGTTTTCCCTGCTGGTTCCTTGGGCGGTGGACCCATCTCCAGCCTTATGGCCATTTTTGTGCCTGGAGCGACACCTAGTGGGAAAGCGTAGTATTGAGGCTGAAGGCAGCAGGAAAGCCTGCAGCCCCCAGGTCTGTGGGGCTACGCAAGTGATTCCCAAAGAGCTTTAGAACAAGGCCTAGTTTTCCCTGCTGGCTCCTTGGGCGGGGGACCCATCTCCAGCCGTATGTCCATTTTTGCTCCTGGCCCGGCGCCAAGTGGGAAAGGGTGGTGTCGAGGCTGAAGGCAGCAGGAAAGCCCGCAGCCCCCAGGTCTGTGGGGCTACGCAAGCGTTTCCCAAAGAGCTTTAGAACAAGGCCTAGTTTTCCCTGCTGGCTCCTTGGGTGGGGGACCCATCTCCAGCCGTATGGCCATTTTTGTGCCTGGTGCGGCGCCAAGTGGGAAAGGGTGTTTTTGAGGCTGAAGGCAGCAGGAAAGACCGCAGCCCCCAGGTGTGTGGGGCTACGCAAGCGGTTCCCAAAGAACTTTAGAACAAGGCCTAGTTTTCCCTGCTGGCTCTTTCGGCGTGGGACGCATCTCCAGCCGTATGGCTGTTTGTGTGCCTGGCGTGGCACCAAGTGGGAAAGGGTGGTGTCGAGGCTGAAGGCAGCAGGAAAGCCCGCAGCCCCCAGGTCTGTGGGGCTACGCAAGCGGTTCCCAAAGAGCTTTAGAACAAGGCATTGTTTTCCCTGCTGGTTCCTTGTGCGGGGGACCCATCTCCAGCCATATGGCCATTTTTGTGCCTGGCGCGACGCCAAGTGGGAAAGGGTGGTGTGGTGGCTGAGGGCAGCAGGAAAGTCCGCAGCCCCCAGATCTGTGGGGCTACGCAAGCGTTTCCCAAAGAGCTTTAGAAGAAGGCCTAGTTTTCCCTGCTGGCTCTTTGGGCGGGGGACCCATCTCCAGCCGTATAGCCATTTTTGTGCCTGGCGCGACGCCAAGTTCGAAAGGGTTGTGTCGAGGCTGAAGGCAGCAGGAAAGCCTGCAGCCCCCAGGTCTGCGTGGCTATGCAAGCGGTTCCCAAAAAGCTTTAGAACAAGGCCTGGTTTTCCCTGCTGGTTCCTTGGGCGTGGGACCAATCTCCATCCGTATGGCCATTTTTTTGCCTGGTGCGGCGCCAAGTGGGAAAGGGTGGTGTCGAGGCTGAAGGCAGCAGGAAAGCTCGCAGCCCCAGGTCTGTGGTGCTACGCAAGCGGTACCCTAAGAGCTTTTGAACAAGGCATAGTTTTCCCTGCTGGTTCCTTGGGCGGAGGACCCATCTCCAGCCTTATGGCCATTTTTGTGCCTGGAGCGACACCTAGTGGGAAAGCGTAGTATTGAGGCTGAAGGCAGCAGGAAAGCCTGCAGCCCCCAGGTCTGTGGGGCTACGCAAGCGGTTCCCAAAGAGCTTTAGAACAAGGCATAGTTTTCCCTGCTGCCTCTTTGGGCGGGGGACCCATCTCCAGCCGTATGGCTGTTTTTGTGCCTGGCGTGGCACCAAGTGGGAAAGGGTGTTTTTGAGGCTGAAGGCAGCAGGAAAGGCTGCAGCCCGCAGGTCTGTGGGGCTACGCAAGCGGTTCCCACAGAGCTTTAGAAGAAGGCATTGTTTTCCCTGCTGGCTCCTTGTGCGGGGGACCCATCTCCAGCCGTATGGCCATTTCTGTGCCTGGCGCGGCGCCAAGTGGGAAAGGGTGATGTCGAGGCTTAAGGCAGCAGAAAGGCCCGCAGCCCCCAGGTGTGTGGGGCTACGCAAGCGGTTCCCAAAGAACTTTAGAACAAGGCCTAAAATTCCCTGCTGGTTCTTTTGGCGTGGGACGCATCTCCAGCCATATGGCTTTTTTTGTGCCTGGCGTGGCACCAAGTGGGAAAGGGTGGTGTGGAGGCTAAAGGCAGCAGGAAAGCCCGCAGCCCCCAGGTCTGTGGGGCTATGCAAGCGGTTCCCAAAGAGCTTTAGAACAAGGCCTAGTTTTTCCTGCTGGCTCCTTGGGCGGGGGACCTATCTTCAGCTGTATAGCCATTTTTGTGCCTGTCGTGGCACCATTTGGGAAAGGGTCATGTCAAGGCTGAAGGCAGCAGGAAAGCCCGCAGCCCCCAGGTCTGTGGGGCTACGCAAGCGGTTCCCAAAGAGCTTTAGAACAAGGCCTAGTTTTCCCTGCTGGCTCCTTGGGCGGGGGACCCATCTCCAGCCGTATGTCCATTTTTGCTCCTGGCGCGGCGCCAAGTGGGAAAGGGTGGTGTCGAGGCTGAAGGCAGCAGAAAGGCCCGCAGCCCCCAGGTGTGTGGGGCTACGCAAGCGGTTCCCAAAGAACTTTAAAACAAGGCCTAATTTTCCCTGCTGGTTCTTTTGGCGTGGGACGCATCTCCAGCCGTATGGCTTTTTTTGTGCCTGGCATGGCACCAAGTGGGAAAGGGTGGTGTGGAGGCTGAAGGCAGCAGGAAAGCCCGCAGCCCCCAGGTCTGTGGGGCTACGCAAGCGGTTCCCAAAGAGCTTTAGAACAAGGCATAGTTTTCCCTGCTGGCTCCTTGTGCGGGGGGCCCATCTAAAGCCATATGGCCGTTTTTGTGCCTGGCGCGACGCCAAGTGGGAAAGGGTGGTGTCGAGGCTGAAGGCAGCAGGAAAGCCCGCAGCCCCCAGGTCTGTGGGGCTACGCAAGCGGTTCCCAAAGAGCTTTAGAAGAAGGCATTGTTTTCCCTGCTGGCTCCTTTTGCGGGCGACCCATCTCCAGCCATATGGCCATTTTTGTGCCTGGCGCGACGCCAAGTGGGAAAGGGTGGTGTCGAGGCTGAAGGCAGCAGGAAAGCCCGCAGCCCCCAGGTCTGTGGGTGCTACGCAAGCGGTTCCCAAAGAGCTTTAGAACACGGCCTAGTTTTCCCTGCTGGGTCTTTGGGCGGGGGACCAATCTCCATCCGTATGGCCATTTTTTTGCCTGGCGTGGCGCCAAGTGGGAAAGGGTGGTGTGGAGGCTGAAGGCAGCAGGAAAGCCCGCAGCCCCCAGGTCTGTGGGTCTACGCAAGCGTTTCCCAAAGAGTTTTAGAACAAGGCATAGTTTTCTCTGCTGGCTATTTGAGCGGTAGACCTACCTCGACCCGTATGCCCATTTCTGAGCCTGGCGCGACGCCAAGTGGGAAAGGGTGGTGTCGAGGCTGAAGGCAGCAGGAAGGCCCGCATCCCCCAGGTCTGTGGGGCTACGCAAGAGGTTCCCAAATAGCTTTAGAACAAGGCCTAGTTTTTCCTGCTAGCTCCTTGGGCGGGGGACCCATCTCCAGCCGTATGGCCATTTTTATTCCTGGCGCGGCGCCAAGTGGGAAAGTGTGGTGTCGAGGCTGAAGTCAGCAGGAAAGCCCGCAGCCCCCAGGTCTGTGGGGCTACGCAAGCATTTCCCAAAGAGCTTTAGAACGAGGCCTAGTTTTCCCTGCTAGCTCCTTGGGCGGGGGACCTATCTTCAGCTGTATAGCCATTTTTGTGCCTGGCGTGGCACCAAGTGGGAAAGGGTCATGTCAAGGCTGAAGGCAGCAGGAAAGCCCGCAGCCCCCAGGTCTGTGGGGCTACGCAAGTGATTCCCAAAGAGCTTTAGAACAAGGCATAGTTTTCCCTGCTGGCTCCTTGGGAGGGGGACCCATCTCCAGCCGTATGTCCATTTTTCTCCTGGCGCGGCGCCAAGTGGGAAAGTGTGGTGTGGAGGCTGAAGGCAGCAGGAAAGCCCGCAGCCCCCAGGTCTGTGGGGCTACGCAAGCATTTCCCAAAGAGCTTTAGAACAAGGCCTAGTTTTCCCTGCTGGCTCCTTGGGTGGGGGACCCATCTCCAGCCGTATGGCCATTTTTGTGCCTGGTGCGGCGCCAAGTGGGAAAGGGTGTTTTTGAGGCTGAAGGCAGCTGGAAAGCCCGCAGCCCCCAGGTGTGTGGGGCTACGCAAGCGGTTCCCAAAGAACTTTAGAACAAGGCCTAGTTTTCCCTGCTGGCTCTTTCGGCGTGGGACGCATCTCCAGCCGTATGGCTGTTTGTGTGCCTGGCGTGGCACCAAGTGGGAAAGGGTGGTGTCGAGGCTGAAGGCAGCAGGAAAGCCCGCAGCCCCCAGGTCTGTGGGGCTACGCAAGCGGTTCCCAAAGAGCTTTAGAACAAGGCATTGTTTTCCCTGCTGGTTCCTTGTGCGGGGGACCCATCTCCAGCCATATGGCCATTTTTGTGCCTGGCGCGACGCCAAGTGGGAAAGGGTGGTGTGGAGGCTGAAGGCAGCAGGAACGTCCGCAGCCCCCAGATATGTGGGGCTACGCAAGCGTTTCCAAAGAGCTTTAGAACAAGGCCTAGTTTTCCCTGCTGGCTCTTTGGGCGGTGGACCTACCTTGACCCGTATGCCCATTTTTGTGCCTGGCGCGGCGCCAATTGGGAAAGGGTCTTTTTGAGGCTGAAGGCAGCAGGAAAGGCTGCAGCCTGCAGGTCTGTGGGGCTACGCAAGCGGTTCCCACAAAGCTTTAGAACAAGGCATAGTTTTCCCTGCTGGCTCCTTGTGCGGGGGACCCATCTCCAGCCGTATGGCCATTTCTGTGCCTGGCGTGGCGCCAAGTGGGAAAGGGTGGTGTGGAGGCTGAAGGCAGCAGGAAAGCCCGCAGCCCCCAGGTCTGTGGGTCTACGCAAGCGTTTCCCAAAGAGTTTTAGAACAAGGCATAGTTTTCTCTGCTGGCTATTTGAGCGGTAGACCTACCTCGACCCGTATGCCCATTTCTGAGCCTGGCGCGACGCCAAGTGGGAAAGGGTGGTGTCGAGGCTGAAGGCAGCAGGAAGGCCCGCATCCCCCAGGTCTGTGGGGCTACGCAAGAGGTTCCCAAATAGCTTTAGAACAAGGCCTAGTTTTTCCTGCTAGCTCCTTGGGCGGGGGACCCATCTCCAGCCGTATGGCCATTTTTATTCCTGGCGCGGCGCCAAGTGGGAAAGTGTGGTGTCGAGGCTGAAGTCAGCAGGAAAGCCCGCAGCCCCCAGGTCTGTGGGGCTACGCAAGCATTTCCCAAAGAGCTTTAGAACGAGGCCTAGTTTTCCCTGCTAGCTCCTTGGGCGGGGGACCTATCTTCAGCTGTATAGCCATTTTTGTGCCTGGCGTGGCACCAAGTGGGAAAGGGTCATGTCAAGGCTGAAGGCAGCAGGAAAGCCCGCAGCCCCCAGGTCTGTGGGGCTACGCAAGTGATTCCCAAAGAGCTTTAGAACAAGGCATAGTTTTCCCTGCTGGCTCCTTGGGAGGGGGACCCATCTCCAGCCGTATGTCCATTTTTCTCCTGGCGCGGCGCCAAGTGGGAAAGTGTGGTGTGGAGGCTGAAGGCAGCAGGAAAGCCCGCAGCCCCCAGGTCTGTGGGGCTACGCAAGCATTTCCCAAAGAGCTTTAGAACAAGGCCTAGTTTTCCCTGCTGGCTCCTTGGGTGGGGGACCCATCTCCAGCCGTATGGCCATTTTTGTGCCTGGTGCGGCGCCAAGTGGGAAAGGGTGTTTTTGAGGCTGAAGGCAGCTGGAAAGCCCGCAGCCCCCAGGTGTGTGGGGCTACGCAAGCGGTTCCCAAAGAACTTTAGAACAAGGCCTAGTTTTCCCTGCTGGCTCTTTCGGCGTGGGACGCATCTCCAGCCGTATGGCTGTTTGTGTGCCTGGCGTGGCACCAAGTGGGAAAGGGTGGTGTCGAGGCTGAAGGCAGCAGGAAAGCCCGCAGCCCCCAGGTCTGTGGGGCTACGCAAGCGGTTCCCAAAGAGCTTTAGAACAAGGCATTGTTTTCCCTGCTGGTTCCTTGTGCGGGGGACCCATCTCCAGCCATATGGCCATTTTTGTGCCTGGCGCGACGCCAAGTGGGAAAGGGTGGTGTGGAGGCTGAAGTCAGCAGGAACGTCCGCAGCCCCCAGATATGTGGGGCTACGCAAGCGTTTCCAAAGAGCTTTAGAACAAGGCCTAGTTTTCCCTGCTGGCTCTTTGGGCGGTGGACCTACCTTGACCCGTATGCCCATTTTTGTGCCTGGCGCGGCGCCAATTGGGAAAGGGTCTTTTTGAGGCTGAAGGCAGCAGGAAAGGCTGCAGCCTGCAGGTCTGTGGGGCTACGCAAGCGGTTCCCACAAAGCTTTAGAACAAGGCATAGTTTTCCCTGCTGGCTCCTTGTGCGGGGGACCCATCTCCAGCCGTATGGCCATTTCTGTGCCTGGCGCGGCGCCAAGTGGGAAAGGGTGGTGTCGAGGCTGAAGGCAGCAGGAAAGCCCGCAGCCCCCAGGTGTGTGGGGCTACGCAAGCGTTTCCCAAAGAATTTTTGAACAAGGCCTAATTTTCCCTGCTGGTTCTTTTGGCGTGGGACGCATCTCCAGCCGTATGGCTTTTTTTCTGCCTGGCGTGGCACCAAGTGGGAAAGGGTGGTGTGGAGGCTGAAGGCAGCAGGAAAGCCCTCAGCCCCCAGGTCTGTGGGGCTATGCAAGCGGTTCCCAAAGAGCTTTAGAACAAGGCATAGATTTACCTGCTGGCTCTTTGGGCGGGGGACCCATCTCCAGCCGTATAGCCATTTTTGTGCCTGGCGCGCCGCCAAGTGGGAAAGGGTGGTGTCGAGGCTGAAGGCAGCAGGAAAGCCCGCAGCCCCCAGGTCTGTGGGGCTACGCAATCGGTTCCCAAAGAGCTTTAGAACAAGGCCTGGTTTTCCCTGCTGGCTCCTCGGGCGTGGGACGCATCTCCATCCGTAAGGCCATTTTTGTGCCTGGCGCGGCGCCAAGTGGGAAAGGGTGGTGTCGAGGCTGAAGGCAGCAGGAAAGCTCGCAGCCCCAGGTCTGTGGGGCTACGCAAGAGGTTCCCAAATAGCTTTAGAACAAGGCCTAGTTTTTCCTGCTGGCTCCTTGGGCGGGGGACCTATCTTCAGCCGTATAGCCATTTTTGTGCCTGGCGCGGCACCAAGTGGGAAAGGGTCATGTCAAGGTTGAAGGCAGCTGGAAAGCCCTCAGCCCCCAGGTCTGTGGGTCTACGCAAGGGATTCCCAAATAGCTTTAGAACAAGGCATAGTTTTCCCTGCTGGCTCCTTGTGCGGGGACCCATCTCCAGCCGTATGGCCATTTTTGTGCCTGGAGTGACACCTAGTGGGAAAGCGTAGTATTGAGGCTGAAGGCAGCAGGAAAGCCTGCAGCCCCCAGGTCTGTGGGTGCTACGCAAGCGGTTCCCAAAGAGCTTTAGAAGAAGGCATTGTTTTCTCTGCTGGCTCCTTGTGCGGGGGACGCATCTCCAGCCATATGGCCATTTTTGTGCCTGGCGCAGCGCCAAGTGGGAAAGGGTGGTGTCGAGGCTGAAGGCAGCAGGAAAGCCCGCAGCCCCCAGGTCTCTGGGGCTACGCAAGCGTTTCCAAAAGAGCTTTAGAACAAGGCATAGATTTCCCTGCTGGCTCTTTGGGCGGGGGACCTATCTCCAGTCATATGGCTGTTTTTGTGCCTGGCGTGGCACCAAGTGGGAAAGGGTGGTGTCGAGGCTGAAGGCAGCAGGAAAGCCCGCAGCCCCCAGGTCTGTGGGGCTACGCAAGCGGTTCCCAAAGAGCTTTAGAAGAAGGCATTGTTTTCCCTGCTGGCTCCTTGGGCGCGCGACCCATCTCCAGCCATATGGCCATTTTTGTGCCTGGCGCGACGCCAAGTGGGAAAGGGTGGTATCGAGGCTAAAGGCAGAAGGAAAGCCCGCAGCCCCAAGGTCTGTGGGGCTACGCAAGCGGTTCCCAAAGAGCTTTAGAACAAGGCCTAGTTTTCCCTGCTGGCTCCTTGGGTGGCGGACCCATCTCCAGCCGTATAGCCATTTTTGTGCCTGGCGCGGCGCCAAGTGGGAAAGGGTGGTGTGGAGGCTGAAGGCAGCAGGAAAGCCCGCAGCCCCCAGGTCTGTGGGGCTACGCAAGCGGTTCCCAAAGAGCTTTAGAAGAAGGCATTGTTTTCCCTGCTGGCTCCTTGGGCGCGCGACCCATCTCCAGCCATATGGCCATTTTTGTGCCTGGCGCGACGCCAAGTGGGAAAGGGTGGTATCGAGGCTGAAAGCAGCATGAAAGCCCGCAGCCCCCAGGTCTGTGGGGCTACGCAAGAGGTTCCCAAAGAGCTTTAGAACAAGGCCTAGTTTACTCTGCTGGCTCCTTGGGTGGCGGACCCATCTCCAGCCGTATAGCCATTTTTGTGCCTGGCGCGGCGCCAAGTGGGAAAGGGTGGTGTGGAGGCTGAAGGCAGCAGGAAAGCCCGCAGCCCCCAGGTCTGTGGGGCTACGCAAGAGGTTCCCAAAGAGCTTTAGAACAATGCCTGGTTTTCCCTGCTGGCTCCTTGGGCATGGGATAAATCTCCATCCGTATGGCCATTTTTGTGCCTGGCGCGGCGCCAAGTGGGAAAGGGTGGTGTCGAGGCTGAAGGCAGCAGGAAAGCTTGCAGCCCCGAGGTCTGTGGGTGCTACGCAAGCGGTTCCCAAAGAGCTTTAGAACAAGGCCTAGTTTTCCCTGCTGGGTCTTTGAGCGGGGGACACATCTATAGCCGTATGGCTGTTTTTGTGCCTGGCGTGGCACCAAGTGGGAAAGAGTGGTGTGGAGGCTGAAGGCAGCAGGAAAGCCCGCAGCCCCCAGGTCTGTGGGGCTACGCAAGCATTTCCCAAAGAGCTTTAGAACAAGGCATATTTTTCCCTGCTGTTTCCGTGGGTGGGGGACCCATCTCCAACTGTATGGCCATTTTTGTGCCTGGTGCGGCGCCAAGTGGGAAAGGGTGGTGTCGAGGCTGAAGGCAGCAGGAAAGCCCGCAGCCCCCAGGTGTGAGGGGCTACGCAAGCGGTTCCCAAAGGGCTTTAGAACAAGGCATAGTTTTCCCTGCTGGCTCTTTCGGTGTGGGACGCATCTCCAGCCGTATGGCTGTTTTTGTGCCTGGCGTGCCACCAAGTGGGAAAGGGTGGTTTGGAGGTTGAAGGTAGCAGGAAAGGTCTCAGCCCCTGGTCTATGGGGCTAATCAAGCGGTTCCCATAGAGCTTTAGAACAAGGCATAGTTTTCCCTGCTGGTTCCTTGGGAGGGGGACCCATCTTCAGCCGTATGGCCATTTTTGTGCCTGGAGCGACACCTAGTGGGAAAGGGTGGTGTGGAGGCTGAAGGCACCAGGAAAGCCTGCAGCCCCCAGGTCTGTGGGTGCTACGCAAGCGGTTCCCAAAGAGCTTTAGAACAAGGCCTAGTTTTCCCTGCTGGCTCTTTGAACGGGGGACACATCTCCAGCCGTATGGCTGTTTTTGTGCCTGGCGTGGCACCAAGTGGGAAAGAGTGGTGTGGAGGCTGAAGGCAGCAGGAAAGCCCGCAGCCCCCAGGTCTGTGGGGCTACGCAAGCGGTTCCAAAAGAGCTTTAGAACAAGGCATATTTTTCCCTGCTGGTTCCGTGGGTGGGGGACCCATCTCCAGCCGTATGGCCATTTTTGTGCCTGGTGCGGCGCCAAGTGGGAAAGGGTGGTGTGGAGGCTGAAGGCAGCAGGAAAGCCCGCAGCCCCCAGGTGTGTGGGGCTACGCAAGCGGTTCCCAAAGGGCTTTAGAACAAGGCATAGTTTTCCCTGCTGGTTATTTCGCTGTGCGACGCATCTCCAGCCGTATGGGTGTTTTTGTGCCTGCCGTGGCACCAAGCAGGAAGGGTGGTGTGGAGGCTGAAGGCAGCAGGAAAGCTTGCAGCCCGAGGTCTGTGGGGCTACGCAAGCGGTGCCCTAAGAGCTTTAGAACAAGGCTTAGTTTTCCAGCTGGTTCCTTGGGCGGGGGACCAATCTCCAGCCGTATGGCCATTTTTGTGCCTGGAGGGACACCTAGTGGGAAAGCGTAGTATTGAGGCTGAAGGCAGCAGAAAAGCCCGCAGCCCCCAGGTCTGTGGGGCTACGCAAGACGTTCCCTAAAGAGCTTTAGAACAAGGCATAGTTTCCCCTGCTGGCTCCTTGGGCGGGGGACCCATCTCCAGCCGTATAGCCATTTTTGTGCCTGGCGCGATGCCAAGTGGGAAAGGGTGGTGTCGAGGCTGAAGGCAGCAGGAAAGCCCGCACCCCCCAGGTCTGTGGGGCTACGCAAGCGGTTCCCAAAGAGCTTTAGAACAAGGCCTAGTTTTCCCTGCTGGGTCTTGGAGCGGGGGACAAATCTCCAGCCGTATGGCTGTTTTTGTGCCTGGCGTGGCGCCAAGTGGGAAAGAGTGGTGTGGAGGCTGAAGGCAGCAGGAAAGCTTGCAGCCCCAGGTCTGTGGGGCTACGCAAGAGGGTCCCAAATAGCTTCAGAACAATGCCTAGTTTTCCCTGCTGGCTCCTTGGGCGGGTGACCCATCTCCAGCCGTATGGCCATTTTTGTGCCTGGCGTGGCGCCAAGTGGGAAAGGGTGGTTTTGAGGCTGAAGGCAGCAGGAAAGCCTGCAGCCCCCAGGTCTGTGGGGCTAGGCAAGCGGTTCCCACAGAGCTTTAGACAAGGCATTGTTTTCCCTGCTGGCTCCTTGGGTGGGGGACCCATCTCCAGCCGTATGGCCATTTTTGTGCCTGGCGCGGCGCCAAGTGGGAAAGGGTGGTGTCGAGGCTGAAGGCATCAGGAAAGCCCACAGCCCCCAGGTCTGTGGGGCTACGCAAGCGGTTCCCTAAGAGCTTTAGAACAAGGCATTGTTTTCCCTGCTGGCTCCTTCGGCGGGGGACCCATCTTCAGCGGCATGGCCATTATTGTGCCTGGAGCGACACCTAGTGGAAAAGCGTAGTATTGAGGCTGAAGGCAGCAGGAAAGCCTGCAGCCCCCAGGTCTGTGGGGCTACGCAAGCGTTTCCCAAAGAGCTTTAGAACAAGGCCTAGTTTTCCCTGCTGGCTCTTTGGGCGGGGGACCCATCTCTAGCCGTATAGCCATTTTTGTGCCTGGCGCGACGCCAAGTGGGAAAGGGTTGTGTCGAGGCTGAAGGCAGCAGGAAAGCCTGCAGCCCCCAGGTCTGCGTGGCTACGCAAGCGTTTCCCAAAAAGCTTTAGAACAAGGCCTGGTTTTCCCTGCTGGTTCCTTGGGCGTGGGACCAATCTCCATCCGTATGGCCATTTTTTTGCCTGGTGCGGCGCCAAGTGGGAAAGGGTGGTGTCGAGGCTGAAGGCAGCAGGAAAGCTCGCAGCCCCAGGTCTGTGGTGCTACGCAAGCGGTACCCTAAGAGCTTTTGAACAAGGCATAGTTTTCCCTGCTGGTTCCTTGGGCGGAGGACCCATCTCCAGCCTTATGGCCATTTTTGTGCCTGGAGCGACACCTAGTGGGAAAGCGTAGTATTGAGGCTGAAGGCAGCAGGAAAGCCTGCAGCCCCCAGGTCTGTGGGGCTACGCAAGTGATTCCCAAAGAGCTTTAGAACAAGGCCTAGTTTTCCCTGCTGGCTCCTTGGGCGGGGGACCCATCTCCAGCCGTATGTCCATTTTTGCTCCTGGCCCGGCGCCAAGTGGGAAAGGGTGGTGTCGAGGCTGAAGGCAGCAGGAAAGCCCGCAGCCCCCAGGTCTGTGGGGCTACGCAAGCGTTTCCCAAAGAGCTTTAGAACAAGGCCTAGTTTTCCCTGCTGGCTCCTTGGGTGGGGGACCCATCTCCAGCCGTATGGCCATTTTTGTGCCTGGTGCGGCGCCAAGTGGGAAAGGGTGTTTTTGAGGCTGAAGGCAGCAGGAAAGACCGCAGCCCCCAGGTGTGTGGGGCTACGCAAGCGGTTCCCAAAGAACTTTAGAACAAGGCCTAGTTTTCCCTGCTGGCTCTTTCGGCGTGGGACGCATCTCCAGCCGTATGGCTGTTTGTGTGCCTGGCGTGGCACCAAGTGGGAAAGGGTGGTGTCGAGGCTGAAGGCAGCAGGAAAGCCTGCAGCCCCCAGGTCTGCATGGCTACGCAAGCGTTTCCCAAAAAGCTTTAGAACAAGGCCTGGTTTTCCCTGCTGGTTCCTTGGGCGTGGGACCAATCTCCATCCGTATGGCCATTTTTTTGCCTGGTGCGGCGCCAAGTGGGAAAGGGTGGTGTCGAGGCTGAAGGCAGCAGGAAAGCTCGCAGCCCCAGGTCTGTGGTGCTACGCAAGCGGTACCCTAAGAGCTTTTGAACAAGGCATAGTTTTCCCTGCTGGTTCCTTGGGCGGAGGACCCATCTCCAGCCTTATGGCCATTTTTGTGCCTGGAGCGACACCTAGTGGGAAAGCGTAGTATTGAGGCTGAAGGCAGCAGGAAAGCCTGCAGCCCCCAGGTCTGTGGGGCTACGCAAGTGATTCCCAAAGAGCTTTAGAACAAGGCCTAGTTTTCCCTGCTGGCTCCTTGGGCGGGGGACCCATCTCCAGCCGTATGTCCATTTTTGCTCCTGGCCCGGCGCCAAGTGGGAAAGGGTGGTGTCGAGGCTGAAGGCAGCAGGAAAGCCCGCAGCCCCCAGGTCTGTGGGGCTACGCAAGCGTTTCCCAAAGAGCTTTAGAACAAGGCCTAATTTTCCCTGCTGGCTCCTTGGGTGGGGGACCCATCTCCAGCCGTATGGCCATTTTTGTGCCTGGTGCGGCGCCAAGTGGGAAAGGGTGTTTTTGAGGCTGAAGGCAGCAGGAAAGACCGCAGCCCCCAGGTGTGTGGGGCTACGCAAGCGGTTCCCAAAGAACTTTAGAACAAGGCCTAGTTTTCCCTGCTGGCTCTTTCGGCGTGGGACGCATCTCCAGCCGTATGGCTGTTTGTGTGCCTGGCGTGGCACCAAGTGGGAAAGGGTGGTGTCGAGGCTGAAGGCAGCAGGAAAGCCCGCAGCCCCCAGGTCTGTGGGGCTACGCAAGCGGTTCCCAAAGAGCTTTAGAACAAGGCATTGTTTTCCCTGCTGGTTCCTTGTGCGGGGGACCCATCTCCAGCCATATGGCCATTTTTGTGCCTGGCGCGACGCCAAGTGGGAAAGGGTGGTGTGGTGGCTGAGGGCAGCAGGAAAGTCCGCAGCCCCCAGATCTGTGGGGCTACGCAAGCGTTTCCCAAAGAGCTTTAGAAGAAGGCCTAGTTTTCCCTGCTGGCTCTTTGGGCGGGGGACCCATCTCCAGCCGTATAGCCATTTTTGTGCCTGGCGCGACGCCAAGTGGGAAAGGGTTGTGTCGAGGCTGAAGGCAGCAGGAAAGCCTGCAGCCCCCAGGTCTGCGTGGCTATGCAAGCGGTTCCCAAAAAGCTTTAGAACAAGGCCTGGTTTTCCCTGCTGGTTCCTTGGGCGTGGGACCAATCTCCATCCGTATGGCCATTTTTTTGCCTGGTGCGGCGCCAAGTGGGAAAGGGTGGTGTCGAGGCTGAAGGCAGCAGGAAAGCTCGCAGCCCCAGGTCTGTGGTGCTACGCAAGCGGTACCCTAAGAGCTTTTGAACAAGGCATAGTTTTCCCTGCTGGTTCCTTGGGCGGAGGACCCATCTCCAGCCTTATGGCCATTTTTGTGCCTGGAGCGACACCTAGTGGGAAAGCGTAGTATTGAGGCTGAAGGCAGCAGGAAAGCCTGCAGCCCCCAGGTCTGTGGGGCTACGCAAGCGGTTCCCAAAGAGCTTTAGAACAAGGCATAGTTTTCCCTGCTGCCTCTTTGGGCGGGGGACCCATCTCCAGCCGTATGGCTGTTTTTGTGCCTGGCGTGGCACCAAGTGGGAAAGGGTGTTTTTGAGGCTGAAGGCAGCAGGAAAGGCTGCAGCCCGCAGGTCTGTGGGGCTACGCAAGCGGTTCCCACAGAGCTTTAGAAGAAGGCATTGTTTTCCCTGCTGGCTCCTTGTGCGGGGGACCCATCTCCAGCCGTATGGCCATTTCTGTGCCTGGCGCGGCGCCAAGTGGGAAAGGGTGATGTCGAGGCTTAAGGCAGCAGAAAGGCCCGCAGCCCCCAGGTGTGTGGGGCTACGCAAGCGGTTCCCAAAGAACTTTAGAACAAGGCCTAAAATTCCCTGCTGGTTCTTTTGGCGTGGGACGCATCTCCAGCCATATGGCTTTTTTTGTGCCTGGCGTGGCACCAAGTGGGAAAGGGTGGTGTGGAGGCTAAAGGCAGCAGGAAAGCCCGCAGCCCCCAGGTCTGTGGGGCTATGCAAGCGGTTCCCAAAGAGCTTTAGAACAAGGCCTAGTTTTTCCTGCTGGCTCCTTGGGCGGGGGACCTATCTTCAGCTGTATAGCCATTTTTGTGCCTGTCGTGGCACCATTTGGGAAAGGGTCATGTCAAGGCTGAAGGCAGCAGGAAAGCCCGCAGCCCCCAGGTCTGTGGGGCTACGCAAGCGGTTCCCAAAGAGCTTTAGAACAAGGCCTAGTTTTCCCTGCTGGCTCCTTGGGCGGGGGACCCATCTCCAGCCGTATGTCCATTTTTGCTCCTGGCGCGGCGCCAAGTGGGAAAGGGTGGTGTCGAGGCTGAAGGCAGCAGAAAGGCCCGCAGCCCCCAGGTGTGTGGGGCTACGCAAGCGGTTCCCAAAGAACTTTAAAACAAGGCCTAATTTTCCCTGCTGGTTCTTTTGGCGTGGGACGCATCTCCAGCCGTATGGCTTTTTTTGTGCCTGGCATGGCACCAAGTGGGAAAGGGTGGTGTGGAGGCTGAAGGCAGCAGGAAAGCCCGCAGCCCCCAGGTCTGTGGGGCTACGCAAGCGGTTCCCAAAGAGCTTTAGAACAAGGCATAGTTTTCCCTGCTGGCTCCTTGTGCGGGGGGCCCATCTAAAGCCATATGGCCGTTTTTGTGCCTGGCGCGACGCCAAGTGGGAAAGGGTGGTGTCGAGGCTGAAGGCAGCAGGAAAGCCCGCAGCCCCCAGGTCTGTGGGGCTACGCAAGCGGTTCCCAAAGAGCTTTAGAAGAAGGCATTGTTTTCCCTGCTGGCTCCTTTTGCGGGCGACCCATCTCCAGCCATATGGCCATTTTTGTGCCTGGCGCGACGCCAAGTGGGAAAGGGTGGTGTCGAGGCTGAAGGCAGCAGGAAAGCCCGCAGCCCCCAGGTCTGTGGGTGCTACGCAAGCGGTTCCCAAAGAGCTTTAGAACACGGCCTAGTTTTCCCTGCTGGGTCTTTGGGCGGGGGACCAATCTCCATCCGTATGGCCATTTTTTTGCCTGGCGTGGCGCCAAGTGGGAAAGGGTGGTGTGGAGGCTGAAGGCAGCAGGAAAGCCCGCAGCCCCCAGGTCTGTGGGGCTACGCAAGCGTTTCCCAAAGAGTTTTAGAACAAGGCATAGTTTTCTCTGCTGGCTCTTTGAGCGGTAGACCTACCTCGACCCGTATGCCCATTTCTGAGCCTGGCGCGACGCCAAGTGGGAAAGGGTGGTGTCGAGGCTGAAGGCAGCAGGAAGGCCCGCATCCCCCAGGTCTGTGGGGCTACGCAAGAGGTTCCCAAATAGCTTTAGAACAAGGCCTAGTTTTTCCTGCTAGCTCCTTGGGCGGGGGACCCATCTCCAGCCGTATGGCCATTTTTATTCCTGGCGCGGCGCCAAGTGGGAAAGTGTGGTGTCGAGGCTGAAGTCAGCAGGAAAGCCCGCAGCCCCCAGGTCTGTGGGGCTACGCAAGCATTTCCCAAAGAGCTTTAGAACGAGGCCTAGTTTTCCCTGCTAGCTCCTTGGGCGGGGGACCTATCTTCAGCTGTATAGCCATTTTTGTGCCTGGCGTGGCACCAAGTGGGAAAGGGTCATGTCAAGGCTGAAGGCAGCAGGAAAGCCCGCAGCCCCCAGGTCTGTGGGGCTACGCAAGTGATTCCCAAAGAGCTTTAGAACAAGGCATAGTTTTCCCTGCTGGCTCCTTGGGAGGGGGACCCATCTCCAGCCGTATGTCCATTTTTCTCCTGGCGCGGCGCCAAGTGGGAAAGTGAGGTGTGGAGGCTGAAGGCAGCAGGAAAGCCCGCAGCCCCCAGGTCTGTGGGGCTACACAAGCGTTTCCCAAAGAGCTTTAGAACAAGGCATAGTTTTCCCTGCTGGCTCCTTGGGTGGGGGACCCATCTCCAGCCGTATGGCTGTTTGTTGCCTGGCGTGGCACCAAGTGGGAAAGGGTGGTGTCGAGGCTGAAGGCAGCAGGAAAGCCCGCAGCCCCCAGGTCTGTCGGGCTACGCAAGCGGTTCCCAAAGAGCTTTAGAACAAGGCCTAGTTTTCCCTGCTGGTTCCTTGTGCGGGGGACCCATCTCCAGCCATATGGCCATTTTTGTGCCTGGCGCGACGCCAAGTGGGAAGGGGTGGTGTCGAGGCTGAAGGCAGCAGGAAAGTCCGCAGCCCCCAGATCTGTGGGGCTACGCAAGCGTTTCCCAAAGAGCTTTAGAACAAGGCCTAGTTTTCCCTGCTGGCTCTTTGGGCGGGGGACCCATCTCCAGCCGTATAGCCATTTTTGTGCCTGGCGCGACGCCAAGTGGGAAAGGGTTGTGTCGAGGCTGAAGGCAGCAGGAAAGCCTGCAGCCCCCAGGTCTGCGTGGCTACGCAAGCGTTTCCCAAAAAGCTTTAGAACAAGGCCTGGTTTTCCCTGCTGGTTCCTTGGGCGTGGGACCAATCTCCATCCGTATGGCCATTTTTTTGCCTGGTGCGGCGCCAAGTGGGAAAGGGTGGTGTCGAGGCTGAAGGCAGCAGGAAAGCTCGCAGCCCCAGGTCTGTGGTGCTACGCAAGCGGTACCCTAAGAGCTTTTGAACAAGGCATAGTTTTCCCTGCTGGTTCCTTGGGCGGAGGACCCATCTCCAGCCTTATGGCCATTTTTGTGCCTGGAGCGACACCTAGTGGGAAAGCGTAGTATTGAGGCTGAAGGCAGCAGGAAAGCCTGCAGCCCCCAGGTCTGTGGGGCTACGCAAGTGATTCCCAAAGAGCTTTAGAACAAGGCCTAGTTTTCCCTGCTGGCTCCTTGGGCGGGGGACCCATCTCCAGCCGTATGTCCATTTTTGCTCCTGGCGCGGCGCCAAGTGGGAAAGGGTGGTGTCGAGGCTGAAGGCAGCAGGAAAGCCCGCAGCCCCCAGGTCTGTCGGGCTACGCAAGCGGTTCCCAAAGAGCTTTAGAACAAGGCCTAGTTTTCCCTGCTGGCTCCTTGGGTGGGGGACCCATCTCCAGCCGTATGGCCATTTTTCTGCCTGGTGCGGCGCCAAGTGGGAAAGGGTGTTTTTGAGGCTGAAGGCAGCAGGAAAGACCGCAGCCCCCAGGTGTGTGGGGCTACGCAAGCGGTTCCCAAAGAACTTTAGAACAAGGCCTAGTTTTCCCTGCTGGCTCTTTCGGCGTGGGACGCATCTCCAGCCGTATGGCTGTTTGTGTGCCTGGCGTGGCACCAAGTGGGAAAGGGTGGTGTCGAGGCTGAAGGCAGCAGGAAAGCCCGCAGCCCCCAGGTCTGTGGGGCTACGCAAGCGGTTCCCAAAGAGCTTTAGAACATGGAATTGTTTTCCCTGCTGGTTCCTTGTGCGGGGGACCCATCTCCAGCCATATGGCCATTTTTGTGCCTGGCGCGAAGCCAAGTGGGAAAGGGTGGTGTGGTGGCTGAGGGCAGCAGGAAAGTCCGCAGCCCCCAGATCTGTGGGGCTACGCAAGCGTTTCCCAAAGAGCTTTAGAAGAAGGCCTAGTTTTCCCTGCTGGCTCTTTGGGCGGGGGACCCATCTCCAGCCGTATAGCCATTTTTGTGCCTGGCGCGACGCCAAGTGGGAAAGGGTTGTGTCGAGGCTGAAGGCAGCAGGAAAGCCTGCAGCCCCCAGGTCTGCGTGGCTATGCAAGCGGTTCCCAAAAAGCTTTAGAACAAGGCCTGGTTTTCCCTGCTGGTTCCTTGGGCGTGGGACCAATCTCCATCCGTATGGCCATTTTTTTGCCTGGTGCGGCGCCAAGTGGGAAAGGGTGGTGTCGAGGCTGAAGGCAGCAGGAAAGCTCGCAGCCCCAGGTCTGTGGTGCTACGCAAGCGGTACCCTAAGAGCTTTTGAACAAGGCATAGTTTTCCCTGCTGGTTCCTTGGGCGGGGGACCCATCTCCAGCCTTATGGCCATTTTTGTGCCTGGAGCGACACCTAGTGGGAAAGCGTAGTATTGAGGCTGAAGGCAGCAGGAAAGCCTGCAGCCCCCAGGTCTGTGGGGCTACGCAAGCGGTTCCCAAAGAGCTTTAGAACAAGGCATAGTTTTCCCTGCTGCCTCTTTGGGCGGGGGACCCATCTCCAGCCGTATGGCTGTTTTTGTGCCTGGCGTGGCACCAAGTGGGAAAGGGTGTTTTTGAGGCTGAAGGCAGCAGGAAAGGCTGCAGCCCGCAGGTCTGTGGGGCTACGCAAGCGGTTCCCACAGAGCTTTAGAAGAAGGCATTGTTTTCCCTGCTGGCTCCTTGTGCGGGGGACCCATCTCCAGCCGTATGGCCATTTCTGTGCCTGGCGCGGCGCCAAGTGGGAAAGGGTGATGTCGAGGCTTAAGGCAGCAGAAAGGCCCGCAGCCCCCAGGTGTGTGGGGCTACGCAAGCGGTTCCCAAAGAACTTTAGAACAAGGCCTAATTTTCCCTGTTGGTTCTTTTGGCGTGGGACGCATCTCCAGCCATATGGCTTTTTTTGTGCCTGGCGTGGCACCAAGTGGGAAAGGGTGGTGTGGAGGCTAAAGGCAGCAGGAAAGCCCGCAGCCCCCAGGTCTGTGGGGCTATGCAAGCGGTTCCCAAAGAGCTTTAGAACAAGGCCTAGTTTTTCCTGCTGGCTCCTTGGGCGGGGGACCTATCTTCAGCTGTATAGCCATTTTTGTGCCTGTCGTGGCACCAAGTGGGAAAGGGTCATGTCAAGGCTGAAGGCAGCAGGAAAGCCCGCAGCCCCCAGGTCTGTGGGGCTACGCAAGCGGTTCCCAAAGAGCTTTAGAACAAGGCCTAGTTTTCCCTGCTGGCTCCTTGGGCGGGGGACCCATCTCCAGCCGTATGTCCATTTTTGCTCCTGGCGCGGCGCCAAGTGGGAAAGGGTGGTGTCGAGGCTGAAGGCAGCAGAAAGGCCCGCAGCCCCCAGGTGTGTGGGGCTACGCAAGCGGTTCCCAAAGAACTTTAAAACAAGGCCTAATTTTCCCTGCTGGTTCTTTTGGCGTGGGACGCATCTCCAGCCGTATGGCTTTTCTTGTGCCTGGCATGGCACCAAGTGGGAAAGGGTGGTGTGGAGGCTGAAGGCAGCAGGAAAGCCCGCAGCCCCCAGGTCTGTGGGGCTACGCAAGCGGTTCCCAAAGAGCTTTAGAACAAGGCATAGTTTTCCCTGCTGGCTCCTTGTGCGGGGGGCCCATCTAAAGCCATATGGCCGTTTTTGTGCCTGGGGCGACGCCAAGTGGGAAAGGGTGGTGTCGAGGCTGAAGGCAGCAGGAAAGCCCGCAGCCCCCAGGTCTGTGGGGCTACGCAAGCGGTTCCCAAAGAGCTTTAGAAGAAGGCATTGTTTTCCCTGCTGGCTCCTTTTGCGGGCGACCCATCTCCAGCCATATGGCCATTTTTGTGCCTGGCGCGACGCCAAGTGGGAAAGGGTGGTGTCGAGGCTGAAGGCAGCAGGAAAGCCCGCAGCCCCCAGGTCTGTGGGTGCTACGCAATCGGTTCCCAAAGAGCTTTAGAACACGGCCTAGTTTTCCCTGCTGGGTCTTTGGGCGGGGGACCAATCTCCATCCGTATGGCCATTTTTTTGCCTGGCGTGGCGCCAAGTGGGAAAGGGTGGTGTGGAGGCTGAAGGCAGCAGGAAAGCCCGCAGCCCCCAGGTCTGTGGGTCTACGCAAGCGTTTCCCAAAGAGTTTTAGAACAAGGCATAGTTTTCTCTGCTGGCTCTTTGAGCGGTAGACCTACCTCGACCCGTATGCCCATTTCTGAGCCTGGCGCGGCGCCAAGTGGGAAAGGGTGGTGTCGAGGCTGAAGGCAGCAGGAAGGCCCGCATCCCCCAGGTCTGTGGGGCTACGCAAGAGGTTCCCAAATAGCTTTAGAACAAGGCCTAGTTTTTCCTGCTAGCTCCTTGGGCGGGGGACCCATCTCCAGCCGTATGGCCATTTTTATTCCTGGCGCGGCGCCAAGTGGGAAAGTGTGTTGTCGAGGCTGAAGTCAGCAGGAAAGCCCGCAGCCCCCAGGTCTGTGGGGCTACGCAAGCATTTCCCAAAGAGCTTTAGAACAAGGCCTAGTTTTCCCTGCTGGCTCCTTGGGTGGGGGACCCATCTCCAGCCGTATGGCCATTTTTGTGCCTGGTGCGGCGCCAAGTGGGAAAGGGTGTTTTTGAGGCTGAAGGCAGCAGGAAAGCCCGCAGCCCCCAGGTGTGTGGGGCTACGCAAGCGGTTCCCAAAGAACTTTAGAACAAGGCCTAGTTTTCCCTGCTGGCTCTTTCGGCGTGGGACGCATCTCCAGCCGTATGGCTGTTTGTGTGCCTGGCGTGGCACCAAGTGGGAAAGGGTGGTGTCGAGGCTGAAGGCAGCAGGAAAGCCCGCAGCCCCCAGGTCTGTGGGGCTACGCAAGCGGTTCCCAAAGAGCTTTAGAACAAGGCATTGTTTTCCCTGCTGGTTCCTTGTGCGGGGGACCCATCTCCAGCCATATGGCCATTTTTGTGCCTGGCGCGACGCCAAGTGGGAAAGGGTGGTGTGGAGGCTGAAGGCAGCAGGAACGTCCGCAGCCCCCAGATATGTGGGGCTACGCAAGCGTTTCCAAAGAGCTTTAGAACAAGGCCTAGTTTTCCCTGCTGGCTCTTTGGGCGGTGGATCTACCTTGACCCG
Organism: Chroicocephalus ridibundus; assembly: GCF_963924245.1. Lineage (NCBI taxonomy): Eukaryota > Metazoa > Chordata > Aves > Charadriiformes > Laridae > Chroicocephalus > Chroicocephalus ridibundus. The sequence continues at coordinate 490,885 of NW_026961714.1, forward strand.
TATGCCCATTTTTGTGCCTGGTGCGGCGCCAATTGGGAAAGGGTCGTTTTGAGGCTGAAGGCAGCAGGAAAGGCTGCAGCCTGCAGGTCTGTGGGGCTACGCAAGCGGTTCCCACAAAGCTTTAGAACAAGGCATAGTTTTCCCTGCTGGCTCCTTGTGCGGGGGACCCATCTCCAGCCGTATGGCCATTTCTGTGCCTGGCGCGGCGCCAAGTGGGAAAGGGTGATGTCGAGGCTGAAGGCAGCAGAAAGGCCCGCAGCCCCCAGGTGTGTGGGGCTACGCAAGCGTTTCCCAAAGAATTTTTGAACAAGGCCTAATTTTCCCTGCTGGTTCTTTTGGCGTGGGACGCATCTCCAGCCGTATGGCTTTTTTTCTGCCTGGCGTGGCACCAAGTGGGAAAGGGTGGTGTGGAGGCTGAAGGCAGCAGGAAAGCCCTCAGCCCCCAGGTCTGTGGGGCTATGCAAGCGGTTCCCAAAGAGCTTTAGAATAAGGCATAGATTTACCTGCTGGCTCTTTGGGCGGGGGACCCATCTCCAGCCGTATAGCCATTTTTGTGCCTGGCGCGCCGCCAAGTGGGAAAGGGTGGTGTCGAGGCTGAAGGCAGCAGGAAAGCCCGCAGCCCCCAGGTCTGTGGGGCTACGCAATCGGTTCCCAAAGAGCTTTAGAACAAGGCCTGGTTTTCCCTGCTGGCTCCTCGGGCGTGGGACGCATCTCCATCCGTATGGCCATTTTTGTGCCTGGCGCGGCGCCAAGTGGGAAAGGGTGGTGTCGAGGCTGAAGGCAGCAGGAAAGCTCGCAGCCCCAGGTCTGTGGGGCTACGCAAGAGGTTCCCAAATAGCTTTAGAACAAGGCCTAGTTTTTCCTGCTGGCTCCTTGGGCGGGGGACCTATCTTCAGCCGTATAGCCATTTTTGTGCCTGGCGCGGCACCAAGTGGGAAAGGGTCATGTCAAGGTTGAAGGCAGCTGGAAAGCCCTCAGCCCCCAGGTCTGTGGGTCTACGCAAGGGATTCCCAAATAGCTTTAGAACAAGGCATAGTTTTCCCTGCTGGCTCCTTGTGCGGTGACCCATCTCCAGCCGTATGGCCATTTTTGTGCCTGGAGTGACACCTAGTGGGAAAGCGTAGTATTGAGGCTGAAGGCAGCAGGAAAGCCTGCAGCCCCCAGGTCTGTGGGTGCTACGCAAGCGGTTCCCAAAGAGCTTTAGAAGAAGGCATTGTTTTCTCTGCTGGCTCCTTGTGCGGGGGACGCATCTCCAGCCATATGGCCATTTTTGTGCCTGGCGCAGCGCCAAGTGGGAAAGGGTGGTGTCGAGGCTGAAGGCAGCAGGAAAGCCCGCAGCCCCCAGGTCTCTGGGGCTACGCAAGCGTTTCCAAAAGAGCTTTAGAACAAGGCATAGATTTCCGTGCTGGCTCTTTGGGCGGGGGACCTATCTCCAGTCATATGGCTGTTTTTGTGCCTGGCGTGGCACCAAGTGGGAAAGGGTGGTGTCGAGGCTGAAGGCAGCAGGAAAGCCCGCAGCCCCCAGGTCTGTGGGGCTATGCAAGCGGTTCCCAAAGAGCTTTAGAAGAAGGCATTGTTTTCCCTGCTGGCTCCTTGGGCGCGCGACCCATCTCCAGCCATATGGCCATTTTTGTGCCTGGCGCGACGCCAAGTGGGAAAGGGTGGTATCGAGGCTAAAGGCAGAAGGAAAGCCCGCAGCCCCAAGGTCTGTGGGGCTACGCAAGCGGTTCCCAAAGAGCTTTAGAACAAGGCCTAGTTTTCCCTGCTGGCTCCTTGGGTGGCGGACCCATCTCCAGCCGTATAGCCATTTTTGTGCCTGGCGCGGCGCCAAGTGGGAAAGGGTGGTGTGGAGGCTGAAGGCAGCAGGAAAGCCCGCAGCCCCCAGGTCTGTGGGGCTACGCAAGCGGTTCCCAAAGAGCTTTAGAAGAAGGCATTGTTTTCCCTGCTGGCTCCTTGGGCGCGCGACCCATCTCCAGCCATATGGCCATTTTTGTGCCTGGCGCGACGCCAAGTGGGAAAGGGTGGTATCGAGGCTGAAAGCAGCATGAAAGCCCGCAGCCCCCAGGTCTGTGGGGCTACGCAAGAGGTTCCCAAAGAGCTTTAGAACAAGGCCTAGTTTACTCTGCTGGCTCCTTGGGTGGCGGACCCATCTCCAGCCGTATAGCCATTTTTGTGCCTGGCGCGGCGCCAAGTGGGAAAGGGTGGTGTGGAGGCTGAAGGCAGCAGGAAAGCCCGCAGCCCCCAGGTCTGTGGGGCTACGCAAGAGGTTCCCAAAGAGCTTTAGAACAAGGCCTGGTTTTCCCTGCTGGCTCCTTGGGCATGGGATAAATCTCCATCCGTATGGCCATTTTTGTGCCTGGCGCGGCGCCAAGTGGGAAAGGGTGGTGTCGAGGCTGAAGGCAGCAGGAAAGCTTGCAGCCCCGAGGTCTGTGGGTGCTACGCAAGCGGTTCCCAAAGAGCTTTAGAACAAGGCCTAGTTTTCCCTGCTGGGTCTTTGAGCGGGGGACACATCTCCAGCCGTATGGCTGTTTTTGTGCCTGGCGTGGCACCAAGTGGGAAAGAGTGGTGTGGAGGCTGAAGGCAGCAGGAAAGCCCGCAGCCCCCAGGTCTGTGGGGCTACGCAAGCAGTTCCCAAAGAGCTTTAGAACAAGGCATATTTTTCCCTGCTGTTTCCGTGGGTGGGGGACCCATCTCCAACTGTATGGCCATTTTTGTGCCTGGTGCGGCGCCAAGTGGGAAAGGGTGGTGTCGAGGCTGAAGGCAGCAGGAATGCCCGCAGCCCCCAGGTGTGAGGGGCTACGCAAGCGGTTCCCAAAGGGCTTTAGAACAAGGCATAGTTTTCCCTGCTGGCTCTTTCGGTGTGGGACGCATCTCCAGCCGTATGGCTGTTTTTGTGCCTGGCGTGGCACCAAGTGGGAAAGGGTGGTTTGGAGGTTGAAGGTAGCAGGAAAGGTCTCAGCCCCTGGTCTATGGGGCTAATCAAGCGGTTCCCATAGAACTTTAGAACAAGGCATAGTTTTCCCTGCTGGTTCCTTGGGAGGGGGACCCATCTTCAGCCGTATGGCCATTTTTGTGCCTGGAGCGACACCTAGTGGGAAAGGGTGGTGTCGAGGCTGAAGGCACCAGGAAAGCCTGCAGCCCCCAGGTCTGTGGGTGCTACGCAAGCGGTTCCCAAAGAGCTTTAGAACAAGGCCTAGTTTTCCCTGCTGGCTCTTTGAACGGGGGACACATCTCCAGCCGTATGGCTGTTTTTGTGCCTGGCGTGGCACCAAGTGGGAAAGAGTGGTGTGGAGGCTGAAGGCAGCAGGAAAGCCCGCAGCCCCCAGGTCTGTGGGGCTACGCAAGCGGTTCCAAAAGAGCTTTAGAACAAGGCATATTTTTCCCTGCTGGTTCCGTGGGTGGGGGACCCATCTCCAGCCGTATGGCCATTTTTGTGCCTGGTGCGGCGCCAAGTGGGAAAGGGTGGTGTGGAGGCTGAAGGCAGCAGGAAAGCCCGCAGCCCCCAGGTGTGTGGGGCTACGCAAGCGGTTCCCAAAGGGCTTTAGAACAAGGCATAGTTTTCCCTGCTGGTTATTTCGCTGTGCGACGCATCTCCAGCCGTATGGGTGTTTTTGTGCCTGCCGTGGCACCAAGCAGGAAGGGTGGTGTGGAGGCTGAAGGCAGCAGGAAAGCTTGCAGCCCCAGGTCTGTGGGGCTACGCAAGCGGTGCCCTAAGAGCTTTAGAACAAGTCTTAGTTTTCCAGCTGGTTCCTTGGGCGGGGGACCAATCTCCAGCCGTATGGCCATTTTTGTGCCTGGAGGGACACCTAGTGGGAAAGCGTAGTATTGAGGCTGAAGGCAGCAGAAAAGCCCGCAGCCCCCAGGTCTGTGGGGCTACGCAAGACGTTCCCTAAAGAGCTTTAGAACAAGGCATAGTTTCCCCTGCTGGCTCCTTGGGCGGGGGACCCATCTCCAGCCGTATAGCCATTTTTGTGCCTGGCGCGATGCCAAGTGGGAAAGGGTGGTGTCGAGGCTGAAGGCAGCAGGAAAGCCCGCACCCCCCAGGTCTGTGGGGCTACGCAAGCGGTTCCCAAAGAGCTTTAGAACAAGGCCTAGTTTTCCCTGCTGGGTCTTGGAGCGGGGGACAAATCTCCAGCCGTATGGCTGTTTTTGTGCCTGGCGTGGCGCCAAGTGGGAAAGAGTGGTGTGGAGGCTGAAGGCAGCAGGAAAGCTTGCAGCCCCAGGTCTGTGGGGCTACGCAAGAGGGTCCCAAATAGCTTCAGAACAATGCCTAGTTTTCCCTGCTGGCTCCTTGGGCGGGTGACCCATCTCCAGCCGTATGGCCATTTTTGTGCCTGGCGTGGCGCCAAGTGGGAAAGGGTGGTTTTGAGGCTGAAGGCAGCAGGAAAGCCTGCAGCCCCCAGGTCTGTGGGGCTAGGCAAGCGGTTCCCACAGAGCTTTAGACAAGGCATTGTTTTCCCTGCTGGCTCCTTGGGTGGGGGACCCATCTCCAGCCGTATGGCCATTTTTGTGCCTGGCGCGGCGCCAAGTGGGAAAGGGTGGTGTCGAGGCTGAAGGCATCAGGAAAGCCCACAGCCCCCAGGTCTGTGGGGCTACGCAAGCGGTTCCCACAGAGCTTTAGAACAAGGCATTGTTTTCCCTGCTGGCTCCTTCGGCGGGGGACCCATCTTCAGCGGCATGGCCATTATTGTGCCTGGAGCGACACCTAGTGGAAAAGCGTAGTATTGAGGCTGAAGGCAGCAGGAAAGCCTGCAGCCCCCAGGTCTGTGGGTTCTACGCAAGCGGATCCAAAGAGCTTTAGAATAAGGCCTAGTTTTCTCTGCTGGGTCTTTGAGCGGGGGACACATCTCCAGCCGTATGGCCATTTTTGTGCCTGGCGTGGCACCAAGTGGGAAAGAGTGGTGTCGAGGCTGAAGGCAGCAGGAAAGCCCGCAGCCCCGAGGTCTGTGGGGCTACGCAAGAGGTTCCCAAATAGCTTCAGAACAAGGCCTAGTTTTCCCTGCTGGCTCCTTGGGCGGGTGACCCATCTCCAGCCGTATGGCCATTTTTGTGCCTGGCGTGGCGCCAAGTGGGAAAGGGTGGTGTGGAGGCTGAAGGCAGCAGGAAAGCCTGCAGCCCCCAGGTCTGTGGGTCTACGCAAGCGGTTCCCACAGAGCTTTAGAACAAGGCATTTTTTTCCCTGCTGGCTCCTTGGGTGGGGGACTCATCTCCAGCCGTATGGCCATTTTTGTGCCTCTCGCGACGCTAAGTGGGAAAGGGTGTTTTTGAGGCTGAAGGCAGCAGGAAAGCCCGCAGCCCCCAGGTGTGTGGGGCTACGCAAGCAGTTCCCAAAGAACTTTAGAACAAGGCATAGTTTTCCCTGCTGGCTCTTTCGGCGTGGGACGCATCTCCAGCCGTATGGCTGTTTTTGTGCCTGGCGTGGCAACAAGTGGGAAAGGGTGGTGTCGAGGCTGAAGGCAGCCGGAAAGCCCGCAGCCCCCAGGTCTGTGGGGCTACGCAAGTGGTTCCCAAAGAGCTTTAGAAGAAGGCCTAGTTTTCCCTGCTGGCTCCTTGTGCGGGCGACCCATCTCCAGCCGTATAACCATTTTTGTGCCTGACGCGGCGCCAAGTGGGAAAGGGTGGTGTGGAGGCTGAAGGCAGCAGGAAAGCCCGCAGCCCCCAGGTCTGCGGGGCTACGCAAGCGGTTCCCAAAGAACTTTAGAACAAGGCATAGTTTTCCCTGCTGGCTCTTTGGGCGGCGGACCCATCTCCAGCCGCATGGCCATTATTGTGCCTGGAGCGACACCTAGTGGGAAAGCGTAGTATTAAGGCTGAAGGCAGCAGGAAAGCCTGCAGCCCCCAGGTCTGTGGGTGCTACGCAAGCGGTTCCCAAAGAGCTTTAGAACAAGGCCTAGTTTTCCCTGCTGGGTCTTTGAGCGGGGGACACATCTCCAGCCGTATGGCTGTTTTTGTGCCTGGCGTGGCACCAAGTGGGAAAGAGTGGTGTGGAGGCTGAAGGCAGCAGGAAAGCCCGCAGCCCCCAGGTCTGTGGGGCTACGCAAGCGGTTCCCAAAGAGCTTTAGAACAAGGCATATTTTTCCCTGCTGCTTCCGTGGGTGGGGGACCCATCTCCAGCCGTATGGCCATTTTTGTGCCTGGTGCGGCGCCAAGTGGGAAAGGGTGGTGTCGAGGCTGAAGGCAGCAGGAAAGCCCGCAGCCCCCAGGTGTGTGGGGCTACGCAAGCGGTTCCCAAAGGGCTTTAGAACAAGGCATAGTTTTCCCTGCTGGTTTTTTCGGTGTGGGATGCATCTCCAGCTGTAAGGCTGTTTTTGTGCCTGCCGTGGCACCAAGCGGGAAAGGGTGGTGTGGAGGCTGAAGGCAGCAGGAAAGGTCGCAGCCCCTGGTCTGTGGGGCTACGCAAGCGGTTCCCGTAGAGCTTTAGAAGAAGGCATTGTTTTCCCTGCTGGCTCCTTGTGCGGCGGACGCATCTCCAGCCATATGGCCATTTTTGTGCCTAGCGCGGCGCCAAGTGGGAAAGGGTGGTGTCGAGGCTGAAGGCAGCAGGAAAGCTTGCAGCCCCAGGTCTGTGGGGCTACGCAAGCGGTTCCCAAAGAGCTTTAGAACAAGGCCTAGTTTTCCCTGCTGGCTCTTTCGGCGTGGGACGCATCTCCAGCCGTATGGCTGTTTTTGTGCCTGGCGTGGCACCAAGTGGGAAAGAGTGGTGTGGAGGCTGAAGGCAGCAGGAAAGGTCGCAGCCCCAGGTCTGTGGGGCTACGCAAGCGGTTCCCTAAGAGCTTTAGAACAAGGCATAGTTTTCCCTGCTGGTTCATTGGGCGGGGGACCCATCATCAGCCGTATGGCCATTTTTGTGCCTGGAGCGACACCTAGTGGGAAAGCGTAGTATTGAGGCTGAAGGCAGCAGGAAAGCCTGCAGCCCCCAGGTCTGCGTGGCTACGCAAGCGTTTCCCAAAAAGCTTTAGAACAAGGCCTGGTTTTCCCTGCTGGTTCCTTGGGCGTGGGACCAATCTCCATCCGTATGGCCATTTTTTTGCCTGGTGCGGCGCCAAGTGGGAAAGGGTGGTGTCAAGGCTGAAGGCAGCAGGAAAGCTCGCAGCCCCAGGTCTGTGGTGCTACGCAAGCGGTACCCTAAGAGCTTTTGAACAAGGCATAGTTTTCCCTGCTGGTTCCTTGGGCGGAGGACTCATCTCCAGCCTTATGGCCATTTTTGTGCCTGGAGCGACACCTAGTGGGAAAGCGTAGTATTGAGGCTGAAGGCAGCAGGAAAGCCTGCAGCCCCCAGGTCTGTGGGGCTACGCAAGTGATTCCCAAAGAGCTTTAGAACAAGGCCTAGTTTTCCCTGCTGGCTCTTTCGGCGGGGGACGCATCTCCAGCCGTATGGCCATTTTTGCTCCTGGCGTGGCACCAAGTGGGAAAGGGTGGTGTCGAGGCTGAAGGCAGCAGGAAAGCCCGCAGCCCCCAGGTCTGTGGGGCTACGCAAGCGGTTCCCAAAGAGCTTTAGAACAAGGCATTGTTTTCCCTGCTGGTTCCTTGTGCGGGGGCCCCATCTCCAGCCATATGGCCATTTTTGTGCCTGGCGCGACGCCAAGTGGGAAAGGGTGGTGTGGTGGCTGAGGGCAGCAGGAAAGTCCGCAGCCCCCAGATCTGTGGGGCTACGCAAGCGTTTCCCAAAGAGCTTTAGAAGAAGGCCTAGTTTTCCCTGCTGGCTCTTTGAGCGGGGGACCCATCTCCAGCCGTATAGCCATTTTTGTGCCTGGCGCGACGCCAAGTGGGAAAGGGTTGTGTCGAGGCTGAAGGCAGCAGGAAAGCCTGCAGCCCCCAGGTCTGCGTGGCTATGCAAGCGGTTCCCAAAAAGCTTTAGAACAAGGCATAGTTTTCCCTGCTGGTTCCTTGGGCGTGGGACCAATCTCCATCCGTATGGCCATTTTTGTGCCTGGTGCGGCGCCAAGTGGGAAAGGGTGGTGTCGAGGCTGAAGGCAGCAGGAAAGCTCGCAGCCCCAGGTCTGTGGTGCTACGGAAGCGGTACCCTAAGAGCTTTTGAACAAGGCATAGTTTTCCCTGCTGGTTCCTTGGGCGGAGGACCCATCTCCAGCCTTATGGCCATTTTTGTGCCTGGAGCGACACCTAGTGGGAAAGCGTAGTATTGAGGCTGAAGGCAGCAGGAAAGCCTGCAGCCCCCAGGTCTGTGGGGCTACGCAAGCGGTTCCCAAAGAACTTTAGAACAAGGCATAGTTTTCCCTGCTGGCTCTTTCGGCGTGGGACGCATCTCCAGCCGTATGGCTGTTTTTGTGCCTGGCGTGGCAACAAGTGGGAAAGGGTGGTGTCGAGGCTGAAGGCAGCCGGAAAGCCCGCAGCCCCCAGGTCTGTGGGGCTACGCAAGTGGTTCCCAAAGAGCTTTAGAAGAAGGCCTAGTTTTCCCTGCTGGCTCCTTGTGCGGGCGACCCATCTCCAGCCGTATAACCATTTTTGTGCCTGGCGCGGCGCCAAGTGGGAAAGGGTGGTGTGGAGGCTGAAGGCAGCAGGAAAGCCCCCAGCCCCCAGGTCTGCGGGGCTACGCAAGCGGTTCCCAAAGAACTTTAGAACAAGGCATAGTTTTCCCTGCTGGCTCTTTGGGCGGCGGACCCATCTCCAGCCGCATGGCCATTATTGTGCCTGGAGCGACACCTAGTGGGAAAGCGTAGTATTAAGGCTGAAGGCAGCAGGAAAGCCTGCAGCCCCCAGGTCTGTGGGTGCTACGCAAGCGGTTCCCAAAGAGCTTTAGAACAAGGCCTAGTTTTCCCTGCTGGGTCTTTGAGCGGGGGACACATCTCCAGCCGTATGGCTGTTTTTGTGCCTGGCGTGGCACCAAGTGGGAAAGGGTGGTGTGGAGGCTGAAGGCAGCAGGAAAGCCCGCAGCCCCCAGGTCTGTGGGGCTACGCAAGCGGTTCCCAAAGAGCTTTAGAACAAGGCATATTTTTCCCTGCTGCTTCCGTGGGTGGGGGACCCATCTCCAGCCGTATGGCCATTTTTGTGCCTGGTGCGGCGCCAAGTGGGAAAGGGTGGTGTCGAGGCTGAAGGCAGCAGGAAAGCCCGCAGCCCCCAGGTGTGTGGGGCTACGCAAGCGGTTCCCAAAGGGCTTTAGAACAAGGCATAGTTTTCCCTGCTGGTTTTTTCGGTGTGGGATGCATCTCCAGCTGTAAGGCTGTTTTTGTGCCTGCCGTGGCACCAAGCGGGAAAGGGTGGTGTGGAGGCTGAAGGCAGCAGGAAAGGTCGCAGCCCCTCGTCTGTGGGGCTACGCAAGCGGTTCCCGTAGAGCTTTAGAAGAGGGCATTGTTTTCCCTGCTGGCTCCTTGTGCGGCGGACGCATCTCCAGCCATATGGCCATTTTTGTGCCTAGCGCGGCGCCAAGTGGGAAAGGGTGGTGTCGAGGCTGAAGGCAGCAGGAAAGCTTGCAGCCCCAGGTCTGTGGGGCTACGCAAGCGGTTCCCAAAGAGCTTTAGAACAAGGCCTAGTTTTCCCTGCTGGGTCTTGGAGCGGGGGACAAATCTCCAGCCGTATGGCTGTTTTTGTGCCTGGCGTGGCACCAAGTGGGAAAGAGTGGTGTGGAGGCTGAAGGCAGCAGGAAAGCCCGCAGCCCCCAGGTCTGTGGGGCTACGCAAGAGGTTCCCAAATAGCTTCAGAAAAAGGCCTAGTTTTCCCTGCTGGCTCCTTGGGCGGGTGACCCATCTCCAGCCGTATGGCTGTTTTTGTGCCTGGCGTGGCAACAAGTGGGAAAGGGTGGTGTGGAGGCTGAAGGCAGCAGGAAAGCCCCCAGCCCCCAGGTGTGTGGGGCTACGCAAGCGGTTCCCAAAGAGCTTTAGAACAAGGCATAGTTTTCCCTGCTGGCTCTTTGGGCGGGGGACGCATCTCCAGCCGCATGGCCATTATTGTGCCTGGAGCGACACCTAGTGGGAAAGCGTAGTATTAAGGCTGAAGGCAGCAGGAAAGCCTGCAGCCCCCAGGTCTGTGGGTGCTACGCAAGCGGTTCCCAAAGAGCTTTAGAACAAGGCCTAGTTTTCCCTGCTGGGTCTTTGAGCGGGGGACACATCTCCAGCCGTATGGCTGTTTTTGTGCCTGGCGTGGCACCAAGTGGGAAAGAGTGGTGTGGAGGCTGAAGGCAGCAGGAAAGCCCGCAGCCCCCAGGTCTGTGGGGCTACGCAAGCGGTTCCAAAGAGCTTTAGAACAAGGCATATTTTTCCCTGCTGGTTCCTTGGGTGGGGGACCCATCTCCAGCCGTATGGCCATTTTTGTGCCTGGTGCGGCGCCAAGTGGGAAAGGGTGGTGTCGAGGCTGAAGGCAGCAGGAAAGCCCGCAGCCCCCAGGTGTGTGGGGCTAAGCAAGCGGTTCCCAAAGAGCTTTAGAACAAGGCATAGTTTTCCCTGCTGGCTCTTTCGGCGTGGGACGCATCTCCAGCCGTATGGCTGTTTTTGTGCCTGGCGTGGCACCAAGTGGGAAAGGGTGGTGTGGAGGCTGAAGGCAGCAGGAAAGGTCGCAGCCCCAGGTCTGTGGGGCTACGCAAGCGGTTCCCTAAGAGCTTTAGAACAAGGCATAGTTTTCCCTGCTGGTTCTTTGGGCGGGGGACCCATCTTCAGCCGTATGGCCATTTTTGTGCCTGGAGCGACACCTGGTGGGAAAGCGTAGTATTGAGGCTGAAGGCAGCAGGAAAGCCTGCAGCCCCCAGCTCTGTGGGTGCTACGCAAGCGGTTCCCAAAGAGCTTTAGAAGAAGGCATTTTTTCCCTGCTAGCTCCTTGTGCGGGGGACGCATCTCCAGCCATATGGCAATTTTTGTGCATGGCGTGTCACCAAGTGGGAAAGGGTGGTGTCGAGGCTCAAGGCAGCAGGAAAGCCCGCAGCCCCCAGGTGTGTGCGGCTACGCAAGGGGTTCCCAAAGAGCTTTAGAACAAGGCATAGTTTTCCCTGCTGGCTCTTTGGGCGGGGGACCCATCTCCAGCCGTATACCCATTTTTGTGCCTGGCGTGGCACAAGTGGGAAAGGGTGGTGTCGAGGCTGAAGGCAGCAGGAAAGCCCGCAGCCCCCAAGTCTGTGGGGCTATGCAAGCGGTTCCCAAAGAGCTTTAGAACAAGGCCAAGTTTACTATGCTGGCTCCTTGGCCGTGGGACAAATCTCCATCCGTATGGTCATTTTTGTGCCTGGCGCGGCGCCAAGTGGGAAAGGGTGGTGTCGAGGCTGAAGGCAGCAGGAAAGCTTGAAGCCGCGAGGTCTGTGGGTGCTACGCAAGCGGTTCCCAAAGAGCTTTGGAACAAGGCCTAGTTTTCCCTGCTGGCTCCTTCGGCGGGTGACCCATCTCCAGCCGTATGGCCATTTTTGTGCCTGGCGTGGCGCCAAGTGGGAAAGGGTGGTTTTGAGGCTGAAGGCAGCAGGAAAGCCTGCAGCCCCCAGGTCTGTGGGGCTACGCAAGCGGTTCCCACAGAGCTTTAGAAGAAGGCATAGTTTTCCCCGCTGGCTCCTTGTGCGGGCGACCCATCTCCAGTCATATGGCCATTTTTGTGCCTGGCGGTGCGCCAAGTGGGAAAGTTTGGTGTGGAGTCTGAAGGCACCAAGAAAGCCCGCAGCCCCCAGGTCTGTGGGTGCTTCGCAAGCGGTTCCCAAAGAGCTTTAGAACACGGCATAGTTTTCCCTGCTGGCTCTTTGGGCGGGGGACCCATCTCCAGCCGTATACCCATTTTTGTGCCTGGCGTGGCACAAGTGGGAAAGGGTGGTGTCGAGGCTGAAGGCAGCAGGAAAGCCCGCAGCCCCCAAGTCTGTGGGGCTATGCAAGCGGTTCCCAAAGAGCTTTAGAACAAGGCCAAGTTTACTCTGCTGGCTCCTTGGCCGTGGGACAAATCTCCATCCGTATGGTCATTTTTGTGCCTGGCGCGGCGCCAAGTGGGAAAGGGTGGTGTGGAGGCTGAAGGCAGCAGGAAAGCCCGCAGCCCCCAGGTCTGTGGGTGCTACGCAAGGGGTTCCCAAAGAGCTTTAGAACAAGGCATATTTTTCCCTATTGGTTCCTTGGGTGGGGGACCCATCTCCAGCCGTATGGCCATTTTTGTGCCTGGTGCGGCGCCAAGTGGGAAAGAGTGGTGTGGAGGCTGAAGGCAGCAGGAAACCCGCAGCCCCCAGGTCTGTGGGGCTACGCAAGAGGTTCCCAAAGAGCTTTAGAACAAAGCCTGGTTTTCCCTGCTGGCTCATTGGGCAGGTGACCCATCTCCAGCCGTATGGCTGTTTTTGTGCCTGGCGTGGCACCAAGTGGGAAAGAGTGGTGTGGAGGCTGAAGGCAGCAGGAAAGCCCGCAGCCCCCAGGTCTGTGGGGCTACGCAAGAGGTTCCCAAATAGCTTCAGAACAAGGCCTAGTTTTCCCTGCTGGCTCCTTGGGCGGGTGACCCATCTCCAGCCGTATGGCTGTTTTTGTGCCTGGCGTGGCAACAAGTGGGAAAGGGTGGTGTGGAGGCTGAAGGCAGCAGGAAAGCCCCCAGCCCCCAGGTGTGTGGGGCTACGCAAGCGGTTCCCAAAGAGCTTTAGAACAAGGCATAGTTTTCCCTGCTGGCTCTTTGGGCGGGGGACGCATCTCCAGCCGCATGGCCATTATTGTGCCTGGAGCGACACCTAGTGGGAAAGCGTAGTATTAAGGCTGAAGGCAGCAGGAAAGCCTGCAGCCCCCAGGTCTGTGGGTGCTACGCAAGCGGTTCCCAAAGAGCTTTAGAACAAGGCCTAGTTTTCCCTGCTGGGTCTTTGAGCGGGGGACACATCTCCAGCCGTATGGCTGTTTTTGTGCCTGGCGTGGCACCAAGTGGGAAAGAGTGGTGTGGAGGCTGAAGGCAGCAGGAAAGCCCGCAGCCCCCAGGTCTGTGGGGCTACGCAAGCGGTTCCAAAGAGCTTTAGAACAAGGCATATTTTTCCCTGCTGGTTCCTTGGGTGGGGGACCCATCTCCAGCCGTATGGCCATTTTTGTGCCTGGTGCGGCGCCAAGTGGGAAAGGGTGGTGTCGAGGCTGAAGGCAGCAGGAAAGCCCGCAGCCCCCAGGTGTGTGGGGCTAAGCAAGCGGTTCCCAAAGAGCTTTAGAACAAGGCATAGTTTTCCCTGCTGGCTCTTTCGGCGTGGGACGCATCTCCAGCCGTATGGCTGTTTTTGTGCCTGGCGTGGCACCAAGTGGGAAAGGGTGGTGTGGAGGCTGAAGGCAGCAGGAAAGGTCGCAGCCCCAGGTCTGTGGGGCTACGCAAGCGGTTCCCTAAGAGCTTTAGAACAAGGCATAGTTTTCCCTGCTGGTTCTTTGGGCGGGGGACCCATCTTCAGCCGTATGGCCATTTTTGTGCCTGGAGCGACACCTGGTGGGAAAGCGTAGTATTGAGGCTGAAGGCAGCAGGAAAGCCTGCAGCCCCCAGCTCTGTGGGTGCTACGCAAGCGGTTCCCAAAGAGCTTTAGAAGAAGGCATTTTTTCCCTGCTAGCTCCTTGTGCGGGGGACGCATCTCCAGCCATATGGCAATTTTTGTGCATGGCGTGTCACCAAGTGGGAAAGGGTGGTGTCGAGGCTCAAGGCAGCAGGAAAGCCCGCAGCCCCCAGGTGTGTGCGGCTACGCAAGGGGTTCCCAAAGAGCTTTAGAACAAGGCATAGTTTTCCCTGCTGGCTCTTTGGGCGGGGGACCCATCTCCAGCCGTATACCCATTTTTGTGCCTGGCGTGGCACAAGTGGGAAAGGGTGGTGTCGAGGCTGAAGGCAGCAGGAAAGCCCGCAGCCCCCAAGTCTGTGGGGCTATGCAAGCGGTTCCCAAAGAGCTTTAGAACAAGGCCAAGTTTACTATGCTGGCTCCTTGGCCGTGGGACAAATCTCCATCCGTATGGTCATTTTTGTGCCTGGCGCGGCGCCAAGTGGGAAAGGGTGGTGTCGAGGCTGAAGGCAGCAGGAAAGCTTGAAGCCGCGAGGTCTGTGGGTGCTACGCAAGCGGTTCCCAAAGAGCTTTGGAACAAGGCCTAGTTTTCCCTGCTGGCTCCTTCGGCGGGTGACCCATCTCCAGCCGTATGGCCATTTTTGTGCCTGGCGTGGCGCCAAGTGGGAAAGGGTGGTTTTGAGGCTGAAGGCAGCAGGAAAGCCTGCAGCCCCCAGGTCTGTGGGGCTACGCAAGCGGTTCCCACAGAGCTTTAGAAGAAGGCATAGTTTTCCCCGCTGGCTCCTTGTGCGGGCGACCCATCTCCAGTCATATGGCCATTTTTGTGCCTGGCGGTGCGCCAAGTGGGAAAGGGTGGTGTGGAGTCTGAAGGCACCAAGAAAGCCCGCAGCCCCCAGGTCTGTGGGTGCTTCGCAAGCGGTTCCCAAAGAGCTTTAGAACACGGCATAGTTTTCCCTGCTGGCTCTTTGGGCGGGGGACCCATCTCCAGCCGTATACCCATTTTTGTGCCTGGCGTGGCACAAGTGGGAAAGGGTGGTGTCGAGGCTGAAGGCAGCAGGAAAGCCCGCAGCCCCCAAGTCTGTGGGGCTATGCAAGCGGTTCCCAAAGAGCTTTAGAACAAGGCCAAGTTTACTCTGCTGGCTCCTTGGCCGTGGGACAAATCTCCATCCGTATGGTCATTTTTGTGCCTGGCGCGGCGCCAAGTGGGAAAGGGTGGTGTGGAGGCTGAAGGCAGCAGGAAAGCCCGCAGCCCCCAGGTCTGTGGGTGCTACGCAAGGGGTTCCCAAAGAGCTTTAGAACAAGGCATATTTTTCCCTATTGGTTCCTTGGGTGGGGGACCCATCTCCAGCCGTATGGCCATTTTTGTGCCTGGTGCGGCGCCAAGTGGGAAAGAGTGGTGTGGAGGCTGAAGGCAGCAGGAAACCCGCAGCCCCCAGGTCTGTGGGGCTACGCAAGAGGTTCCCAAAGAGCTTTAGAACAAAGCCTGGTTTTCCCTGCTGGCTCATTGGGCAGGTGACCCATCTCCATCCGTATGGTCATTTTTGTGCCTGGCGTGGCGCCAAGTAGGAAAGGGTGGTGTCGAGGCTGAAGGCAGCAGGAAAGCCTGCAGCCCCCAGGTCTGTGGGGCTACGCAAGCGGTTCCCAAAGAGCTTTAGAACAAGGCATAGTTTTCCCTGCTGGCTCTTTGGGCGGGGGACCCATCTCCAGCTGCATGGCCATTATTGTGCCTGGAGCGACACCTAGTGGGAAAGAGTAGTATTAAGGCTGAAGGCAGCAGGAAAGCCTGCAGCCCCCAGGTCTGTGGGTGCTACGCAAGCGGTTCCCAAAGAGGTTTAGAACAAGGCCTAGTTTTCCCTGCTGGGTCTTTGAGCGGGGGACACATCTCCAGCCGTATGGCTGTTTTTGTGCCTGGCGTGGCACCAAGTGGGAAAGAGTGGTGTGGAGGCTGAAGGCAGCAGGAAAGCCCGCAGCCCCCAGGTCTGTCGGGCTACGCAAGCGGTTCCCAAAGAGCTTTAGAACAAGGCATATTTTTCCCTGCTGGTTCCTTGGGTGGGGGACCCATCTCCAGCCGTATGGCCATTTTTGTGCCTGGTGCGGCGCCAAGTGGAAAAGGGTGTTTTTGAGGCTGAAGGCAGCAGGAAAGCCCGCAGCCCCCAGGTCTGTGGGTGCTACGCAAGCGGTTCCCAAAGAGCTTTAGAAGAAGGCATTGTTTTCCCTGCTGGCTCCTTGGGCGGGCGACCCATCTCCAGCCATATGGCCATTTTTGTCCTGGCGCGACGCCAAGTGGGAAAGGGTGGTGTCGAGGCTGAAGGCAGCAGAAAAGCCCGCAGCCGCCAGGTTTGTGGGGCTACGCAAGTGGTTCCCAAAGAGCTTTAGAACAAAGCATAGTTTTCCCTGCTGGCTCTTTGGGCGGGGGACCCATCTCCAGCCGTATAGCCATTTTTGTGCCTGGCGTGGCACAAGTGGGAAAGGGTGGTGTTGAGGCTGAAAGCAGCAGGAAAGCCCGCAGCCCCCAGGTCTGTGGGGCTATGCAAGCGGTTCCCAAAGAGCTTTAGAACAAGGCATAGTTTACTCTGCTGGCTCCTTGGGTGGCGGACCCATCTCCAGCCGTATAGCCATTTTTGTGCCTGGCGCGGCGCCAAGTGGGAAAGGGTGGTGTGGAGGCTGAAGGCAGCAGGAAAGCCCGCAGCCCCCAGGTCTGTGGGGCTACGCAAGAGGTTCCCAAATACCTTTAGAAAAAGGCCTAGTTTTCCCTGCTGGCTCCTTGGGCCGGTGACCCATCTCCAGCCGTATGGCCATTTTTATACCTGGTGTGGCGCCAAGTGGGAAAGGGTGGTGTGGAGGCTGAAGGCAGTAGAAAAGCCCCCAGCCCCCAGGTCTGTGGGTGCTACGCAAGCGGTTCCCAAAGAGCTTTAGAACAAGGCCTAGTTTTCCCTGCTGGGTCTTTGAGCGGGGGATACATCTCCAGCCGTATGGCCATATTTGTGCCTGGTGTGGCGCCAAGTGGGAAAGGGTGGTGTCGAGGCTGAAGGCAGCAGGAAAGCCCGCAGCCCCCAGGTCTGTGGGGCTACGCAAGCGGTTCCCAAAGAGCTTTAGAACAAGGCATAGTTTTCCCTGCTGGCTCTTTGGGCGGGGGACCCATCTCCAGCCTCATGGCCATTATTGTGCCTGGAGCGACACCTAGTGGGAAAGCGTAGTATTGAGGCTGAAGGCAGCAGGAAAGCCTGCAACCCCCAGGTCTGTGGGGCTACGCAAGCGGTTTCCAAAGAGCTTTAGAACAAGGCATATTTTTCCCTGCTGGTTCCGTGGGTGGGGGACCCATCTCCAGCCGTATAGCCATTTTTGTGCCTGGTGCGGCGCCAAGTGGGAAAGGGTGGTGTCGAGGGTGAAGGCAGCAGGAAAGCCCGCAGCCCCCAGGTGTGTGCGGCTACGCAAGCGGTTCCCAAAGGTCTTAAGAACAAGGCATAGTTTTCCCTGCTGGCTCTTTCGGTGTGGGACGCATCTCCAGCCGTATGGCTGTTTTTGTGCCTGGCGTGGCACCAAGCGGAAAAGGGTGGTGTGGAGGCTGAAGGCAGCAGGAAAGGTCGCAGCCCCTGGTCTGTGGGGCTACGCAAGCGGTTCCCAAAGAGCTTTAGAACAAGGCATAGTTTTCCAGCTGGTTCCTTAGGCGGGGGACCCATCTCCAGCCGTATGGCCATTTTTGTGCCTGGAGGGACACCTAGTGGGAAAGCGTAGTATTGAGGCTGAAGGCAGCAGAAAAGCCCGCAGCCCCCAGGTCTGTGGGGCTACGCAAGAGGTTCCCTAAAGAGCTTTAGAACAAGGCATAGTTTCCCCTGTTGGCTCCTTTGGCGGGAGACCCATCTCAAGCCGTATAGCCATTTTTGTGCCTGGCGCGATGCCAAGTGGGAAAGGGTGGTGTCAAGGCTGAAGGCAGCAGGAAAGCCCGCAGCCCCCAGGTCTGTGGGGCTACGCAAGCGGTTCCCAAAGAGCTTTAGAACAAGGCCTACTTTTCCCTGCTGGGTCTTTGAGCGGGGGACAAATCTCCAGCCGTATGGCTGTTTTTGTGCCTGGTGCGGCGCCAAGTGGGAAAGAGTGGTGTGGAGGCTGAAGGCAGCAGGAAACCCGCAGCCCCCAGGTCTGTGGGGCTATGCAAGCGGTTCCCAAAGAGCTTTAGAACAAAGCCTGGTTTTCCCTGCTGGCTCATTGGGCAGGTGACCCATCTCCATCCGTATGGTCATTTTTGTGCCTGGCGCAGCGCCAAGTGGGAAAGGGTGGTGTCGAGGCTGAAGGCAGCAGGAAAGCTTGCAGCCCCGAGGTCTCTGGGTGCTACGCAAGCGGTTCCCAAAGAGCTTTAGAACAAGGCCTAGTTTTCCCTGCTGGGTCGTTGGGCAGGGGACACATCTCCAGCCGTATGGCCATTTTTATACCTGGCGTGGCGCCAAGTGGGAAAGGGTGGTGTGGAGGCTGAAGGCAGTAGAAAAGCCCGCAGCCCCCGGTCTGTGGGTGCTACGCAAGCGGTTCCCAAAGAGCTTTAGAACAAGGCATAGTTTTCCCTGCTGGCTCTTTGGGCGGGGGACCCATCTCCAGCCGCATGGCAATTATTGTGCCTGGAGCGACACCTAGTGGGAAAGCGTAGTATTTAGGCTAAATGCAGCAGGAAAGCCTGCAACCCCCAGGTCTGTGGGTGCTACGCAAGCGGTTCCCAAAGAGCTTTAGAACAAGGCCTAGTTTTCCCTGCTGGGTCTTTGAGCGGGGGACACATCTATAGCCGTATGGCTGTTTTTGTGCCTGGCGAGGCACCAAGTGGGAAAGAGTGGTGTGGAGGCTGAAGGCAGCAGGAAAGCCCGCAGCCCCCAGGTGTGTGGGGCTACGCAAGCGGTTCCCAAAGGGCTTTAGAACAAGGCATAGTTTTCCCTGCTGGCTCTTTCGGTGTGGGACGCATCTCCAGCCGTATGGCTGTTTTTGTGCCTGGCGTGGCACCAAGCGGGAAAGGGTGGTGTGGAGGCTGAAGGCAGCAGGAAAGGTTGCAGCCCCTGGTCTGTGGGGCTACGCAAGCGGTTCCCATAGAGCTTTAGAACAAGGCATAGTTTTCCCTGCTGGTTCCTTGGGAGGGGGACCCATCTTAAGCCGTATGGCCATTTTTGTGCCTGGAGCGACACCTAGTGGGAAAGCGTAGTATTGAGGCTGAAGGCAGCAGGAAAGCCTGCAGCCCCCAGGTCTGTGGGTGCTACGCAAGCGGTTCCCAAGGAGCTTTAGAAGAAGGCATTGTTTTCCCTGCTGGCTCCTTGGGCGGGGGACGCATCTCCAGCCATATGGCCATTTTTGTGCCTAGCGCGGCGCCAAGTGGGAAAGGGTGGTGTCGAGGCTGAAGGCAGCAGGAAAGCTTGCAGCTCCAGGTCTGTGGGGCTACGCAAGCGGTGCCCTGAGAACTTTAGAAGAAGGCGTTGTTTTCCCTGCTGGCTCCTTGTGTGGCGGACCCATCTCCAGCCATATGGCCATTTATGTGCCTGGCGCGACACCAAGTGGAAAGGGTGGTGTCGAGGCTGAAGGCAGCAGGAAAGCCCGCAGCCCCCAAGTCTGTGGGGCTATGCAAGCGGTTCCCAAAGAGCTTTAGAACAAGGCCTAGTTTACTCTGCTGGCACCTTGGGTGGGGGACCCATCTCCAGCCGTATAGCCATTTTTGTGCCTGGCGTGGCACAATTGGGAAAGGGTGGTGTCGAGGCTGAAGGCAGCAGGAAAGCCCGCAGCCCCCAAGTCTGTGGGGCTATGCAAGAGGTTCCCAAAGAGCTTTAGAACAAGGCCTGGTTTTCCCTGCTGGCTCCTTGGGCGTGGGACAAATCTCCATCCGTATGGTCATTTTTGTGCCTGGCGCGGCGCCAAGTGGGAAAGGGTGGTGTCGAGGCTGAAGGCAGCAGGAAAGCTTGCAGCCCCGAGGTCTGTGGGTGCTACGCAAGCGGTTCCCAAAGAGCTTTAGAACAAGGCCTAGTTTTCCCTGCTGGGTCTTTGGGCAGGGGACACATCTCCAGCCGTATGGCCATTTTTATACCTGGTGTGGCGCCAAGTGGGAAAGGGTGGTGTGGAGGCTGAAGGCAGTAGAAAAGCCCGCAGCCCCCAGGTCTGTGGGTGCTACGCAACCGGTTCCCAAAGAGCTTTAGAACACGGCATAGTTTTCCCTGCTGGGTCTTTGAGCGGGGGACACATCTCCAGCCGTATGGCCATTTTTGTGCCTGGCGTGGCGCCAAGTAGGAAAGGGTGGTGTCGAGGCTGAAGGCAGCAGGAAAGCCTGCAGCCCCCAGGTCTGTGGGGCTACGCAAGCGGTTCCCAAAGAGCTTTAGAACAAGGCATAGTTTTCCCTGCTGGCTCTTTGGGCGGGGGACCCATCTCCAGCCGCATGGCCATTATTGTGCCTGGAGCGACACCTAGTGGGAAAGAGTAGTATTAAGGCTGAAGGCAGCAGGAAAGCCTGCAGCCCCCAGGTCTGTGGGTGCTACGCAAGCGGTTCCCAAAGAGCTTTAGAACAAGGCCTAGTTTTCCCTGCTGGGTCTTTGAGCGGGGGACACAACTCCAGCCGTATGGCTGTTTTTGTGCCTGGCGTGGCACCAAGTGGGAAAGAGTGGTGTGGAGGCTGAAGGCAGCAGGAAAGCCCGCAGCCCCCAGGTCTGTGGGGCTACGCAAGCGGTTTCCTAAGAGCTTTAGAACAAGGCATATTTTTCCCTGCTGGTTCCTTGGGTGGGTGACCCATCTCCAGCCGTATGGCCATTTTTGTGCCTGGTGCGGCGCCAAGTGGAAAAGGGTGTTTTTGAGGCTGAAGGCAGCAGGAAAGCCCGCAGCCCCCAGGTCTGTGGGTGCTACGCAAGCGGTTCCCAAAGAGCTTTAGAAGAAAGCATTGTTTTCCCTGCTGGCTCCTTGGGCGGGCGACCCATCTCCAGCCATATGGCCATTTTTGTCCTGGCGCGACGCCAAGTGGGAAAGGGTGGTGTCGAGGCTGAAGGCAGCAGAAAAGCCCGCAGCCGCCAGGTGTGTGGGGCTACGCAAGTGGTTCCCAAAGAGCTTTAGAACAAGGCATAGTTTTCCCTGCTGGCTCTTTGGGCGGGGGACCCATCTCCAGCCATATAGCCATTTTTGTGCCTGGCGTGGCACAAGTGGGAAAGGGTGGTGTCGAGGCTGAAAGCAGCAGGAAAGCCCGCAGCCCCCAGGTCTGTGGGGCTATGCAAGCGGTTCCCAAAGAGCTTTAGAACAAGGCCTAGTTTACTCTGCTGGCTCCTTGGGTGGCGGACCCATCTCCAGCCGTATAGCCATTTTTGTGCCTGGCGCGGCGCCAAGTGGGAAAGGGTGGTGTGGAGGCTGAAGGCAGCAGGAAAGCCCGCAGCCCCCAGGTCTGTGGGGCTACGCAAGAGGTTCCCAAATACCTTTAGAACAAGGCCTAGTTTTCCCTGCTGGCTCCTTGGGCGGGTGACCCATCTCCAGCCGTATCGCCATTTTTATACCTGGTGTGGCGCCAAGTGGGAAAGGGTGGTGTGGAGGCTGAAGGCAGTAGAAAAGCCCGCAGCCCCCAGGTCTGTGGGTGCTACGCAAGCGGTTCCCAAAGAGCTTTAGAACAAGGCCTAGTTTTCCCTGCTGGGTCTTTGAGCGGGGACCCATCTCCAGCCGTATGGCCATATTTGTGCCTGGTGTGGCGCCAAGTGGGAAAGGGTGGTGTGGAGGCTGAAGGCAGCAGGAAAGCCCGCAGCCCCCAGGTCTGTGGGGCTACGCAAGCGGTTCCCAAAGAGCTTTAGAACAAGGCATAGTTTTCCCTGCTGGCTCTTTGGGCGGGGGACCCATCTCCAGCCGTATGGCTGTTTTTGTGCCTGGCGTGGCACCAAGCGGAAAAGGGTGGTGTGGAGGCTGAAGGCAGCAGGAAAGGTCGCAGCCCCTGGTCTGTGGGGCTACGCAAGCGGTTCCCAAAGAGCTTTAGAACAAGGCGTAGTTTTCCTGCTGGTTCCTTGGGCGGGGGACCCATCTCCAGCCGTATGGCCATTTTTGTGCCTGGAGGGACACCTAGTGGGAAAGCGTAGTATTGAGGCTGAAGGCAGCAGGAAAGCCCGCAGCCCCCAGGTGTGTGCGGCTACGCAAGCGGTTCCCAAAGAGCTTTAGAACAAGGCATAGTTTTCCCTGCTGGCTCTTTCGGTGTGGGACGCATCTCAAGCCGTATAGCCATTTTTGTGCCTGGCGCGATGCCAAGTGGGAAAGGGTGGTGTCAAGGCTGAAGGCAGCAGGAAAGCCCGCAGCCCCCAGGTCTGTGGGGCTACGCAAGCGGTTCCCAAAGAGCTTTAGAACAAGGCCTACTTTTCCCTGCTGGGTCTTTGAGCGGGGGACAAATCTCCAGCCGTATGGCTGTTTTTGTGCCTGGTGCGGCGCCAAGTGAGAAAGAGTGGTGTGGAGTCTGAAGGCAGCAGGAAAGCCCGCAGCCCCAAGGTCTGTGGGGCTACGCAAGAGGTTCCCAAATAGCTTCAGAACAAGGCCTAGTTTTCCCTGCTGGCTCCTTGGGCGGGTGACCCATCTCCAGCCGTATGGCCATTTTTGTGCCTGGCGTGGCGCCAAGTGGGAAAGGGTGGTGTGGAGGCTGAAGGCAGCAGGAAAGCCCGCAGCCCCCAGGTCTGTGGGGCTACGCAAGCGGTTCCCAAAGAGCTTTAGAACAAGGCATAGTTTTCCCTGCTGGCTCTTTGGGCGGGGGACCCATCTCCAGCCGTATGGCTGTTTTTGTGCCTGGCGTGGCACCAAGCGGAAAAGGGTGGTGTGGAGGCTGAAGGCAGCAGGAAAGGTCGCAGCCCCTGGTCTGTGGGGCTACGCAAGCGGTTCCCAAAGAGCTTTAGAACAAGGCGTAGTTTTCCTGCTGGTTCCTTGGGCGGGGGACCCATCTCCAGCCGTATGGCCATTTTTGTGCCTGGAGGGACACCTAGTGGGAAAGCGTAGTATTGAGGCTGAAGGCAGCAGGAAAGCCCGCAGCCCCCAGGTGTGTGCGGCTAGGCAAGCGGTTCCCAAAGAGCTTTAGAACAAGGCATAGTTTTCCCTGCTGGCTCTTTCGGTGTGGGACGCATCTCAAGCCGTATAGCCATTTTTGTGCCTGGCGCGATGCCAAGTGGGAAAGGGTGGTGTCAAGGCTGAAGGCAGCAGGAAAGCCCGCAGCCCCCAGGTCTGTGGGGCTACGCAAGCGGTTCCCAAAGAGCTTTAGAACAAGGCCTACTTTTCCCTGCTGGGTCTTTGAGCGGGGGACAAATCTCCAGCCGTATGGCTGTTTTTGTGCCTGGTGCGGCGCCAAGTGAGAAAGAGTGGTGTGGAGTCTGAAGGCAGCAGGAAAGCCCGCAGCCCCAAGGTCTGTGGGGCTACGCAAGAGGTTCCCAAATAGCTTCAGAACAAGGCCTAGTTTTCCCTGCTGGCTCCTTGGGCGGGTGACCCATCTCCAGCCGTATGGCCATTTTTGTGCCTGGCGTGGCGCCAAGTGGGAAAGGGTGGTTTTGAGGCTGAAGGCAGCAGGAAAGCCTGCAGCCCCCAGGTCTGCGGGGCTACGCAAGCGGTTCCCACAGAGCTTTAGAACAAGGCATTTTTTTCCCTGCTGGCTCCTTGGGTGGGGGACCCATCTCCAGCCGTATGGCCATTTTTGTGCCTGCCGCGACGCCAAGTGGGAAAGGGTGTTTTTGAGACTGAAGGCAGCAGGAAAGCCCGCAGCCCCCAGGTGTGTGGGGCTACGCAAGCAGTTCCCAAAGAACTTTAAACAAGGCCTAGTTTTCCCTGCTGGCTCTTTCGGCGTGGGACGCATCTCCAGCCGTATGGCTGTTTTTGTGCCTGGCGTGGCAACAAGTGAGAAAGGGTGGTGTCGAGGCTGAAGGCAGCAGGAAAGCCCGCAGCCCCCAGGTCTGTGGGGCTACGCAAGTGGTTCCCAAAGAGCTTTAGAAGAAGGCCTAGTTTTCCCTGCTGGCTCATTGTGCGGGCGACCCATCTCCAGCCGTATAGCCATTTTTGTGCCTGGCGCGGCGCCAAGTGGGAAAGGGTGGTGTGGAGGCTGAAGGCAGCAGGAAAGCCTGCAGCCCCCAGGTCTGTGGGGCTACGCAAGAGGTTCCCAAAGAGCTTTAGAACAAAGCCTGGTTTTCCCTGCTGGCTCATTGGGCAGGTGACCCATCTCCATCCGTATGGTCATTTTTGTGCCTGGCGCGGCGCCAAGTGGGAAAGGGTGGTGTCGAGGCTGAAGGCAGCAGGAAAGCTTGCAGCCCCGAGGTCTCTGGGTGCTACGCAAGCGGTTCCCAAAGAGCTTTAGAAGAAGGCCTAGTTTTCCCTGCTGGCTCCTTGTGCGGGCGACCCATCTCCAGCCGTATAGCCATTTTTGTGCCTGGCGCGGCGCCAAGTGGGAAAGGGTGGTGTGGAGGCTGAAGGCAGCAGGAAAGCCCCCAGCCCCCAGGTCTGTGGGGCTACGCAAGAGGTTCCCAAAGAGCTTTAGAACAAAGCCTGGTTTTCCCTGCTGGCTCATTGGGCAGGTGACCCATCTCCATCCGTATGGTCATTTTTGTGCCTGGCGCGGCGCCAAGTGGGAAAGGGTGGTGTCGAGGCTGAAGGCAGCAGGAAAGCTTGCAGCCCCGAGGTCTCTGGGTGCTACGCAAGCGGTTCCCAAAGAGCTTTAGAACAAGGCCTAGTTTTCCCTGCTGGGTCTTTGGGCAGGGGACACATCTCCAGCCGTATGGCCATTTTTATACCTGGCGTGGCGCCAAGTGGGAAAGGGTGGTGTGGAGGCTGAAGGCAGTAGAAAAGCCCGCAGCCCCCGGTCTGTGGGTGCTACGCAAGCGGTTCCCAAAGAGCTTTAGAACAAGGCATAGTTTTCCCTGCTGGCTCTTTGGGCGGGGGACCCATCTCCAGCCGCATGGCAATTATTGTGCCTGGAGCGACACCTAGTGGGAAAGCGTAGTATTGAGGCTGAAGGCAGCAGGAAAGCCTGCAACCCCCAGGTCTGTGGGTGCTACGCAAGCGGTTCCCAAAGAGCTTTAGAACAAGGCCTACTTTTCCCTGCTGGGTCTCTGAGCGGGGGACACATCTATAGCCGTATGGCTGTTTTTGTGCCTGGCGTGGCACCAAGTGGGAAAGAGTGGTGTTGAGGCTGAAGGCAGCAGGAAAGCCCGCAGCCCCCAGGTGTGTGGGGCTACGCAAGCTGTTCCCAAAGGGCTTTAGAATAAGGCATAGTTTTCCCTGCTGGCTCTTTCGGTGTGGGACGCATCTCCAGCCGTATGGCTGTTTTTGTGCCTGGCGTGGCACCAAGTGGGAAAGGGTGGTGTGGAGGCTGAAGGCAGCAGGAAAGGTTGCAGCCCCTGGTCTGTGGGGCTACGAAAGCGGTTCCCATAGAGCTTTAGAACAAGGCATAGTTTTCC
Source organism: Chroicocephalus ridibundus (assembly GCF_963924245.1). Lineage (NCBI taxonomy): Eukaryota > Metazoa > Chordata > Aves > Charadriiformes > Laridae > Chroicocephalus > Chroicocephalus ridibundus. The sequence continues at coordinate 515,674 of NW_026961714.1, forward strand.
CTGCTGGTTCCTTGGGAGGGGGACCCATCTTAAGCCGTATGGCCATTTTTGTGCCTGGAGCGACACCTAGTGGGAAAGCGTAGTATTGAGGCTGAAGGCAGCAGGAAAGCCTGCAGCCCCCAGGTCTGTGGGTGCTACGCAAGCGGTTCCCAAAGAGCTTTAGAAGAAGGCATTGTTTTCCCTGCTGGCTCCTTGGGCGGGGGACGCATCTCCAGCCATATGGCCATTTTTGTGCCTAGCGCGGCGCCAAGTGGGAAAGGGTGGTGTCGAGGCTGAAGGCAGCAGGAAAGCTTGCAGCCCCAGGTCTGTGGGGCTACGCAAGAGGTGCCCTAAGAGCTTTAGAAGAAGGCGTTGTTTTCCCTGCTGGCTCCTTGTGTGGCGGACCCATCTCCAGCCATATGGCCATTTTTGTGCCTGGCGCGACGCCAAGTGGAAAGGGTGGTGTCGAGGCTGAAGGCAGCAGGAAAGCCCGCAGCCCCCAAGTCTGTGGGGCTATGCAAGCGGTTCCCAAAGAGCTTTAGAACAAGGCATAGTTTACTCTGCTGGCACCTTGGGTGGGGGACCCATCTCCAGCCGTATAGCCATTTTTGTGCCTGGCGTGGCACAAGTGGGAAAGGGTGGTGTCGAGGCTGAAGGCAGCAGGAAAGCCCGCAGCCCCCAAGTCTGTGGGGCTATGCAAGAGGTTCCCAAAGAGCTTTAGAACAAGGCCTGGTTTTCCCTGCTGGCTCCTTGGGCGTGGGACAAATCTCCATCCGTATGGTCATTTTTGTGCCTGGCGCTGCGCCAAGTGGGAAAGGGTGGTGTCGAGGCTGAAGGCAGCAGGAAAGCTTGCAGCCCCGAGGTCTGTGGGTGCTACGCAAGCGGTTCCCAAAGAGCTTTAGAACAAGGCCTAGTTTTCCCTGCTGGGTCTTTGGGCAGGGGACACATCTCCAGCTGTATGGCCATTTTTATACCTGGCGTGGCGCCAAGTTGGAAAGGGTGGTGTGGAGGCTGAAGGCAGTAGAAAAGCCCGCAGCCCCCAGGTCTGTGGGGCTACGCAAGCGGTTCCCAAAGAGCTTTAGAACACGGCATAGTTTTCCCTGCTGGGTCTTTGAGCGGGGGACACATCTCCAGCCGTATGGCCATTTTTGTGCCTGGCGTGGCGCCAAGTAGGAAAGGGTGGTGTCGAGGCTGAAGGCAGCAGGAAAGCCTGCAGCCCCCAGGTCTGTGGGGCTACGCAAGCGGTTCCCAAAGAGCTTTAGAACAAAGCATAGTTTTCCCTGCTGGCTCTTTGGGCGGGGGACCCATCTCCAGCCGCATGGCCATTATTGTGCCTGGAGCGACACCTAGTGGGAAAGAGTAGTATTAAGGCTGAAGGCAGCAGGAAAGCCTGCAGCCCCCAGGTCTGTGGGTGCTACGCAAGCGGTTCCCAAAGAGCTTTAGAACAAGGCCTAGTTTTCCCTGCTGGGTCTTTGAGCGGGGGACACATCTCCAGCCGTATGGCTGTTTTTGTGCCTGGCGTGGCACCAAGTGGGAAAGAGTGGTGTGGAGGCTGAAGGCAGCAGGAAAGCCCGCAGCCCCGAGGTCTGTGGGGCTACGCAAGCGGTTCCCAAAGAGCTTTAGAACAAGGCATATTTTTCCCTGCTGGTTCCTTGGGTGGGGGACCCATCTCCAGCCGTATGGCCATTTTTGTGCCTGGTGCGGCGCCAAGTGGGAAACGGTGGTGTCGAGGGTGAAGGCAGCAGGAAAGCCCGCAGCCCCCAGGTGTGTGCGGCTACGCAAGCGGTTCCCAAAGGTCTTAAGAACAAGGCATAGTTTTCCCTGCTGGCTCTTTCGGTGTGGGACGCATCTCCAGCCGTAAGGCTGTTTTTATGCCTGGCGTGGCACCAAGCGGAAAACGGTGGTGTGGAGGCTGAAGGCAGCGGGAAAGGTCACAGCCCCTGGTCTGTGGGGCTACGCAAGCGGTTCCCAAAGAGCTTTAGAACAAGGCATAGTTTTCCTGCTGGTTCCTTGGGCGGGGGACCCATCTCCAGCCGTATGGCCATTTTTGTGCCTGGAGGGACACCTAGTGGGAAAGCGTAGTATTGAGGCTGAAGGCAGCAGAAAAGCCCGCAGCCCCCAGGTCTGTGGGGCTACGCAAGAGGTTCCCTAAAGAGCTTTAGAACAAGGCATAGTTTCCCCTGCTGTCTCCTTTGGCGGGGGACCCATCTCAAGCCGTATAGCCATTTTTGTGCCTGGCGCGATGCCAAGTGGGAAAGGGTGGTGTCAAGGCTGAAGGCAGCAGAAAAGCCCGCAGCCCCCAGGTCTGTGGGGCTACGCAAGCGGTTCCCAAAGAGCTTTAGAACAAGGCCTACTTTTCCCTGCTGGGTCTTTGAGCGGGGGATAAATCTCCAGCCGTATGGCTGTTTTTGTGCCTGGTGCGGCGCCAAGTGGGAAAGAGTGGTGTGGAGGCTGAAGGCAGCAGGAAAGCCCGCAGCCCCCAGGTCTGTGGGGCTACGCAAGAGGTTCCCAAATAGCTTCAGAACAAGTCCTAGTTTTCCCTGCTGGCTCCTTGGGCGGGTGACCCATCTCCAGCCGTATGGCCATTTTTGTGCCTGGCGTGGCGCCAAGTGGGAAAGGGTGGTGTGGAGGCTGAAGGCAGCAGGAAAGCCTGCAGCCCCCAGGTCTGTGGGGCTACGCAAGCGGTTCCCACAGAGCTTTAGAACAAGGCATTTTTTTCCCTGCTGGCTCCTTGGGTGAGGGACCCATCTCCAGCCGTATGGCCATTTTTGTGCCTGGCGCGACGCCAAGTGGGAAAGGTGTTTTTGAGACTGAAGGCAGCAGGAAAGCCTGCAGACCCCAGGTCTGTGGGGCTACGCAAGCGGTTCCCACAGAGCTTTAGAACAAGGCATTTTTTTCCCTGCTGGCTCCTTGGGCGGGCGACCCATCTCCAGCCATATGGCCATTTTTGTCCTGTCGCGACGCCAAGTGGGAAAGGGTGGTGTCGAGGCTGAAGGCAGCAGAAAAGCCCGCAGCCACCAGGTGTGTGGGGCTACGCAAGTGGTTCCCAAAGAGCTTTAGAACAAGGCATAGTTTTCCCTGCTGGCTCTTTGGGCGGGGGACCCATCTCCAGCCGTATAGCCATTTTTGTGCCTGGCGTGGCACAAGTGGGAAAGGGTGGTGTCGAGGCTGAAAGCAGCAGGAAAGCCCGCAGCCCCCAGGTCTGTGCGGCTATGCAAGCGGTTCCCAAAGAGCTTTAGAACAAGGCCTACTTTACTCTGCTGGCTCCTTGGGTGGCGGACCCATCTCCAGCCGTATAGCCATTTTTGTGCCTGGCGCGGCGCCAAGTGCGAAAGGGTGGTGTGGAGGCTGAAGGCAGCAGGAAAGCCCGCAGCCCCCAGGTGTGTGGGGCTACGCAAGAGGTTTCCAAATACCTTTAGAACAAGGCCTAGTTTTCCCTGCTGGCTCCTTGGGCGGGTGACCCATCTCCAGCCGTATGGCCATTTTTATACCTGGTGTGGCGCCAAGTGGGAAAGGGTGGTGTTGAGGCTGAAGGCAGTAGAAAAGCCCGCAGCCCCCAGGTCTGTGGGTGCTACGCAAGCGGTTCCCAAAGAGCTTTAGAACAAGGCCTAGTTTTCCCTGCTGGGTCTTTGAGCGGGGGACACATGTCCAGCCGTATGGCCATATTTGTGCCTGGTGTGGCGCCAAGTGGGAAAGGGTGGTGTCGAGGCTGAAGGCAGCAGGAAAGCCCGCAGCCCCCAGGTCTGTGGGGCTACGCAAGCGGTTCCCAAAGAGCTTTAGAACAAGGCATAATTTTCCCTGCTGGCTCTTTGGGCGGGGGACCCATCTCCAGCCGCATGGCCATTAATGTGCCTGGAGCGACACCTAGTGGGAAAGCGTAGTATTGAGGCTGAAGGCAGCAGGAAAGCCTGCAACCCCCAGGTCTGTGGGTGCTACGCAAGCGGTTCCCAAAGAGCTTTAGAACAAGGCCTAATTTTCCCTGCTGGGTCTTTGAGCGGGGGACACATCTCCAGCCGTATGGCTGTTTTTGTGCCTGGCGTGGCACCAAGTGGGAAAGAGTGGTGTGGAGGCTGAAGGCAGCAGGAAAGCCCGCAGCCCCCAGGTCTGTGGGGCTACGCAAGCGGTTCCCAAAGAGCTTTAGAACAAGGCATATTTTTCCCTGCTGGTTCCGTGGGTGGGGGACCCATCTCCAGCCGTATAGCCATTTTTGTGCCTGGTGCGGCGCCAAGTGGGAAACGGTGGTGTCGAGGGTGAAGGCAGCAGGAAAGCCCGCAGCCCCCAGGTGTGTGCGGCTACGCAAGCGGTTCCCAAAGGTCTTTAGAACAAGGCATAGTTTTCCCTGCTGGCTCTTTCGGCGTGGGACGCATCTTCAGCCGTATGGCTGTTTTTGTGCCTGGCGTGGCACCAAGCGGAAAAGGGTGGTGTGGAGGCTGAAGGCAGCAGGAAAGGTCGCAGCCCCTGGTCTGTGGGGCTACGCAAGCGGTTCCCAAAGAGCTTTAGAACAAGGCATAGTTTTCCTGCTGGTTCCTTGGGCGGGGGACCCATCTCCAGCCGTATGGCCATTTTTGTGCCTGGAGGGACACCTAGTGGGAAAGCGTAGTATTGAGGCTGAAGGCAGCAGAAAAGCCCGCAGCCCCAAGGTCTGTGGGGCTACGCAAGAGGTTCCCTAAAGAGCTTTAGAACAAGGCATAGTTTCCCCTGCTGTCTCCTTTGGCGGGGGACCCATCTCAAGCCGTATAGCCATTTTTGTGCCTGGCGCGATGCCAAGTGGGAAAGGGTGGTGTCAAGGCTGAAGGCAGCAGGAAAGCCCGCAGCCCCCAGGTCTGTGGGGCTACGCAAGCGGTTCCCAAAGAGCTTTAGAACAAGGCCTACTTTTCCCTGCTGGGTCTTTGAGCGGGGGACAAATCTCCAGCCGTATGGCTGTTTTTGTGCCTGGTGCGGCGCCAAGTGGGAAAGAGTGGTGTGGAGGCTGAAGGCAGCAGGAAAGCCCGCAGCCCCAAGGTCTGTGGGGCTACGCAAGAGGTTCCCAAATAGCTTCAGAACAAGGTCTAGTTTTCCCTGCTGGCTCCTTGGGCGGGTGACCCATCTCCAGCCGTATGGCCATTTTTGTGCCTGGCGTGGCGCCAAGTGGGAAAGGGTGGTTTTGAGGCTGAAGGCAGCAGGAAAGCCTGCAGCCCCCAGGTCTGTGGGGCTACGCAAGCGGTTCCCATAGAGCTTTAGAACAAGGCATTTTTTTCCCTGCTGGCTCCTTGGGTGGGGGACCCATCTCCAGCCGTATGGCCATTTTTGTGCCTGGCGCGACGCCAATTGGGAAAGGGTGTTTTTGAGACTGAAGGCAGCAGGAAAGCCTGCAGCCCCCAGGTCTGTGGGGCTACGCAAGCGGTTCCCACAGAGCTTTAGAACAAGGCATTTTTTTCCCTGCTGGCTCCTTGGGTGGGGGACCCATCTCCAGCCGTATGGCTGTTTTTGTGCCTGGCGTGTCACCAAGTGGGAAAGGGTGGTGTGGAGGCTGAAGGCAGCAGGAAAGCCCGCAGCCCCCAGGTCTGTGGGGCTACGCAAGCGGTTCCCAAAGAGCTTTAGAACAAGGCATAGTTTTCCCTGCTGGCTCTTTGGGCGGGGGACCCATCTCCAGCCGCATGGCCATTTTTGTGCCTGGTGCGGCGCCAAGTGGGAAAGGGTGGTGTCGAGGCTGAAGGCAGCAGGAAAGCCCGCAGCCCCCAGGTGTGTGCGGCTACGCAAGCGGTTCCCAAAGGGCTTTAGAACAAGGCATAGTTTTCCCTGCTGTCTCTTTCGGTGTGGGACGCATCTCCAGCCGTATGGCTGATTTTGTGCCTGGCGTGGCACCAAGTGGGAAAGGGTGGTGTGGAGGCTGAAGGCAGCAGGAAAGGTCGCAGCCCCCAGGTCTGTGGGGCTACGCAAGAGGTTCCCGTAGAGCTTTAGAAGAAGGCGTTGTTTTCCCTGCTGGCTCCTTGTGTGGCGGACCCATCTCCAGCCATATGGCCATTTTTGTGCCTGGCGCGACGCCAAGTGGAAAGGGTGGTGTCGAGGCTGAAGGCAGCAGGAAAGCCCGCAGCCCCCAAGTCTGTGGGGCTATGCAAGCGGTTCCCAAAGAGCTTTAGAACAAGGCCTAGTTTACTCTGCTGGCACCTTGGGTGGGGGACCCATCTCCAGCCGTATACCCATTTTTGTGCCTGGCGTGGCACAAGTGGGAAAGGGTGGTGTGGAGGCTGAAGGCAGCAGGAAAGCCCGCAGCCCCCAGGTCTGTGGGGCTACGCAAGCGGTTCCCAAAGAGCTTTAGAACAAGGCATATTTTTCCCTGCTGGTTCCGTGGGTGGGGGACCCATCTCCAGCCGTATAGCCATTTTTGTGCCTGGTGCGGCGCCAAGTGGGAAACGGTGGTGTCGAGGGTGAAGGCAGCAGGAAAGCCCGCAGCCCCCAGGTGTGTGCGGCTACGCAAGCGGTTCCCAAAGGTCTTTAGAACAAGGCATAGTTTTCCCTGCTGGCTCTTTCGGTGTGGGACGCATCTCCAGCCGTATGGCTGTTTTTGTGCCTGGCGTGGCACCAAGCGGAAAAGGGTGGTGTGGAGGCTGAAGGCAGCAGGAAAGCCCGCAGCCCCCAGGTCTGTGGGGCTACGCAAGCGGTTCCCAAAGAGCTTTAGAACAAGGCCTACTTTTCCCTGCTGGGTCTTTGAGCGGGGGACAAATCTCCAGCCGTATGGCTGTTTTTGTGCCTGGTGCGGCGCCAAGTGGGAAAGAGTGGTGTGGAGGCTGAAGGCAGCAGGAAAGCCCGCAGCCCCAAGGTCTGTGGGGCTACGCAAGAGGTTCCCAAATAGCTTCAGAACAAGGCCTAGTTTTCCCTGCTGGCTCCTTGGGCGGGTGACCCATCTCCAGCCGTATGGCCATTTTTGTGCCTGGCGTGGCGCCAAGTGGGAAAGGGTGGTTTTGAGGCTGAAGGCGCAGGAAAGCCTGCAGCCCCCAGGTCTGTGGGGCTACGCAAGCGGTTCCCACAGAGCTTTAGAACAAGGCATTTTTTTCCCTGCTGGCTCCTTGGGTGGGGGATCCATGTCCAGCCGTATGGCCATTTTTGTGCCTGGCGCGACGCCAAGTGGGAAAGGGTGTTTTTGAGACTGAAGGCAGCAGGAAAGCCCGCAGCCCCCAGGTGTGTGGGGCTACGCAAGCAGTTCCCAAAGAACTTTAAACAAGGCGTAGTTTTCCCTGCTGGCTCTTTCGGCGTGGGACGCATCTCCAGCCGTATGGCTGTTTTTGTGCCTGGCGTGGCAACAAGTGGGAAAGGGTGGTGTCGAGGCTGAAGGCAGCAGGAAAGCCCGCAGCCCCCAGGTCTGTGGGGCTACGCAAGTGGTTCCCAAAGAGCTTTAGAAGAAGGCCTAGTTTTCCCTGCTGGCTCCTTGTGCGGGCGACCCATCTCCAGCCGTATAACCATTTTTGTGCCTGGCGCGGCGCCAAGTGGGAAAGGGTGGTGTGGAGGCTGAAGGCAGTAGAAAAGCCCGCAGCCCCCAGGTGTGTGGGTGCTACACAAGCGGTTCCCAAAGAGCTTTAGAACAAGGCCTAGTTTTCCCTGCTGGGTCTTTGAGCGGAGGACACATCTCCAGCCGTATGGCCATATTTGTGCCTGGTGTGGCGCCAAGTGGGAAAGGGTGGTGTCAAGGCTGAAGGCAGCAGGAAAGCCCGCAGCCCCCAGGTCTGTGGGGCTACGCAAGCGGTTCCCAAAGAGCTTTAGAACAAGGCCTACTTTTCCCTGCTGGGTCTTTGAGCGGGGGACAAATCTCCAGCCGTATGGCTGTTTTTGTGCCTGGTGCGGCGCCAAGTGGGAAAGAGTGGTGTGGAGGCTGAAGGCAGCAGGAAAGCCCGCAGCCCCAAGGTCTGTGGGGCTACGCAAGATGTTCCCAAATAGCTTCAGAACAAGGCCTAGTTTTCCCTGCTGGCTCCTTGGGCGGGTGACCCATCTCCAGCCGTATGGCCGTTTTTGTGCCTGGCGTGGCGCCAAGTGGGAAAGGGTGGTTTTGAGGCTGAAGGCAGCAGGAAAGCCTGCAGCCCCCAGGTCTGTGGGGCTACGCAAGCGGTTCCCACAGAGCTTTAGAACAAGGCATTTTTTTCCCTGCTGGCTCCTTGGGTGGGGGATCCATCTCCAGCCGTATGGCCATTTTTGTGCCTGGCGCGACGCCAAGTGGGAAAGGGTGTTTTTGAGACTGAAGGCAGCAGGAAAGCCCGCAGCCCCCAGGTGTGTGGGGCTACGCAAGCAGTTCCCAAAGAACTTTAAAGAAGGCCTAGTTTTCCCTGCTGGCTCTTTCGGCGTGGGACGCATCTCCAGCCGTATGGCTGTTTTTGTGCCTGGCGTGGCAACAAGTGGGAAAGGGTGGTGTCGAGGCTGAAGGCAGCAGGAAAGCCCGCAGCCCCCAGGTCTGTGGGGCTACGCAAGTGGTTCCCAAAGAGCTTTAGAACAAGGCCTAGTTTTCCCTGCTGGCTCCTTGTGCGGGCGACCCATCTCCAGCCGTATAGCCATTTTTGTGCCTGGCGCGGCGCCAAGTGGGAAAGGGTGGTGTGGAGGCTGAAGGCAGTAGAAAAGCCCGCAGCCCCCAGGTCTGTGGGTGCTACACAAGCGGTTCCCAAAGAGCTTTAGAACAAGGCCTAGTTTTCCCTGCTGGGTCTTTGAGCGGGGGACACATCTCCAGCCGTATGGCCATATTTGTGCCTGGTGTGGCGCCAAGTGGGAAAGGGTGGTGTCGAGGCTGAAGGCAGCAGGAAAGCCCGCAGCCCCCAGGTCTGTGGGGCTACGCAAGCGGTTCCCAAAGAGCTTTAGAACAAGGCATAATTTTCCCTGCTGGCTCTTTGGGCGGGGGACCCATCTCCAGCCGCATGGCCATTATTGTGCCTGGAGCGACACCTAGTGGGAAAGCGTAGTATTGAGGCTGAAGGCAGCAGGAAAGCCTGCAACCCCCAGGTCTGTGAGTGCTACGCAAGCGGTTCCCAAAGAGCTTTAGAACAAGGCCTAGTTTTCCCTGCTGGGTCTTTGAGCGGGGGACACATCTCCAGCCGTATGGCTGTTTTTGTGCCTGGCGTGGCACCAAGTGGGAAAGAGTGGTGTGGAGGCTGAAGGCAGCAGGAAAGCCCGCAGCCCCCAGGTCTGTGGGGCTACGCAAGCGGTTCCCAAAGAGCTTTAGAACAAGGCATAGTTTTCCCTGATGGTTCCGTGGGTGGGGGACCCATCTCCAGCCGTATAGCCATTTTTGTGCCTGGTGCGGCGCCAAGTGGGAAACGGTGGTGTCGAGGGTGAAGGCAGCAGGAAAGCCCGCAGCCCCCAGGTCTTTGGGGCTACGCAAGCGGTTCCCAAAGGTCTTTAGAACAAGGCATAGTTTTCCCTGCTGGCTCTTTCGGTGTGGGACGCATCTCCAGCCGTAAGGCTGTTTTTGTGCCTGGCGTGGCACCAAGCGGAAAAGGGTGGTGTGGAGGCTGAAGGCAGCAGGAAAGGTCGCAGCCCCTGGTCTGTGGGGCTACGCAAGCGGTTCCCAAAGAGCTTTAGAACAAGGCATAGTTTTCCCTGCTGGCTCCTTGGGCGGGTGACCCATCTCCAGCCGTATGGCCATTTTTGTGCCTGGCGTAGCGCCAAGTGGGAAAGGGTGGTTTTGAGGCTGAAGGCAGCAGGAAAGCCTGCAGCCCCCAGGTCTGTGGGGCTACGCAAGCGATTCCCACAGAGCTTTAGAACAAGGTATTTTTTTCCCTGCTGGCTCCTTGGGTGGGGGACCCATCTCCAGCCGTATGGCCATTTTTGTGCCTGGTGCGACGCCAAGTGGGAAAGGGTGTTTTTGAGACTGAAGGCAGCAGGAAAGCCTGCAGCCCCCAGGTCTGTGGGGCTACGCAAGCGGTTCCCACAGAGCTTTAGAACAAGGCATTTTTTTCCCTGCTGGCTCCTTGGGTGGGGGACCCATCTCCAGCCGTATGGCCATTTTTGTGCCTGGCGTGTCACCAAGTGGGAAAGGGTGGTGTGGAGGCTGAAGGCAGCAGGAAAGCCCGCAGCCCCCAGGTCTGTGGGGCTACGCAAGCGGTTCCCAAAGAGCTTTAGAACAAGGCATAGTTTTCCCTGCTGGCTCTTTGGGCGGGGGACCCATCTCCAGCCGCATGGCCATTTTTGTGCCTGGTGCGGCGCCAAGTGGGAAAGGGTGGTGTCGAGGCTGAAGGCAGCAGGAAAGCCCGCAGCCCCCAGGTCTCTGGGGCTACGCAAGCGGTTCCCAAAGGGCTTTAGAACAAGGCATTGTTTTCCCTGCTGTCTCTTTCGGTGTGGGACGCATCTCCAGCCGTATGGCTGTTTTTGTGCCTGGCGTGGCACCAAGTGGGAAAGGGTGGTGTGGAGGCTGAAGGCAGCAGGAAAGGTCGCAGCCCCTGGTCTGTGGGGCTACGCAAGCGGTTCCCGTAGAGCTTTAGAAGAAGGCATTGTTTTCCCTGCTGGCTCCTTGTGCGGGGGACGCATCTCCAGCCATATGTCCATTTTTGTGCCTGGCGTGGCGCCAAGTGGGAAAGGGTGGTGTCGAGGCTGAAGGCAGCAGGAAAGCTTGCAGCCCCAGGTCTGTGGGGCTACGCAAGCGGTGCCCTAAGAGCTTTAGAACAAGGCATAGTTTTCCAGCTGGTTCCTTGGGCGGGGGACCCATCTCCAGCCGTATGGCCATTTTTGTGCCTGGAGGGACACCTAGTGGGAAAGCGTAGTATTGAGGCTGAAGGCAGCAGAAAAGCCCGCAGCCCCCAGGTCTGTGGGGCTTCACAAGAGGTTCCATAAAGTACTTTAGAACACGGCATAGTTTCCCCTGCTGGCTCCTTGGGCGGGGGACCCATCTCCAGCCGTATAGCCATTTTTGTGCTTGGCGCGATGTCAAGTGGGAAAGGGTGGTGTCAAGGCTGAAGGCAGCAGGAAAGCCCGCAGCCCCCAGGTCTGTGGGGCTACGCAAGCGGTTCCCAAAGAGCTTTAGAACAAGGCCTACTTTTCCCTGCTGGGTCTTTGAGCGGGGGACAAATCTCCAGCCGTATGGCTGTTTTTGTGCCTGGTGCGGCGCCAAGTGGGAAGGAGTGGTGTGGAGGCTGAAGGCAGCAGGAAAGCCCGCAGCCCCAAGGTCTGTGGGGCTACGCAAGAGGTTCCCAAATAGCTTCAGAACAAGTCCTAGTTTTCCCTGCTGGCTCCTTGGGCGGGGGACCCATCTCCAGCCGTATGGCCATTTTTGTGCCTGGCGTGGCGCCAAGTGGGAAAGGGTGGTGTCGAGGCTGAAGGCAGCAGGAAAGCCTGCAGCCCCCAGGTCTGTGGGGCTACGCAAGCGGTTCCCACAGAGCTTTAGAACAAGGCATTTTTTTCCCTGCTGGCTCCTTGGGTGGGGGACCCATCTCCAGCCGTATGGCCATTTTTGTGCCTGGCGCGACGCCAAGTGGGAAAGGGTGTTTTTGAGACTGAAGGCAGCAGGAAAGCCTGCAGCCCCCAGGTCTGTGGGTGCTATGCAAGCGGTTCCCACAGAGCTTTAGAACAAGGCATTTTTTTCCCTGCTGGCTCCTTGGGTGGGGGACCCATCTCCAGCCGTATGGCTGTTTTTGTGCCTGGCGTGTCACCAAGTGGGAAAGGGTGTTGTGGAGGCTGAAGGCAGCAGGAAAGCCCGCAGCCCCCAGGTCTGTGGGGCTACGCAAGCGGTTCCCAAAGAGCTTTAGAACAAGGCCTATTTTTGCCTGCTGGGTCTTTGGGTGGGGGATCCATCTCCAGCCGTATGGCCATTTTTGTGCCTGGCGCGACGCCAAGTGGGAAAGGGTGTTTTTGAGACTGAAGGCAGCAGGAAAGCCCGCAGCCCCCAGGTGTGTGGGGCTACGCAAGCAGTTCCCAAAGAACTTTAAAGAAGGCCTAGTTTTCCCTGCTGGCTCTTTCGGCGTGGGACGCATCTCCAGCCGTATGGCTGTTTTTGTGCCTGGCGTGGCAACAAGTGGGAAAGGGTGGTGTCGAGGCTGAAGGCAGCAGGAAAGCCCGCAGCCCCCAGGTCTGTGGGGCTACGCAAGTGGTTCCCAAAGAGCTTTAGAACAAGGCCTAGTTTTCCCTGCTGGCTCCTTGTGCGGGCGACCCATCTCCAGCCGTATAGCCATTTTTGTGCCTGGCGCGGCGCCAAGTGGGAAAGGGTGGTGTGGAGGCTGAAGGCAGTAGAAAAGCCCGCAGCCCCCAGGTCTGTGGGTGCTACACAAGCGGTTCCCAAAGAGCTTTAGAACAAGGCCTAGTTTTCCCTGCTGGGTCTTTGAGCGGGGGACACATCTCCAGCCGTATGGCCATATTTGTGCCTGGTGTGGCGCCAAGTGGGAAAGGGTGGTGTCGAGGCTGAAGGCAGCAGGAAAGCCCGCAGCCCCCAGGTCTGTGGGGCTACGCAAGCGGTTCCCAAAGAGCTTTAGAACAAGGCATAATTTTCCCTGCTGGCTCTTTGGGCGGGGGACCCATCTCCAGCCGCATGGCCATTATTGTGCCTGGAGCGACACCTAGTGGGAAAGCGTAGTATTGAGGCTGAAGGCAGCAGGAAAGCCTGCAACCCCCAGGTCTGTGAGTGCTACGCAAGCGGTTCCCAAAGAGCTTTAGAACAAGGCCTAGTTTTCCCTGCTGGGTCTTTGAGCGGGGGACACATCTCCAGCCGTATGGCTGTTTTTGTGCCTGGCGTGGCACCAAGTGGGAAAGAGTGGTGTGGAGGCTGAAGGCAGCAGGAAAGCCCGCAGCCCCCAGGTCTGTGGGGCTACGCAAGCGGTTCCCAAAGAGCTTTAGAACAAGGCATAGTTTTCCCTGATGGTTCCGTGGGTGGGGGACCCATCTCCAGCCGTATAGCCATTTTTGTGCCTGGTGCGGCGCCAAGTGGGAAACGGTGGTGTCGAGGGTGAAGGCAGCAGGAAAGCCCGCAGCCCCCAGGTCTTTGGGGCTACGCAAGCGGTTCCCAAAGGTCTTTAGAACAAGGCATAGTTTTCCCTGCTGGCTCTTTCGGTGTGGGACGCATCTCCAGCCGTAAGGCTGTTTTTGTGCCTGGCGTGGCACCAAGCGGAAAAGGGTGGTGTGGAGGCTGAAGGCAGCAGGAAAGGTCGCAGCCCCTGGTCTGTGGGGCTACGCAAGCGGTTCCCAAAGAGCTTTAGAACAAGGCATAGTTTTCCCTGCTGGCTCCTTGGGCGGGTGACCCATCTCCAGCCGTATGGCCATTTTTGTGCCTGGCGTAGCGCCAAGTGGGAAAGGGTGGTTTTGAGGCTGAAGGCAGCAGGAAAGCCTGCAGCCCCCAGGTCTGTGGGGCTACGCAAGCGATTCCCACAGAGCTTTAGAACAAGGTATTTTTTTCCCTGCTGGCTCCTTGGGTGGGGGACCCATCTCCAGCCGTATGGCCATTTTTGTGCCTGGTGCGACGCCAAGTGGGAAAGGGTGTTTTTGAGACTGAAGGCAGCAGGAAAGCCTGCAGCCCCCAGGTCTGTGGGGCTACGCAAGCGGTTCCCACAGAGCTTTAGAACAAGGCATTTTTTTCCCTGCTGGCTCCTTGGGTGGGGGACCCATCTCCAGCCGTATGGCCATTTTTGTGCCTGGCGTGTCACCAAGTGGGAAAGGGTGGTGTGGAGGCTGAAGGCAGCAGGAAAGCCCGCAGCCCCCAGGTCTGTGGGGCTACGCAAGCGGTTCCCAAAGAGCTTTAGAACAAGGCATAGTTTTCCCTGCTGGCTCTTTGGGCGGGGGACCCATCTCCAGCCGCATGGCCATTTTTGTGCCTGGTGCGGCGCCAAGTGGGAAAGGGTGGTGTCGAGGCTGAAGGCAGCAGGAAAGCCCGCAGCCCCCAGGTCTCTGGGGCTACGCAAGCGGTTCCCAAAGGGCTTTAGAACAAGGCATTGTTTTCCCTGCTGTCTCTTTCGGTGTGGGACGCATCTCCAGCCGTATGGCTGTTTTTGTGCCTGGCGTGGCACCAAGTGGGAAAGGGTGGTGTGGAGGCTGAAGGCAGCAGGAAAGGTCGCAGCCCCTGGTCTGTGGGGCTACGCAAGCGGTTCCCGTAGAGCTTTAGAAGAAGGCATTGTTTTCCCTGCTGGCTCCTTGTGCGGGGGACGCATCTCCAGCCATATGTCCATTTTTGTGCCTGGCGTGGCGCCAAGTGGGAAAGGGTGGTGTCGAGGCTGAAGGCAGCAGGAAAGCTTGCAGCCCCAGGTCTGTGGGGCTACGCAAGCGGTGCCCTAAGAGCTTTAGAACAAGGCATAGTTTTCCAGCTGGTTCCTTGGGCGGGGGACCCATCTCCAGCCGTATGGCCATTTTTGTGCCTGGAGGGACACCTAGTGGGAAAGCGTAGTATTGAGGCTGAAGGCAGCAGAAAAGCCCGCAGCCCCCAGGTCTGTGGGGCTTCACAAGAGGTTCCATAAAGTACTTTAGAACACGGCATAGTTTCCCCTGCTGGCTCCTTGGGCGGGGGACCCATCTCCAGCCGTATAGCCATTTTTGTGCTTGGCGCGATGTCAAGTGGGAAAGGGTGGTGTCAAGGCTGAAGGCAGCAGGAAAGCCCGCAGCCCCCAGGTCTGTGGGGCTACGCAAGCGGTTCCCAAAGAGCTTTAGAACAAGGCCTACTTTTCCCTGCTGGGTCTTTGAGCGGGGGACAAATCTCCAGCCGTATGGCTGTTTTTGTGCCTGGTGCGGCGCCAAGTGGGAAGGAGTGGTGTGGAGGCTGAAGGCAGCAGGAAAGCCCGCAGCCCCAAGGTCTGTGGGGCTACGCAAGAGGTTCCCAAATAGCTTCAGAACAAGTCCTAGTTTTCCCTGCTGGCTCCTTGGGCGGGGGACCCATCTCCAGCCGTATGGCCATTTTTGTGCCTGGCGTGGCGCCAAGTGGGAAAGGGTGGTGTCGAGGCTGAAGGCAGCAGGAAAGCCTGCAGCCCCCAGGTCTGTGGGGCTACGCAAGCGGTTCCCACAGAGCTTTAGAACAAGGCATTTTTTTCCCTGCTGGCTCCTTGGGTGGGGGACCCATCTCCAGCCGTATGGCCATTTTTGTGCCTGGCGCGACGCCAAGTGGGAAAGGGTGTTTTTGAGACTGAAGGCAGCAGGAAAGCCTGCAGCCCCCAGGTCTGTGGGTGCTATGCAAGCGGTTCCCACAGAGCTTTAGAACAAGGCATTTTTTTCCCTGCTGGCTCCTTGGGTGGGGGACCCATCTCCAGCCGTATGGCTGTTTTTGTGCCTGGCGTGTCACCAAGTGGGAAAGGGTGTTGTGGAGGCTGAAGGCAGCAGGAAAGCCCGCAGCCCCCAGGTCTGTGGGGCTACGCAAGCGGTTCCCAAAGAGCTTTAGAACAAGGCCTATTTTTGCCTGCTGGGTCTTTGGGCGGGGGACCCATCTCCAGCCGCATGGCCATTTTTGTGCCTCGTGCGGCGCCAAGTGGGAAAGGGTGGTGTCGAGGCTGAAGGCAGCATGAAACCCCGCAGCCCCCAGGTGTGTGGGGCTACGCAAGCGGTTCCCAAAGGGCTTTAGAACAAGGCATAGTTTTCCCTGCTGTCTCTTTCGGTGTGGGACGCATCTCCAGCCGTATGGCTGTTTTTGTGCCTGGCGTGGCACCAAGTGGGAAAGGGTGGTGTGGAGGCTGAAGGCAGCAGGAAAGGTCGCAGCCCCTGGTCTGTGGGGCTACGCAAGTGGTTCCCGTAGAGCTTTAGAAGAAGGCATTGTTTTCCCTGCTGGCTCCTTGTGCGGGGGACGCATCTCCAGCCATATGGCCATTTTTGTGCCTGGCGTGGCGCCAAGTGGGAAAGGGTGGTGTCGAGGCTGAAGGCAGCAGGAAAGCTTGCAGCCCCAGGTCTGTGGGGCTACGCAAGCGGTTCCCTAAGAGCTTTAGAACAAGGCATAGTTTTCCAGCTGGTTCCTTGGGCGGGGGACCCATCTCCAGCCGTATGGCCATTTTTGTGCCTGGAGGGACACCTAGTGGGAAAGCGTAGTATTGAGGCTGAAGGCAGCAGAAAAGCCCGCAGCCCCCAGGTCTGTGGGGCTACGCAAGAGGTTCCCTAAAGACCTTTAGAACACGGCATAGTTTCCCCTGCTGGCTCCTTGGGCGGGGGACCCATCTCCAGCCGTATAGCCATTTTTGTGCTTGGCGCGATGCCAAGTGGGAAAGGGTGGTGTCGAGGCTGAAGGCAGCAGGAAAGCCCGCAGCCCCAAGGTCTGTGGGGCTACGCAAGCGGTTCCCAAAGAGCTTTAGAGCAAGGCCTAGTTTTCCCTGCTGGCTCCTTGGGCGGGTGACCCATCTCCAGCCGTATGGCTGTTTTTGTGCCTGGCGTGGCCCCAAGTGGGAAAGGGTGGTGTGGAGGCTGAAGGCAGCAGGAAAGCCCGCAGCCCCCAGGTCTGTGGGGCTACGCAAGCGGTTCCCAAAGAGCTTTAGAACAAGGCATAGTTTTCCCTGCTGGCTCTTTGGGCGGGGGACACATCTCCAGCCGCATGGCCATTATTGTGCCTGGAGCGACACCTAGTGGGAAAGCGTAGTATTAAGGCTGAAGGCAGCAGGAAAGCCCGCAGCCCCCAGGTCTGTGGGTACTACGCAAGCGGTTCCCAAAGAGCTTTAGAACAAGGCATAGTTTTCCCTGCTGGCTCTTTGGGCGGGGGACCCATCTCCAGCCGTATACCCATTTTTGTGCCTGGCGTGGCACAAGTGGGAAATGGTGGTGTCGAGGCTGAAGGCAGCAGGAAAGCCCGCAGCCCCCAAGTCTGTGGGGCTATGCAAGCGGTTCCCAAAGAGCTTTAGAACAAGGCCAAGTTTACTCTGCTGGCTCCTTGGCCGTGGGACAAATCTCCATCCGTATGGTCATTTTTGTGCCTGGCGCAGCGCCAAGTGGGAAAGGGTGGTGTCGAGGCTGAAGGCAGCAGGAAAGGTTGAAGCCCCGAGGTCTGTGGGTGCTACGCAAGTGGTTCCCAAAGAGCTTTAGAAGAAGGCCTAGTTTTCCCTGCTGGCTCCTTGTGCGGGCGACCCATCTCCAGCCGTATAGCCATTTTTGTGCCTGGCGCGGCGCCAAGTGGGAAAGGGTGGTGTGGAGGCTGAAGGCAGTATAAAAGCCCGCAGCCCCCAGGTCTGTGGGTGCTACGCAAGCGGTTCCCAAAGAGCTTTAGAACAAGGCCTAGTTTTCCCTGCTGGGTCTTTGAGCGGGGGACACATCTCCAGCCGTATGGCCATATTTGTATCTGGTGTGGCGCCAAGTGGGAAAGGGTGGTGTCGAGGCTGAAGGCAGCAGGAAAGCCCGCAGCCCCCAGGTCTGTGGGGCTACGCAAGCGGTTCCCAAAGAGCTTTAGAACAAGGCATAGTTTTCCCTGCTGGCTCTTTGGGCGGGGGACCCATCTCCAGCCGCATGGCCATTATTGTGCCTGGAGCGACACCTAGTGGGAAAGCGTAGTATTGAGGCTGAAGGCAGCAGGAAAGCCTGCAACCCCCAGGTCTGTGGGTGCTACGCAAGCGGTTCCCAAAGAGCTTTAGAACAAGGCCTAATTTTCCCTGCTGGGTCTTTGAGCGGGGGACACATCTCCAGCCGTATGGCTGTTTTTGTGCCTGGCGTGGCACCAAGCGGGAAAGAGTGGTGTGGAGGCTGAAGGCAGCAGGAAAGCCCGCAGCCCCCAGGTCTGTGGGGCTACGCAAGCGGTTCCCAAAGAGCTTTAGAACAAGGCCTAGTTTTCCCTGCTGGTTCCGTGGGTGGGGGACCCATCTCCAGCCGTATAGACATTTTTGTGCCTGGTGCGGCGCCAAGTGGGAAACGGTGGTGTCGAGGGTGAAGGCAGCAGGAAAGCCCGCAGCCCCCAGGTGTGTGCGGCTACGCAAGCGGTTCCCAAAGAGCTTTAGAACAAGGCATAGTTTTCCCTGCTGGCTCTTTCGGTGTGGGACGCATCTCCAGCCGTAAGGCTGTTTTTGTGCCTGGCGTGGCACCAAGCGGAAAAGGGTGGTGTGGAGGCTGAAGGCAGCAGGAAAGGTCGCAGCCCCAAGGTCTGTGGGGCTACGCAAGCGGTTCCCAAAGAGCTTTAGAACAAGGCATAGTTTTCCTGCTGGTTCCTTGGGCGGGGGACCCATCTCCAGCCGTATGGCCATTTTTGTGCCTGGAGGGACACCTAGTGGGAAAGCGTAGTATTGAGGATGAAGGCAGCAGAAAAGCCCGCAGCCCCCAGGTCTGTGGGGCTACGCAAGAGGTTCCCTAAAGAGCTTTAGAACAAGGCATAGTTTCCCCTGCTGTCTCCTTTGGCGGGGGACCCATCTCAAGCCGTATAGTCATTTTTGTGCTTGGCGCGATGCCAAGTGGGAAAGGGTGGTGTCAAGGCTGAAGGCAGCAGGAAAGCCCGCAGCCCCCAGGTTTGTGGGGCTACGCAAGCGGTTCCCAAAGAGCTTTACAACAAGGCCTACTTTTCCCTGCTGGGTCTTTGAGCGGGGGACAAATCTCCAGCCGTATGGCTGTTTTTGTGCCTGGTGCGGCGCCAAGTGGGAAAGAGTGGTGTGGAGGCTGAAGGCAGCAGGAAAGCCCGCAGCCCCAAGGTCTGTGGGGCTACGCAAGAGGTTCCCAAATAGCTTCAGAACAAGTCCTAGTTTTCCCTGCTGGCTCCTTGGGCGGGGGACCCATCTCCAGCCGTATGGCCATTTTTGTGCCTGGCGTGGCGCCAAGTGGGAAAGGGTGGTTTTGAGGCTGAAGGCAGCAGGAAAGCCTGCAGCCCCCAGGTCTGTGGGGCTACGCAAGCGGTTCCCACAGAGCTTTAGAACAAGGCATTTTTTTCCCTGCTGGCTCCTTGGGTGGGGGACCCATCTCCAGCCGTATGGCCATTTCTGTGCCTGGCGCGACGCCAAGTGGGAAAGGGTGTTTTTGAGACTGAAGACAGCAGGAAAGCCTGCAGCCCCCAGGTCTGTGGGTGCTACGCAAGCGGTTCCCACAGAGCTTTAGAACAAGGCATTTTTTTTCACTGCTGGCTCCTTGGGTGGGGGACCCATCTCCAGCCGTATGGCTGTTTTTGTGCCTGGCGTGTCACCAAGCGGGAAAGGGTGGTGTCGAGGCTGAAGGCAGCAGGAAAGCCCGCAGCCCCCAGGTGTGTGGGGCTACGCAAGCGGTTCCCAAAGGGCTTTAGAACAAGGCATAGTTTTCCCTGCTGTCTCTTTCGGTGTGGGACGCATCTCCAGCCGTATGGCTGTTTTTGTGCCTGGCGTGGCACCAAGTGGGAAAGGGTGGTGTGGAGGCTGAAGGCAGCAGGAAAGGTCGCAGCCCCTGGTCTGTGGGGCTACGCAAGCGGTTCCCGTAGAGCTTTAGAAGAAGGCATTGTTTTCCCTGCTGGCTCCTTGGGCGGGGGACCCATCTCCAGCCGTATGGCCATTTTTGTGCCTGGAGGGACACCTAGTGGGAAAGCGTAGTATTGAGGCTGAAGGCAGCAGAAAAGCCCGCAGCCCCCAGGTCTGTGGGGCTACGCAAGAGGTTCCCTAAAGAACTTTAGAACACGGCATAGTTTTCCCTGCTGGCTCCTTGGGCGGGGGACCCATCTCCAGCCGTATAGCCATTTTTGTGCTTGGCGCGATGCCAAGTGGGAAAGGGTGGTGTCGAGGCTGAAGGCAGCAGGAAAGCCCGCAGCCCCCAGGTCTGTGGGGCTACGCAAGCGGTTCCCAAAGAGCTTTAGAACAAGGCCTACTTTTCCCTGCTCGGTCTTGGAACGGGGGACAAATCTCCAGCCGTATGGCTGTTTTTGTGCCTGGCGTGGCACCAAGTGGGAAAGAGTGGTATGGAGGCTGAAGGCAGCAGGAAAGCCCGCAGCCCCCATGTCTGTGGGGCTACGCAAGCCGTTCCCAAAGAGCTTTAGAACAAGGCCTAGTTTTCCCTGCTGGCTCCTTGGGCGGGTGACCCATCTCCAGCCGTATGGCTGTTTTTGTGCCTGGCGTGGCGCCAAGTGGGAAAGGGTGGTGTGGAGGCTGAAGGCAGCAGGAAAGCCCGCAGCCCCCAGGTCTGTGGGGCTACGCAAGCGGTTCCCAAAGAGCTTTAGAACAAGGCATAGTTTTCCCTGCTGGCTCTTTGGGCGGGGGACCCATCTCCAGCCGCATGGCCATTATTGTGCCTGGAGCGACACGTAGTGGGAAAGCGTAGTATTAAGGCTGAAGGCAGCAGGAAAGCCCGCAGCCCCCAGGTCTGTGGGTGCTACGCAAGCGGTTCCCAAAGAGCTTTAGAACAAGGCATAGTTTTCCCTGCTGGCTCTTTGGGCGGGGGACCCATCTCCAGCCGTATACCCATTTTTGTGCCTGGCGTGGCACAAGTGGGAAAGGGTGGTGTCGAGGCTGAAGGCAGCAGGAAAGCCCGCAGCCCCAGGTCTGTGGGGCTACGCAAGAGGTTCCCAAAGAGCTTTAGAACAAGGCCTGGTTTTCCCTCCTGGCTCCTTGGGCGTGGGACAAATCTCCATCCGTATGGCCATTTTTGTGCCTGGTGCGGCGCCAAGTGGGAAAGGGTGTTTTTGAGGCTGAAGGCAGCAGGAAAGCCCGCAGCCCCCAGGTGTGTGGGGCTACGCAAGCAGTTCCCAAAGAACTTTAGAACAAGGCATAGTTTTCCCTGCTGGCTCTTTCGGTGTGGGACGCATCTCCAGCCGTATGGCTGTTTTTGTGCCTGGCGTGGCACCAAGTGGGAAAGGCTGGTGTCGAGGCTGAAGGCAGCAGGGAAGCCCGCAGCCCCCAGGTCTGTGGGGCTACGCAAGCGGTTCCCTAAGAGCTTTAGAAGAAGGCATATTTTTCCCTGCTGGTTCCTTGTGCGGGGGACCCATCTCCAGTCATATGGCCATTTTTGTGCCTGGCGCGACGCCAAGTGGGAAAGGGTGGTGTGGAGGCTGAAGGCAGCAGAAAAGCCCGCAGCCCCCAGGTCTGTGGGGCTACGCAAGCGGTTCCCAAAGAGCTTTAGAACAAGGCATTTTTTCCCTGCTGGCTCCTTGTGCGGGCGACCCATCTCACGTCATATGGCCATTTTTGTGCCTGGCGCGGCGCGAAGTGGGAAAGGGTGGTGTGGAGGCTGAAGGCAACAGGAAAGCCTGCAGCCCCCAGGTCTGTGGGGCTACGCAAGAGTTTCCCAAAGAGCTTTAGAACACGGCATACTTTTCCCTGCTGGCTCCTTGGGCGGGCGACCCATCTCCAGCCGTATGGCTGTTTTTGTGCCTGGCATGGCACCAAGTGGGAAAGAGTGGTGTGGATGCTGAAGGCAGCAGGAAAGCCCGCAGCCCCCAGGTCTGTGGGGCTACGCAAGCGGTTCCCAAAGAGCTTTAGAACAAGGCATATTTTTCCCTGTTGGTTCCTTGGGTGGGGGACCCATCTCCAGCTCTATGGCCATTTTTGTGCCTGGTGCGGCGCCAAGTGGGAAAGGGTGGTGTGGAGGCTGAAGGCAGCAGGAAAGCCCGCAGCCCCCAGGTGTGTGGGGCTATGCAAGCGGTTCCCAAAGAGCTTTAGAACAAGGCATAGTTTTCCCTGCTGGCTCTTTCGGCGTGGGACGCATCTCCAGCCGTATGGCTGTTTTTGTGCCTGGCGTGGCACAAAGTGGGAAAGGGTGGTGTGGAGGCTGAAGGCAGCAGGAAAGCCCGCAGCCCCCAGGTGTGTGCGGCTACGCAAGCAGTTCCCAAAGAACTTTAGAACAAGGCATAGTTTTCCCTGCTGGCTCTTTCGGTGTGGGACGCATCTCCAGCCGTATGGCTGTTTTTGTGCCTGGCGTGGCACCAAGTGGGAAAGGCTGGTGTCGAGGCTGAAGGCAGCAGGGAAGCCCGCAGCCCCCAGGTCTGTGGGGCTACGCAAGCGGTTCCCTAAGAGCTTTAGAAGAAGGCATATTTTTCCCTGCTGGTTCCTTGTGCGGGGGACCCATCTCCAGTCATATGGCCATTTTTGTGCCTGGCGCGACGCCAAGTGGGAAAGGGTGGTGTGGAGGCTGAAGGCAGCAGAAAAGCCCGCAGCCCCCAGGTCTGTGGGGCTACGCAAGCGGTTCCCAAAGAGCTTTAGAACAAGGCATTTTTTCCCTGCTGGCTCCTTGTGCGGGCGACCCATCTCACGTCATATGGCCATTTTTGTGCCTGGCGCGGCGCGAAGTGGGAAAGGGTGGTGTGGAGGCTGAAGGCAACAGGAAAGCCTGCAGCCCCCAGGTCTGTGGGGCTACGCAAGAGTTTCCCAAAGAGCTTTAGAACACGGCATACTTTTCACTGCTGGCTCCTTGGGCGGGCGACCCATCTCCAGCCGTATGGCTGTTTTTGTGCCTGGCATGGCACCAAGTGGGAAAGAGTGGTGTGGATGCTGAAGGCAGCAGGAAAGCCC
Organism: Chroicocephalus ridibundus; assembly: GCF_963924245.1. Taxonomy (NCBI): domain Eukaryota; kingdom Metazoa; phylum Chordata; class Aves; order Charadriiformes; family Laridae; genus Chroicocephalus; species Chroicocephalus ridibundus. The sequence goes on from NW_026961714.1 coordinate 537,918, forward strand.
GCAGCCCCCAGGTCTGTGGGGCTACGCAAGCGGTTCCCAAAGAGCTTTAGAACAAGGCATATTTTTCCCTGTTGGTTCCTTGGGTGGGGGACCCATCTCCAGCTCTATGGCCATTTTTGTGCCTGGTGCGGCGCCAAGTGGGAAAGGGTGGTGTGGAGGCTGAAGGCAGCAGGAAAGCCCGCAGCCCCCAGGTGTGTGGGGCTATGCAAGCGGTTCCCAAAGAGCTTTAGAACAAGGCATAGTTTTCCCTGCTGGCTCTTTCGGCGTGGGACGCATCTCCAGCCGTATGGCTGTTTTTGTGCCTGGCGTGGCACAAAGTGGGAAAGGGTGGTGTGGAGGCTGAAGGCAGCAGGAAAGCCCGCAGCCCCCAGGTGTGTGCGGCTACGCAAGTGGTTCCCAAAGAGCTTTAGAATAAGGCATAGTTTTCCCTGCTGGCTCTTTGGGCGGGGGACCCATCTCCAGCCGTATAGCCATTATTGTGCCTGGCGTGGCACAAGTGGGAAAGGGTGGTGTCGAGGCTGAAGGCAGCAGGAAACCCGCAGCCCCCAGGTCTGTGGGGCTATGCAAGCGGTTCCCAAAGAGCTTTAGAACAAGGCCTAGTTTACTCTGCTGGCACCTTGGGTGGGGGACCCATCTCCAGCCGTATAGCCATTTTTGTGCCTGGCGCGGCGCCAAGTGGGAAAGGGTGGTGTGGAGGCTGAAGGCAGCAGGAAAGCCCGCAGCCCCCAGGTCTCTGGGGCTACGCAAGCGGTTCCCACAGAGCTTTAGAACAAAGCCTGGTTTTCCCTGCTGGCTCCTTGGGCAGGTGACACATCTCCATCCGTATGGCCATTTTTATACCTGGCGTGGCGCCAAGTGGGAAAGGGTGGTGTGGAGGCTGAAGGCAGTAGAAAAGCCCGCAGCCCCCAGGTCTGTGGGTGCTACGCAAGCGGTTCCCAAAGAGGTTTAGAACAAGGCCTAGTTTTCCCTGCTGGGTCTTTGGGCAGGGGACACATCTCCAGCCGTATGGCCATTTTTGTGCCTGGCGTGGCACCAAGTGGGAAAGGGTGGTGTGGAGGCTGAAGGCAGCAGGAAAGCCCGCAGCCCCCAGGTCTGTGGGTGCTACGCAAGCGGTTCCCAAAGAGCTTTAGAACAAGGCATAGTTTTCCCTGCTGGGTCTTTGAGCGGGGGACACATCTCCAGCCATATGGCTGTTTTTGTGCCTGGCGTGGCACCAAGTGGGAAAGAGTGGTGTGGAGGCTGAAGGCAGCAGGAAAGCCCGCAGCCCCCAGGTCTGTGGGGCTACGCAAGCGGTTCCCAAAGAGCTTTAGAACAAGGCATATTTTTCCCTGCTGGTTCCTTGGGTGGGGGACCCATCTCCAGCCGTATGGCCATTTTTGTGCCTGGTGCGGCGCCAAGTGGGAAAGGGTGGTGTGGAGGCTGAAGGCAGCAGGAAAGCCCGCAGCCCCCAGGTGTGTGGGACTATGCAAGCGGTTCCCAAAGAGCTTTAGAACAAGGCATAGTTTTCCCTGCTGGCTCTTTCGGCGTGGGACGCATCTCCAGCCGTACGGCTGTTTTTGTGCCTGGCGTGGCACCAAGTGGGAAAGGGTGGTGTCGAGGCTGAAGGCAGCAGGAAAGCCCGCAGCCCCCAGGTCTGTGGGGCTACGCAAGCGGTTCCCAAAGAGCTTTAGAAGAAGGCATTGTTTTCCCTGCTGGCTCCTTGGGCGGGGGACCCATCTCCAGCCATATGGCCATTTTTGTGCCTGGCGCGACACCAAGTGGAAAAGGGTGGTGTCGAGGCTAAAGGCAGCAGGAAAGCCCGCAGCCCCAAGGTCTGTGGGGCTACGCAAGCGGTTCCCAAAGAGCTTTAGAAGAAGGTATTGTTTTCCCTGCTGGCTCCTTGTGCGGGCGCCCCATTTCCAGCCATATGGCAATTTTTGTGCCTGGCGCGGCGCCAAGTGGGAAAGGGTGGTGTCGAGGCTGAAGGCAGCAGGAAAGCCCGCAGCCCCCAAGTCTGTGGGGCTATGCAAGCGGTTCCCAAAGAGCTTTAGAACAAGGCCTAGTTTACTCTGCTGGCACCTTGGATGGGGGACCCATCTCCAGCCGTATAGCCATTTTTGTGCCTGGCGTGGCACAAGTGGGAAAGGGTGCTGTCGAGGCTGAAGGCAGCAGGAAAGCCCGCAGCCCCCAGGTCTGTGGGGCTACGCAAGCGGTTCCCAAAGAGCTTTAGAAGAAGGCATTGTTTTCCCTGCTGGCTCCTTGGGCGGGCGACCCATCTCCAGCCATATGGCCATTTTTGTGCCTGGCGCGGCGCCAAGTGGGAAAGGGTGGTGTCGAGGCTGAAGGCAGCAGGAAAGCTTGCAGCCCCAAGGTCTGTGGGGCTACGCAAGCGGTTCCCAAAGAGCTTTAGAACAAGGCCTAGTTTTCCCTCCTGGCTCCTTGTGCGGGCGACCCATTTCCAGCCATATGGCCATTTTTGTGCCTGGCGCGGCGCCAAGTGGGAAAGGGTGGTGTCGAGGCTGAAGGCAGCAGGAAAGCCCGCAGCCCCCAGGTCTGTGGGGCTACGCAAGTGGTTCCCAAAGAGCTTTAGAACAAGGCATAGTTTTCCCTGCTGGCTCTTTGGGCGGGGGACCCATCTCCAGCCGTATAGCCATTTTTGTGCCTGGCGTGGCACAAGTGGGAAAGGGTGGTGTCGAGGCTGAAAGCAGCAGGAAAGCCCGCAGCCCCCAGGTCTGTGGGGCTACGCAAGAGGTTCCCAAATAGCTTTAGAACAAGGACTAATTTTCCCTGCTGGCTCCTTGGGCGGGTGACCCATCTCCAGCCGTATGGCCATTTTTATACCTGGCGTGGCGCCAAGTGGGAAAGGGTTGTGTGGAGGCTGAAGGCAGTAGAAAAGCCCGCAGCCCCCAGGTCTGTGGGTGCTACGCAAGCGGTTCCCAAAGAGCTTTAGAACAAGGCCTAGTTTTCCCTGCTGGGTCTTTGAGCGGGGGACACATCTCCAGCCGTATGGCTGTTTTTGTGCCTGGCGTGGCACCAAGTGGGAAAGAGTGGTGTGGAGGCTGAAGGCAGCAGAAAAGCCCGCAGCCCCCAGGTCTGTGGGGCTACGCAAGCGGTTCCCAAAGAGCTTTAGAACAAGGCATATTTTTCCCTGCTGGTTCCGTGGGTGGGGGACCCATCTCCTGCCGTATAGCCATTTTTGTGCCTGGTGCGGCGCCAAGTGGGAAAGGTTGGTGTTGAGGCTGAAGGCAGCAGGAAAGCCCGCAGCCCCCAGGTCTGTGGGTGCTACGCAAGCGGTTCCCAAAGAGCTTTAGAAGAAGGCATTGTTTTCCCTGCTGGCTCCTTGGGCGGGGGACGCATCTCCAGCCATATGGCCATTTTTGTGCCTGGCGCGGCGCCAAGTGGGAAAGGGTGGTGTCGAGGCTGAAGGCAGCAGGAAAGCCCGCAGCCCCCAGGTCTCTGGGGCTACGCAAGCGTTTCCAAAAGAGCTTTAGAACAAGGCATAGATTTCCCTGCTGGCTCTTTGGGCGGGGGACCCATCTCCAACCATATGGCTGTTTTTGTGCCTGGCGTGGCACCAAGTGGGAAAGGGTGGTGTGGAGGCTGAAGGCAGCAGGAAAGCCCGCAGCCCCCAGGTCTGTGGGGCTACGCAAGCGGTTCCCAAAGAGCTTTAGAACAAGGCCTAGTTTACTCTGCTGGCACCTTGGGTGGGGGACCCATCTCCAGCCGTATAGCCATTTTTGTGCCTGGCGTGGCACAAGTGGGAAAGGGTGGTGTGGAGGCTGAAGGCAGCAGGAAAGCCCGCAGCCCCCAAGTCTGTGGGGCTATGCAAGAGGTTCCCAAAGAGCTTTAGAAGAAGGCCTGGTTTTCCCTGCTGGCTCCTTGGGCGTGGGACAAATCTCCATCCGTATGGTCATTTTTGTGCCTGGCGCGGCGCCAAGTGGGAAAGGGTGGTGTCGAGGCTGAAGGCAGCAGGAAAGCTTGCAGCCCCGAGGTCTGTGGGTGCTACGCAAGCGGTTCCCAAAGAGCTTTAGAAGAAGGCATTGTTTTCCCTGCTGGCTCCTTGGGCGGGGGACGCATCTCCAACCATATGGCTGTTTTTGTGCCTGGCGTGGCACCAAGTGGGAAAGGGTGGTGTCGAGGCTGAAGGCAGCAGGAAAGCCCGCAGCCCCCAGGTCTGTGGGGCTACGCAAGCGGTTCCCAAAGAGCTTTAGAAGAAGGCATTGTTTTCCCTGCTGGCTCCATGTGCGGGCGACCCATCTCCAGCCATATGGCCATTTTTGTGCCTGGCGCGACACCAAGTGGGAAAGGGTGGTGTCGAGGCTAAAGGCAGCAGGAAAGCCCGCAGCCCCCAGGTCTGTGGGGCTACGCAAGCGGTTCCCAAAGAGCTTTAGAAGAAGGCATATTTTTCCCTGCTGGCTCCTTGGGCGTGGGACAAATCTCAATCCGTATGGTCATTTTTGTGCCTGGCGCGGCGCCAAGTGGGAAAGGGTGGTGTCGAGGCTGAAGGCAGCAGGAAAGCTTGCAGCCCCGAGGTCTGTGGGTGCTACGCAAGCGGTTCCCAAAGAGCTTTAGAACAAGGCCTAGTTTTCCCTGCTGGCTCTTTCGGCGTGGGACGCATCTCCAGCCGTACGGCTGTTTTTGTGCCTGGCGTGGCACCAAGTGGGAAAGGGTGGTGTGGAGGCTGAAGGCAGCAGGAAAGGTCGCAGCCCCAGGTCTGTGGGGCTACGCAAGCGGTTCCCTAAGAGCTTTAGAACAAGGCATAGTTTTCCCTGCTGGCTCCTTGGGCGGGGGACGCATCTCCAGCCATATGGCCATTTTTGTGCCTGGCGCGGCGCCAAGTGGGAAAGGGTGGTGTCGAGGCTGAAGGCAGCAGGAAAGCCCGCAGCCCCCAGGTCTCTGGGGCTACGCAAGCGTTTCCAAAAGAGCTTTAGAACAAGGCATAGATTTCCCTGCTGGCTCTTTGGGCGGGGGACCCATCTCCAACCATATGGCTGTTTTTGTGCCTGGCGTGGCACCAAGTGGGAAAGGGTGGTGTCGAGGCTGAAGGCAGCAGGAAAGCCCGCAGCCCCCAGGTCTGTGGGGCTACGCAAGCGGTTCCCAAAGAGCTTTAGAAGAAGGCATTGTTTTCCCTGCTGGCTCCTTGGGCGGGGGACCCATCTCCAGCCATATGGCCATTTTTGTGCCTGGCGCGACACCAAGTGGAAAAGGGTGGTGTCGAGGCTAAAGGCAGCAGGAAAGCCCGCAGCCCCAAGGTCTGTGGGGCTACGCAAGCGGTTCCCAAAGAGCTTTAGAAGAAGGTATTGTTTTCCCTGCTGGCTCCTTGTGCGGGCGCCCCATTTCCAGCCATATGGCAATTTTTGTGCCTGGCGCGGCGCCAAGTGGGAAAGGGTGGTGTCGAGGCTGAAGGCAGCAGGAAAGCCCGCAGCCCCCAAGTCTGTGGGGCTATGCAAGCGGTTCCCAAAGAGCTTTAGAACAAGGCCTAGTTTACTCTGCTGGCACCTTGGGTGGGGGACCCATCTCCAGCCGTATAGCCATTTTTGTGCCTGGCGTGGCACAAGTGGGAAAGGGTGGTGTCGAGGCTGAAGGCAGCAGGAAAGCCCGCAGCCCCCAGGTCTCTGGGGCTACGCAAGCGGTTCCCAAAGAGCTTTAGAAGAAGGCATTGTTTTCCCTGCTGGCTCCTTGGGCGGGCGACCCATCTCCAGCCATATGGCCATTTTTGTGCCTGGCGCGGCGCCAAGTGGGAAAGGGTGGTGTCGAGGCTGAAGGCAGCAGGAAAGCTTGCAGCCCCAAGGTCTGTGGGGCTACGCAAGCGGTTCCCAAAGAGCTTTAGAACAAGGCCTAGTTTTCCCTCCTGGCTCCTTGTGCGGGCGACCCATTTCCAGCCATATGGCCATTTTTGTGCCTGGCGCGGCGCCAAGTGGGAAAGGGTGGTGTCGAGGCTGAAGGCAGCAGGAAAGCCCGCAGCCGCCAGGTCTGTGGGGCTACGCAAGTGGTTCCCAAAGAGCTTTAGAACAAGGCATAGTTTTCCCTGCTGGCTCTTTGGGCGGGGGACCCATCTCCAGCCGTATAGCCATTTTTGTGCCTGGCGTGGCACAAGTGGGAAAGGGTGGTGTCGAGGCTGAAAGCAGCAGGAAAGCCCGCAGCCCCCAGGTCTGTGGGGCTATGCAAGCGGTTCCCAAAGAGCTTTAGAACAAGGCCTAGTTTACTCTGCTGGCTCCTTGGGTGGCGGACCCATCTCCAGCCGTATAGCCATTTTTGTGCCTGGCGCGGCGCCAAGTGGGAAAGGGTGGTGTCGAGGCTGAAGGCAGCAGGAAAACCCGCAGCCCCCAGGTCTGTGGGGCTACGCAAGAGGTTCCCAAATAGCTTTAGAACAAGGACTAATTTTCCCTGCTGGCTCCTTGGGCGGGTGACCCATCTCCAGCCGTATGGCCATTTTTATACCTGGCGTGGCGCCAAGTGGGAAAGGGTGGTGTGGAGGCTGAAGGCAGTAGAAAAGCCCGCAGCCCCCAGGTCTGTGGGTGCTACGCAAGCGGTTCCCAAAGAGCTTCAGAACAAGGCCTAGTTTTCCCTGCTGGGTCTTTGAGCGGGGGACACATCTCCAGCCGTATGGCCATATTTGTGCCTGGTGTGGCGCCAAGTGGGAAAGGGTGGTGTGGAGGCTGAAGGCAGCAGGAAAGCCCGCAGCCCCCAGGTCTGTGGGGCTACGCAAGCGGTTCCCAAAGAGCTTTAGAACAAGGCATAGTTTTCCCTGCTGGCTCTTTGGGCGGGGGACCCATCTCCAGCCTCATGGCCATTATTCTGCCTGGAGCGACACCTAGTGGGAAAGCGTAGTATTGAGGCTGAAGGCAGCAGGAAAGCCTGCAACCCCCAGGTCTGTGGGTGCTACGCAAGCGGTTCCCAAAGAGCTTTAGAACAAGGCCTAGTTTTCCCTGCTGGGTCTTTGAGCGGGGGACACATCTCCAGCCGTATGGCTGTTTTTGTGCCTGGCGTGGCACCAAGTGGGAAAGAGTGGTGTGGAGTCTGAAGGCAGCAGAAAAGCCCGCAGCCCCCAGGTCTGTGGGGCTACGCAAGCGGTTCCCAAAGAGCTTTAGAACAAGGCATATTTTTCCCTGCTGGTTCCGTGTGTGGGGGACCCATCTCCTGCCGTATAGCCATTTTTGTGCCTGGTGCGGCGCCAAGTGGGAAAGGTTGGTGTCGAGGCTGAAGGCAGCAGGAAAGCCCGCAGCCCCCAGGTCTGTGGGTGCTACGCAAGCGGTTCCCAAAGAGCTTTAGAACAAGGCATAGTTTTCTCTGCTGGGTCTTTGAGCGGGGGACACATCTCCAGCCGTATGGCTGTTTTTGTGCCTGGCGCGACGCCAAGTGGGAAAGAGTGGTGTGGAGGCTGAAGGCAGCAGGAAAGCCCGCAGCCCCCAGGTCTGTGGGGCTACGCAAGCGGTTCCCAAAGAGCTTTAGAACAAGGCATATTTTTCCCTGCTGGTTCCTTGGGTGGGGGACCCATCTCCAGCCGTATGGCCATTTTTGTGCCTGGTGCGGCGCCAAGTGGGAAAGGGTGGTGTCGAGGCTGAAGGCACCAGGAAAGCCCGCAGCCCCCAGGTGTGTGGGGCTATGCAAGCGGTTCCCTAAGAGCTTTAGAACAAGGCATAGTTTTCCCTGCTGGTTCCTTGGGCGGGGGACCCATCTTCAGCCGTATGGCCATTTTTGTGGCTGGAGAGACACCTAGTGGGAAAGCGTATTATTGAGGCTGAAGGCAGCAGGAAAGCCTGCAGCCCCCAGGTCTGTGGGTGCTACGCAAGCGGTTCCCAAAGAGCTTTAGAAGAAGGCATTGTTTTCCCTGCTGGCTCCTTGGGCGGGCGACCCATCTCCAGCCATATGGCCATTTTTGTGCCTGGCGTGGCGCCAAGTGGGAAAGGGTGGTGTCGAGGCTAAAGGCAGCAGGAAAGCCCTCAGCCCCAAGGTCTGTGGGGCTACGCAAGCGGTTCCCAAAGAGCTTTAGAAGAAGGCATTGTTTTCCCTGCTGGCTCCTTGGGCGGGCGACCCATTTCCAGCCATATGGCAATTTTTGTGCCTGGCGCGGCGCCAAGTGGGAAAGGGTGGTGTCGAGGCTGAAGGCAGCAGGAAAGCCCGCAGCCCCCAAGTCTGTGGGGCTATGCAAGCGGTTCCCAAAGAGCTTTAGAACAAGGCCTAGTTTACTCTGCTGGCACCTTGGGTGGGGGACCCATCTCCAGCCGTATAGCCATTTTTGTGCCTGGCGTGGCACAAGTGGGAAAGGGTGGTGTGGAGGCTGAAGGCAGCAGGAAAGCCCGCAGCCCCCAAGTCTGTGGGGCTATGCAAGAGGTTCCCAAAGAGCTTTAGAAGAAGGCCTGGTTTTCCCTGCTGGCTCCTTGGGCGTGGGACAAATCTCCATCCGTATGGTCATTTTTGTGCCTGGCGCGGCGCCAAGTGGGAAAGGGTGGTGTCGAGGCTGAAGGCAGCAGGAAAGCTTGCAGCCCCCAGGTCTGTGGGTGCTACGCAAGCGGTTCCCAAAGAGCTTTAGAACAAGGCCTAGTTTTCCCTGCTGGGTCTTTGGGCAGGGGACACATCTCCAGCCGTATGGCCATTTTTATACCTGGCGTGGCGCCAAGTGGGAAAGGGTGGTGTGGAGGCTGAAGGCAGTAGAAAAGCCCGCAGCCCACAGGTCTGTGGGTGCTACGCAAGCGGTTCCCAAAGAGCTTTAGAACACGGCATAGTTTTCCCTGCTGGGTCTTTGAGCGGGGGACACATCTCCAGCCGTATGGCCATTTTTGTGCCTGGCGTGGCGCCAAGTGGGAAAGGGTGGTGTCGAGGCTGAAGGCAGCAGGAAAGCCCGCAGCCCCCAGGTCTGTGGGGCTACGCAAGCGGTTCCCAAAGAGCTTTAGAACAAGGCATAGTTTTCCCTGCTGGCTCTTTGGGCGGGGGACCCATCTCCAGCCGCATGGCCATTATTGTGCCTGGAGCGACACCTAGTGGGAAAGGGTAGTATTAAGGCTGAAGGCAGCAGGAAATCCTGCAGCCCCCAGGTCTGTGGGTGCTACGCAAGCGGTTCCCAAAGAGCTTTAGAACAAGGCCTAGTTTTCCCTGCTGGGTCTTTGAGCGGGGGACACATCTCCAGCCGTATGGCTGTTTTTGTGCCTGGCGTGGCACCAAGTGGGAAAGAGTGGTGTGGAGGCTGAAGGCAGCAGGAAAGCCCGCAGCCCCCAGGTCTGTGGGGCTACGCAAGCGGTTCCCAAAGAGCTTTAGAACAAGGCATAGTTTTCCTGCTGGTTCCTTGGGTGGGGGACCCATCTCCAGCCTTATGGCCATTTTTGTGCCTGGAGGGACACCTAGTGGGAAAGCGTAGTATTGAGGCTGAAGGCAGCAGAAAAGCCCGCAGCCCCCAGGTCTGTGGGTGCTACGCAAGCGGTTCCCAAAGAGCTTTAGAACAAGGCCTAGTTTTCCCTGCTGGGTCTTTGAGCGGGGGACACATCTCCAGCCGTATGGCTGTTTTTGTGCCTGGCGTGGCACCAAGTGGGAAAGAGTGGTGTGGAGGCTGAAGGCAGCAGGAAAACCCGCAGCCCCCAGGTCTGTGGGGCTACGCAAGCGGTTCCCAAAGAGCTTTAGAACAAGGCATATTTTTCCCTGCTGGTTCCTTGGGTGGGGGACCCATCTCCAGCCGTATGGCCATTTTTGTGCCTGGTGCGGCGCCAAGTGGGAAAGGGTGGTGTCGAGGCTGAAGGCACCAGGAAAGCCCGCAGCCCCCAGGTGTGTGGGGCTACGCAAGCGGTTCCCTAAGAGCTTTAGAACAAGGCATAGTTTTCCCTGCTGGTTCCTTGGGCGGGGGACCCATCTTCAGCCGTATGGCCATTTTTGTGGCTGGAGAGACACCTAGTGGGAAAGCGTATTATTGAGGCTGAAGGCAGCAGGAAAGCCTGCAGCCCCCAGGTCTGTGGGTGCTACGCAAGCGGTTCCCAAAGAGCTTTAGAAGAAGGCATTGTTTTCCCTGCTGGCTCCTTGGGCGGGGGACCCATCTCCAGCCATATGGCCATTTTTGTGCCTGGCGCGGCGCCAAGTGGGAAAGGGTGGTGTCGAGGCTGAAGGCAGCAGGAAAGCCCGCAGCCCCCAGGTCTCTGGGGCTACGCAAGCGTTTCCAAAAGAGCTTTAGAACAAGGCATAGATTTCCCTGCTGGCTCTTTGGGCGGGGGACCCATCTCCAACCATATGGCTGCTTTTGTGCCTGGCGTGGCACCAAGTGGGAAAGGGTGGTGTCGAGGCTGAAGGCAGCAGGAAAGCCCGCAGCCCCCAGGTGTGTGGGGCTACGCAAGCGGTTCCCAAAGAGCTTTAGAAGAAGGCATTGTTTTCCCTGCTGGCTCCTTGTGCGGGCGACCCATCTCCAGCCATATGGCCATTTTTGTGCCTGGCGCGACACCAAGTGGGAAAGGGTGGTGTCGAGGCTAAAGGCAGCAGGAAAGCCCGCAGCCCCAAGGTCTGTGGGGCTACGCAAGCGGTTCCCAAAGAGCTTTAGAAGAAGGCATTGTTTTCCCTGCTGGCTCCTTGTGCGGGCGACCCATTTCCAGCCATATGGCAATTTTTGTGCCTGGCGCGGCGCCAAGTGGGAAAGGGTGGTGTCGAGGCTGAAGGCAGCAGGAAAGCCCGCAGCCCCCAAGTCTGTGGGGCTATGCAAGCGGTTCCCAAAGAGCTTTAGAACAAGGCCTAGTTTACTCTGCTGGCACCTTGGGTGGGGGACCCATCTCCAGCCGTATAGCCATTTTTGTGCCTGGCGTGGCACAAGTGGGAAAGGGTGGTGTGGAGGCTGAAGGCAGCAGGAAAGCCCGCAGCCCCCAAGTCTGTGGGGCTATGCAAGAGGTTCCCAAAGAGCTTTAGAAGAAGGCCTGGTTTTCCCTGCTGGCTCCTTGGGCGTGGGACAAATCTCCATCCGTATGGTCATTTTTGTGCCTGGCGCGGCGCCAAGTGGGAAAGGGTGGTGTCGAGGCTGAAGGCAGCAGGAAAGCTTGCAGCCCCGAGGTCTGTGGGTGCTACGCAAGCGGTTCCCAAAGAGCTTTAGAACAAGGCCTAGTTTTCCCTGCTGGGTCTTTGGGCAGGGGACACATCTCCAGCCGTATGGCCATTTTTGTGCCTGGTGCGGCGCCAAGTGGGAAAGGGTGGTGTCGAGGCTGAAGGCAGCAGGAAAGCCCGCAGCCCCCAGGTCTGTGGGGCTACGCAAGCGGTTCCCAAAGAGCTTTAGAACAAGGCATAGTTTTCCTGCTGGTTCCTTGGGCGGGGGACCCATCTCCAGCCTTATGGCCATTTTTGTGCCTGGAGGGACACCTAGTGGGAAAGCGTAGTATTGAGGCTGAAGGCAGCAGAAAAGCCCGCAGCCCCCAGGTGTGTGGGGCTACGCAAGCGGTTCCCAAAGAGCTTTAGAACAAGGCCTAATTTTCCCTGCTGGCTCCTTGGGCGGGTGACCCATCTCCAGCCGTATGGCCATATTTATACCTGGCGTGGCGCCAAGTGGGAAAGGGTGGTGTGGAGGCTGCAGGCAGTAGAAAAGCCCGCAGCCCCCAGGTCTGTGGGTGCTACGCAAGCGGTTCCCAAAGAGCTTTAGAACAAGGCCTAGTTTTCCCTGCTGGGTCTTTGAGCGGGGGACACATCTCCAGCCGTATGGCCATATTTGTGCCTGGTGTGGCGCCAAGTGGGAAAGGGTGGTGTCGAGGCTGAAGGCAGCAGGAAAGCCCGCAGCCCCCAGGTCTGTGGGGCTACGCAAGCGGTTCCCAAAGAGCTTTAGAACAAGGCATAGTTTTCCCTGCTGGCTCTTTGGGCGGGGGACCCATCTCCAGCCTCATGGCCATTATTCTGCTTGGAGCGACACCTAGTGGGAAATCGTAGTATTGAGGCTGAAGGCAGCAGGAAAGCCTGCAACCCCCAGGTCTGTGGGTGCTACGCAAGTGGTTCCCAAAGAGCTTTAGAACAAGGCCTAGTTTTCCCTGCTGGGTCTTTGAGCGGGGGACACATCTCCAGCCGTATGGCTGTTTTTGTGCCTGGCGTGGCACCAAGTGGGAAAGAGTGGTGTGGAGGCTGAAGGCAGCAGGAAAGCCCGCAGCCCCCAGGTCTGTGGGGCTACGCAAGCGGTTCCCAAAGAGCTTTAGAACAAGGCATATTTTTCCCTGCTGGTTCCGTGGGTGGGGGACCCATCTCCAGCCGTATAGCCATTTTTGTGCCTGGTGCGGCGCCAAGTGGGAAAGGTTGGTGTCGAGGCTGAAGGCAGCAGGAAAGCCCGCAGCCCCCAGGTCTGTGGGTGCTACGCAAGCGGTTCCCAAAGAGCTTTAGAACAAGGCATAGTTTTCCCTGCTGGGTCTTTGAGCGGGGGACACATCTCCAGCCGTATGGCTGTTTTTGTGCCTGGCGTGGCACCAAGTGGGAAAGAGTGGTGTGGAGGCTGAAGGCAGCAGGAAAGCCCGCAGCCCCCAGGTCTGTGGGGCTACGCAAGCGGTTCCCAAAGAGCTTTAGAACAAGGCATATTTTTCCCTGCTGGTTCCTTGGGTGGGGGACCCATCTCCAGCCGTATGGCCATTTTTGTGCCTGGTGCGGCGCCAAGTGGGAAAGGGTGGTGTGGAGGCTGAAGGCACCAGGAAAGCCCGCAGCCCCCAGGTGTGTGGGGCTACGCAAGCGGTTCCCTAAGAGCTTTAGAACAAGGCATAGTTTTCCCTGCTGGTTCCTTGGGCGGGGGACCCATCTTCAGCCGTATGGCCATTTTTGTGGCTGGAGAGACACCTAGTGGGAAAGCGTATTATTGACGCTGAAGGCAGCAGGAAAGCCTGCAGCCCCCAGGTCTGTGGGTGCTGCGCAAGCGGTTCCCAAAGAGCTTTAGAAGAAGGCATTGTTTTCCATGCTGGCTCCTTGGGCGGGGGACGCATCTCCAGCCATATGGCCATTTTTGTGCCTGGCGCGGCGCCAAGTGGGAAAGGGTGGTGTCGAGGCTGAAGGCAGCAGGAAAGCCCGCAGCCCCCAGGTCTCTGGTGCTACGCAAGCGTTTCCAAAAGAGCTTTAGAACAAGGCATAGATTTCCCTGCTGGCTCTTTGGGCGGGGGACCCATCTCCAACCATATGGCTGTTTTTGTGCCTGGCGTGGCACCAAGTGGGAAAGGGTGGTGTCGAGCCTGAAGGCAGCAGGAAAGCCCGCAGCCCCCAGGTCTGTGGGGCTACGCAAGCGGTTCCCAAAGAGCTTTAGAACAAGGCATTTTTTCCCTGCTGGCTCCTTGTGCGGGCGACCCATCTTCAGTCATATGGCCATTTTTGTGCCTGGCGCGGCGCCAAGTGGGAAAGGGTGGTGTGGAGGCTGAAGGGAACAGGAAAGCCCGCAGCCCCCAGGTGTGTGGGGCTACGCAAGGGTTTCCCAAAGAGCTTTAGAACACGGCATAATTTTCCCTGCTGGCTCCTTGGGCGGGCGACCCATCTCCAGCCGTATGGCTGTTTTTGTGCCTGGCGTGGCACCAAGTGAGAAAGGGTGGTGTGGAGGCTGAAGGCAGCAGGAAAGCCTGCAGCCCCCAGGTCTGTGGGTGCAACGCAAGCGGTTCCCAAAGAGCTTTAGAACAAGGCATATTTTTCCCTGTTGGTTCCTTGGGTGGGGGACCCATCTCCAGCTGTATGGCCATTTTTGTGCCTGGTGCGGCGCCAAGTGGGAAAGGGTGGTGTGTAGGCTGAAGGCAGCAGGAAAGCCCGCAGCCCCCAGGTGTGTGGGGCTATGCAAGCGGTTCCCAAAGAGCTTTAGAACAAGGCATAGTTTTCCCTGCTGGCTCTTTCAGTGTGGGACGCATCTCCAGCCGTATGGCTGTTTTTGTGCCTGGCGTGGCACCATGTGGGAAAGGGTGGTGTGGAGGCTGAAGGCAGCAGGAAAGCCCGCAGCCCCCAGGTCTGTGGGGCTATGCAAGCGGTTCCCAAAGAGCTTTAGAACAAGGCCTAGTTTACTCTGCTGGCACCTTGGGTGGAGGACCCATCTCCAGCCGTATAGCCATTTTTGTGCCTGGCGCGGCGCCAAGTGGGAAAGGGTGGTGTGGAGGCTGAAGGCAGCAGGAAAGCCCGCAGCCCCCAGGTCTGTGGGGCTACGCAAGAGGTTCCCAAAGAGCTTTAGAACAAAGCCTGGTTTTCCCTGCTGGCTCCTTGGGCAGGTGACCCATCTCCATCCGTATGGCCATTTTTAGACCTGGCGTGGCGCCAAGTGGGAAAGGGTGGTGTGGAGGCTGAAGGCAGTAGAAAAGCCCGCAGCCCCCAGGTCTGTGGGTGCTACGCAAGCGGTTCCCAAAGAGGTTTAGAACAAGGCCTAGTTTTCCCTGCTGGGTCTTTGAGCGGGGGACACATCTCCAGCCGTATGGCCATTTTTGTGCCTGGCGCGGTGCCAAGTGGGAAAGGGTGGTGTCGAGGCTGAAGGCAGCAGGAAAGCCCGCAGCCCCCAGGTCTGTGGGTGCTACGCAAGCGGTTCCCAAAGAGCTTTAGAACAAGGCATAGTTTTCCCTGCTGGCTCTTTGAGCGGGGGACACATCTCCAGCCGTATGGCTGTTTTTGTGCCTGTCGTGGCACCAAGTGGGAAAGAGTGGTGTGGAGGCTGAAGGCAGCAGGAAAGCCCGCAGCCCCCAGGTCTGTGGGGCTACGCAAGCGGTTCCCAAAGAGCTTTAGAACAAGGCATATTTTTCCCAGCTGGTTCCTTGGGTGGGGGACCCATCTCCAGCCGTATGGCCATTTTTGTGCCTGGTGCGGCGCCAAGTGGGAAAGGGTGGTGTGGAGGATGAAGGCAGCAAGAAAGCCCGCAGCCCCCAGGTGTGTGGGGCTATGCAAGCGGTTCCCAAAGAGCTTTAGAACAAGGCATAGTTTTCCCTGCTGGCTCTTTCGGCGTGGGACGCATCTCCAGCCGTATGGCTGTTTTTGTGCCTGGCGTGGCACCAAGTGGGAAAGGGTGGTGTGGAGGCTGAAGGCAGTAGGAAAGGTCGCAGCCCCCAGGTCTCTGGGGCTACGCAAGCGTTTCCAAAAGAGCTTTAGAACAAGGAATAGATTTCCCTGCTGGGTCTTTGGGCGGGGGACCCATCTCCAACCATATGGCTGTTTTTGTGCCTGGCGTGGCACCAAGTGGGAAAGGGTGGTGTCGAGGCTGAAGGCAGCAGGAAAGCCCGCAGCCCCCAGGTCTGTGGGGCTACGCAAGCGGTTCCCAAAGAGCTTTAGAAGAAGGCATTGTTTTCCCTGCTGGCTCCTTGTGCGGGCGACCCATCTCCAGCCATATGGCCATTTTTGTGCCTGGCGCGACACCAAGTGGGAAAGGGTGGTGTCGAGGCTAAAGGCAGCAGGAAAGCCCGCAGCCCCAAGGTCTGTGGGGCTACGCAAGCGGTTCCCAAAGAGCTTTAGAAGAAGGCATTGTTTTCCCTGCTGGCTCCTTGTGCGGGCGACCCATTTCCAGCCATATGGCCATTTTTGTGCCTGGCGCGGCGCCAAGTGGGAAAGGGTGGTGTCGAGGCTGAAGGCAGCAGGAAAGCCCGCAGCCCCCAGGTGTGTGGGGCTATGCAAGCGGTTCCCAAAGAGCTTTAGAACAAGGCATAGTTTTCCCTGCTGGCTCTTTCGACGTGGGACGCATCTCCAGCCGTATGGCTGTTTTTGTGCCTGGCGTGGCACCATGTGGGAAAGGGTGGTGTGGAGGCTGAAGGCAGCAGGAAAGCCCGCAGCCCCCAGGTCTGTGGGGCTATGCAAGCGGTTCCCAAAGAGCTTTAGAACAAGGCCTAGTTTACTCTGCTGGCACCTTGGGTGGAGGACCCATCTCCAGCCGTATAGCCATTTTTGTGCCTGGCGCGGCGCCAAGTGGGAAAGGGTGGTGTGGAGGCTGAAGGCAGCAGGAAAGCCCGCAGCCCCCAGGTCTGTGGGGCTACGCAAGAGGTTCCCAAAGAGCTTTAGAACAAAGCCTGGTTTTCCCTGCTGGCTCCTTGGGCAGGTGACCCATCTCCATCCGTATGGCCATTTTTAGACCTGGCGTGGCGCCAAGTGGGAAAGGGTGGTGTGGAGGCTGAAGGCAGTAGAAAAGCCCGCAGCCCCCAGGTCTGTGGGTGCTACGCAAGCGGTTCCCAAAGAGGTTTAGAACAAGGCATAGTTTTCCCTGCTGGGTCTTTGAGCGGGGGACACATCTCCAGCCGTATGGCCATTTTTGTGCCTGGCGTGGCGCCAAGTGGGAAAGGGTGGTGTCGAGGCTGAAGGCAGCAGGAAAGCCCGCAGCCCCCAGGTCTGTGGGTGCTACGCAAGCGGTTCCCAAAGAGCTTTAGAACAAGGCCTAGTTTTCCCTGCTGGCTCTTTGAGCGGGGGACACATCTCCAGCCGTATGGCTGTTTTTGTGCCTGTCGTGGCACCAAGTGGGAAAGAGTGGTGTGGAGGCTGAAGGCAGCAGGAAAGCCCGCAGCCCCCAGGTCTGTGGGGCTACGCAAGCGGTTCCCAAAGAGCTTTAGAACAAGGCATATTTTTCCCTGCTGGTTCCTTGGGTGGGGGACCCATCTCAGGCCATATGGCCATTTTTGTGCCTGGTGCGGCGCCAAGTGGGAAAGGGTGGTGTGGAGGCTGAAGGCAGCAAGAAAGCCCGCAACCCCCAGGTGTGTGGGGCTATGCAAGCGGTTCCCAAAGAGCTTTAGAACAAGGCATAGTTTTCCCTCCTGGCTCTTTCGGCGTGGGACGCATGTCCAGCCGTATGGCTGTTTTTGTGCCTGGCGTTTCACCAAGTGGGAAAGGGTGGTGTGGAGGCTGAAGGCAGTAGGAAAGGTCGCAGCCCCATGTCTGTGGGGCTACACAAGCGGTTCCCTAAGAGCTTTAGAACAAGGCATAGTTTTCCCTGCTGGTTCCTTGGGCGGGGGACGCATCTCCAGCCATATGGCCATTTTTGTGCCTGGCGCGGCGCCAAGTGGGAAAGGGTGGTGTCGAGGCTGAAGGCAGCAGGAAAGCCCGCAGCCCCCAGGTCTCTGGGGCTACGCAAGCGTTTCCAAAAGAGCTTTAGAACAAGGCATAGATTTCCCTGCTGGGTCTTTGGGCGGGGGACCCATCTCCAACCATATGGCTGTTTTTGTGCCTGGCGTGGCACCAAGTGGGAAAGGGTGGTGTCGAGGCTGAAGGCAGCAGGAAAGCCCGCAGCCCCCAGGTCTGTGGGGCTACGCAAGCGGTTCCCAAAGAGCTTTAGAAGAAGGCATTGTTTTCCCTGCTGGCTCCTTGTGCGGGCGACCCATCTCAGGCCATATGGCCATTTTTGTGCCTGGCGCGACACCAAGTGGGAAAGGGTGGTGTCGAGGCTAAAGGCAGCAGGAAAGCCCGCAGCCCCAAGGTCTGCGGGGCTACGCAAGCGGTTCCCAAAGAGCTTTAGAAGAAGGCATTGTTTTCCCTGCTGGCTCCTTGTGCGGGCGACCCATTTCCAGCCATATGGCAATTTTTGTGCCTGGCGCGGCGCCAAGTGGGAAAGGGTGGTGTCGAGGCTGAAGGCAGCAGGAAAGCCCGCAGCCGCCAGGTGTGTGGGGCTACGCAAGTGGTTCCCAAAGAGCTTTAGAACAAGGCATAGTTTTCCCTGCTGGCTCTTTCGGCGTGGGACGCATCTCCAGCCGTATGGCTGTTTTTGTGCCTGGCGTGGCACCAAGTGGGAAAGGGTGGTGTGGAGGCTGAAGGCAGCAGGAAAGCCCGCAGCCCCCAGGTCTGTGGGGCTACGCAAGAGGTTCCCAAAGAGCTTTAGAACAAAGCCTGGTTTTCCCTGCTGGCTCCTTGGGCAGGTGACCCATCTCCATCCGTATGGCCATTTTTAGACCTGGCGTGGCGCCAAGTGGGAAAGGGTGGTGTGGAGGCTGAAGGCAGTAGAAAAGCCCGCAGCCCCCAGGTCTGTGGGTGCTACGCAAGCGGTTCCCAAAGAGGTTTAGAACAAGGCCTAGTTTTCCCTGCTGGCTCTTTGAGCGGGGGACACATCTCCAGCCGTATGGCCATTTTTGTGCCTGGCGTGGCGCCAAGTGGGAAAGGGTGGTGTCGAGGCTGAAGGCAGCAGGAAAGCCCGCAGCCCCCAGGTCTGTGGGTGCTACGCAAGCGGTTCCCAAAGAGCTTTAGAACAAGGCCTAGTTTTCCCTGCTGGCTCTTTGAGCGGGGGACACATCTCCAGCTGTATGGCTGTTTTTGTGCCTGTCGTGGCACCAAGTGGGAAAGAGTGGTGTGGAGGCTGAAGGCAGCAGGAAAGCCCGCAGCCCCCAGGTCTGTGGGGCTACGCAAGCGGTTCCCAAAGAGCTTTAGAACAAGGCATATTTTTCCCTGCTGGCTCTTTGAGCGGGGGACACATCTCCAGCCGTATGGCCATTTTTGTGCCTGGTGCGGCGCCAAGTGGGAAAGGGTGGTGTGGAGGCTGAAGGCAGCAAGAAAGCCCGCAGCCCCCAGGTGTGTGGGGCTATGCAAGCGGTTCCCAAAGAGCTTTAGAACAAGGCATAGTTTTCCCTGCTGGCTCTTTCGGCGTGGGACGCATCTCCAGCCGTATGGCTGTTTTTGTGCCTGGCGTGGCACCAAGTGGGAAAGGGTGGTGTCGAGGCTGAAGGCAGCAGGAAAGCCCGCAGCCCCCAGGTCTCTGGGGCTACGCAAGCGTTTCCAAAAGAGCTTTAGAACAAGGCATAGATTTCCCTGCTGGGTCTTTGGGCGGGGGACCCATCTCCAACCATATGGCTGTTTTTGTGCCTGGCGTGGCACCAAGTGGGAAAGGGTGGTGTCGAGGCTGAAGGCAGCAGGAAAGCCCGCAGCCCCCAGGTCTGTGGGGCTACGCAAGCGGTTCCCAAAGAGCTTTAGAAGAAGGCATTGTTTTCCCTGCTGGCTCCTTGTGCGGGCGACCCATCTCCAGCCATATGGCCATTTTTGTGCCTGGCGCGACACCAAGTGGGAAAGGGTGGTGTCGAGGCTAAAGGCAGCAGGAAAGCCCGCAGCCCCAAGGTCTGTGGGGCTACGCAAGCGGTTTCCAAAGAGCTTTAGAAGAAGGCATTGTTTTCCCTGCTGGCTCCTTGTGCGGGCGACCCATTTCCAGCCATATGGCAATTTTTGTGCCTGGCGCGGCGCCAAGTGGGAAAGGGTGGTGTCGAGGCTGAAGGCAGCAGGAAAGCCCGCAGCCGCCAGGTGTGTGGGGCTACGCAAGTGGTTCCCAAAGAGCTTTAGAACAAGGCATAGTTTTCCCTGCTGGGTCTTTGGGCGGGGGACCGATCTCCAGCCGTATAGCCGTTTTTGTGCCTGGCGTGGCACAAGTGGGAAAGGGTGGTGTGGAAGCTGAAGGCAGCAGGAAAGCCCGCAGCCCCAGGTCTGTGGGGCTACGCAAGCGGTTCCCTAAGAGCTTTAGAACAAGGCATAGTTTTCTCTGCTGGTTCCTTGGGCGGGGGACCCATCTTCAGCCGTATGGCCATTTTTGTGCCTGGAGAGACACCTAGTGGGAAAGCGTAGTATTGAGGCTGAAGGCAGCAGGAAAGCCTGCAGCCCCCAGGTCTGTGGGTGCTACGCAAGCGGTTCCCAAAGAGCTTTAGAAGAAGGCATTGTTTTCCCTGCTGGCTCCTTGGGCGGGGGACGCATCTCCAGCCATATGGCCATTTTTGTGCCTGGCGCGGTGCCAAGTGGGAAAGGGTGGTGTCGAGGCTGAAGGCAGCAGGAAAGCCCGCAGCCCCCAGGTCTCTGGTGCTACGCAAGCGTTTCCAAAAGAGCTTTAGAACAAGGCCTAGTTTTCCCTGCTGGCTCTTTGGGCGGGGGACCCATCTCCAGGCGTATAGCCATTATTGTGCCTGGCGTGGCACAAGTCGGAAAGGGTGGTGTCGAGGCTGAAGGCAGCAGGAAACCCGCAGCACCCAGGTCTGTGGGGCTATGCAAGCGGTTCCCAAAGAGCTTTAGAAGAAGGCCTAGTTTACTCTGCTGGCACCTTGGGTGCGGGACCCATCTCCAGCCGTATAGCCATTTTTGTGCCTGGCGCGGCGCCAAGTGGGAAAGGGTGGTGTGGAGGCTGAAGGCAGCAGGAAAGCCCGCAGCCCCCAGGTCTCTGGGGCTACGCAAGAGGTTCCCAAAGAGCTTTAGAACAAAGCCTGGTTTTCCCTGCTGGCTCCTTGGGCAGGTGACCCATCTCCATCCGTATGGCCATTTTTAGACCTGGCGTGGCGCCAAGTGGGAAAGGGTGGTGTGGAGGCTGAAGGCAGTAGAAAAGCCCGCAGCCCCCAGGTCTGTGGGTGCTACGCAAGCGGTTCCCAAAGAGGTTTAGAACAAGGCCTAGTTTTCCCTGCTGGGTCTTTGAGCGGGGGACACATCTCCAGCCGTATGGCCATTTTTGTGCCGGGCGTGGCGCCAAGTGGGAAAGGGTGGTGTCGAGGCTGAAGGCAGCAGGAAAGCCCGCAGCCCCCAGGTCTGTGGGTGCTACGCAAGCGGTTCCCAAAGAGCTTTAGAACAAGGCATAGTTTTCCCTGCTGGCTCTTTGAGCGGGGGACACATCTCCAGCCGTATGGCTGTTTTTGTGCCTGCCGTGGCACCAAGTGGGAAAGAGTGGTGTGGAGGCTGAAGGCAGCAGGAAAGCCCGCAGCCCCCAGGTCTGTGGGGCTACGCAAGAGGTTCCCAAAGAGCTTTAGAACAAAGCCTGGTTTTCCCTGCTGGCTCCTTGGGCAGGTGACCCATCTCCATCCGTATGGCCATTTTTAGACCTGGCGTGGCGCCAAGTGGGAAAGGGTGGTGTGGAGGCTGAAGGCAGTAGAAAAGCCCGCAGCCCCCAGGTCTGTGGGTGCTACGCAAGCGGTTCCCAAAGAGGTTTAGAACAAGGCCTAGTTTTCCCTGCTGGGTCTTTGAGCGGGGGACACATCTCCAGCCGTATGGCCATTTTTGTGCCTGGCGTGGCGCCAAGTGGGAAAGGGTGGTGTCGAGGCTGAAGGCAGCAGGAAAGCCCGCAGCCCCCAGGTCTGTGGGTGCTACGCAAGCGGTTCCCAAAG
Source organism: Chroicocephalus ridibundus (assembly GCF_963924245.1). Lineage (NCBI taxonomy): Eukaryota > Metazoa > Chordata > Aves > Charadriiformes > Laridae > Chroicocephalus > Chroicocephalus ridibundus. The sequence continues at coordinate 558,854 of NW_026961714.1, forward strand.
AGCTTTAGAACAAGGCCTAGTTTTCCCTGCTGGCTCTTTGAGCGGGGGACACATCTCCAGCCGTATGGCTGTTTTTGTGCCTGTCGTGGCACCAAGTGGGAAAGAGTGGTGTGGAGGCTGAAGGCAGCAGGAAAGCCCGCAGCCCCCAGGTCTGTGGGGCTACGCAAGCGGTTCCCTAAGAGCTTTAGAACAAGGCATAGTTTTCCCTGCTGGTTCCTTGGGCGGGGGACGCATCTCCAGCCATATGGCCATTTTTGTGCCTGGCGCGGCGCCAAGTGGGAAAGGGTGGTGTCGAGGCTGAAGGCAGCAGGAAAGCCCGCAGCCCCCAGGTCTCTGGGGCTACGCAAGCGTTTCCAAAAGAGCTTTAGAACAAGGCATAGATTTCCCTGCTGGGTCTTTGGGCGGGGGACCCATCTCCAACCATATGGCTGTTTTTGTGCCTGGCGTGGCACCAAGTGGGAAAGGGTGGTGTCGAGGCTGAAGGCAGCAGGAAAGCCCGCAGCCCCCAGGTCTGTGGGGCTACGCAAGCGGTTCCCAAAGAGCTTTAGAAGAAGGCATTGTTTTCCCTGCTGGCTCCTTGTGCGGGCGACCCATTTCCAGCCATATGGCCATTTTTGTGCCTGGCGCGACACCAAGTGGGAAAGGGTGGTGTCGAGGCTAAAGGCAGCAGGAAAGCCCGCAGCCCCAAGGTCTGTGGGGCTACGCAAGCGGTTTCCAAAGAGCTTTAGAAGAAGGCATTGTTTTCCCTGCTGGCTCCTTGTGCGGGCGACCCATTTCCAGCCATATGGCAATTTTTGTGCCTGGCGCGGCGCCAAGTGGGAAAGGGTGGTGTCGAGGCTGAAGGCAGCAGGAAAGCCCGCAGCCGCCAGGTGTGTGGGGCTACGCAAGTGGTTCCCAAAGAGCTTTAGAACAAGGCATAGTTTTCCCTGCTGGGTCTTTGGGCGGGGGACCCATCTCCAGCCGTATAGCCGTTTTTGTGCCTGGCGTGGCACAAGTGGGAAAGGGTGGTGTCGAGGCTGAAAGCAGCAGGAAAGCCCGCAGCCCCCAAGTCTGTGGGGTTATGCAAGCGGTTCCCAAAGAGCTTTAGAACAAGGCATATTTTTCCCTGCTGGTTCCTTGGGTGGGGGACCCATCTCCAGCCGTATGGCCATTTTTGTGCCTGGTGCGGCGCCAAGAGGGAAAGGGTGGTGTGGAGGCTGAAGGCAGCAGGAAAGCCCGCAGCCCCAGGTCTGTGGGGCTACGCAAGCGGTTCCCTAAGAGCTTTAGAACAAGGCATAGTTTTCTCTGCTGGTTCCTTGGGCGGGGGACCCATCTTCAGCCGTATGGCCATTTTTGTGCCTGGAGAGACACCTAGTGGGAAAGCGTAGTATTGAGGCTGAAGGCAGCAGGAAAGCCTGCAGCCCCCAGGTCTGTGGGTGCTACGCAAGCGTTTCCCAAAGAGCTTTAGAACAAGGCCTAGTTTTCCCTGCTGGCTCCTTGGGCGGGGGACGCATCTCCAGGCGTATAGCCATTATTGTGCCTGGCGTGGTGCCAAGTCGGAAAGGGTGGTGTCGAGGCTGAAGGCAGCAGGAAACCCGCAGCCCCCAGGTCTGTGGGGCTATGCAAGCGGTTCCCAAAGAGCTTTAGAAGAAGGCCTAGTTTACTCTGCTGGCACCTTGGGTGCGGGACCCATCTCCAGCCGTATAGCCATTTTTGTGCCTGGCGCGGCGCCAAGTGGGAAAGGGTGGTGTCGAGGCTGAAGGCAGCAGGAAAGCCCGCAGCCCCCAGGTCTCTGGGGCTACGCAAGAGGTTCCCAAAGAGCTTTAGAACAAACCCTGGTTTTCCCTGCTGGCTCCTTGGGCAGGTGACCCATCTCCATCCGTATGGCCATTTTTATACCTGGCGTGGCGCCAAGTGGGAAAGGGTGGTGTGGAGGCTGAAGGCAGTAGAAAAGCCCGCAGCCCCCAGGTCTGTGGGTGCTACACAAGCGGTTCCCAAAGAGCTTTAGAACAAGGCCTAGTTTTCCCTGCTGGGTCTTTGAGCGGGGGACACATCTCCAGCCGTATGGCCATTTTTGTGCCTGGCGTGGCGCCAAGTGGGAAAGGGTGGTGTCGAGGCTGAAGGCAGCAGGAAAGCCCGCAGCCCACAGGTCTGTGGGTGCTACGCAAGCGGTTCCCAAAGAGCTTTAGAACAAGGCATAGTTTTCCCTGCTGGCTCTTTGAGCGGGGGACACATCTCCAGCCGTATGGCTGTTTTTGTGCCTGTCGTGGCACCAAGTGGGAAAGAGTGGTGTGGAGGCTGAAGGCAGCCGGAAAGCCCGCAGCCCCCAGGTCTGTGGGGCTACGCAAGCGGTTCCCAAAGAGCTTTAGAAGAAGGCATTGTTTTCCCTGCTGGCTCCTTGGGCGGGGGACGCATCTCCAGCCATATGGCCATTTTTGTGCCTGGCGCGGTGCCAAGTGGGAAAGGGTGGTGTCGAGGCTGAAGGCAGCAGGAAAGCCCGCAGCCCCCAGGTCTCTGGTGCTACGCAAGCGTTTCCAAAAGAGCTTTAGAACAAGGCCTAGTTTTCCCTGCTGGCTCTTTGGGCGGGGGACCCATCTCCAGGCGTATAGCCATTATTGTGCCTGGCGTGGCACAAGTCGGAAAGGGTGGTGTCGAGGCTGAAGGCAGCAGGAAACCCGCAGCCCCCAGGTCTGTGGGTCTATGCAAGCGGTTCCCAAAGAGCTTTAGAAGAAGGCCTAGTTTACTCTGCTGGCACCTTGGGTGCGGGACCCATCTCCAGCCGTATAGCCATTTTTGTGCCTGGCGCGGCGCCAAGTGGGAAAGGGTGGTGTGGAGGCTGAAGGCAGCAGGAAAGCCCGCAGCCCCCAGGTCTGTGGGGCTACGCAAGAGGTTCCCAAAGAGCTTTAGAACAAAGCCTGGTTTTCCCTGCTGGCTCCTTGGGCAGGTGACCCATCTCCATCCGTATGGCCATTTTTAGACCTGGCGTGGCGCCAAGTGGGAAAGGGTGGTGTGGAGGCTGAAGGCAGTAGAAAAACCCGCAGCCCCCAGGTCTGTGGGTGCTACGCAAGCGGTTCCCAAAGAGGTTTAGAACAAGGCCTAGTTTTCCCTGCTGGGTCTTTGAGCGGGGGACACATCTCCAGCCATATGGCCATTTTTGTGCCTGGCGTGGCGCCAAGTGGGAAAGGGTGGTGTGGAGGCTGAAGGCAGCAGGAAAGCCCGCAGCCCCCAGGTCTGTGGGTGCTACGCAAGCGGTTCCCAAAGAGCTTTAGAACAAGGCATAGTTTTCCCTGCTGGCTCTTTGAGCGGGGGACACATCTCCAGCCGTATGGCTGTTTTTGTGCCTGTCGTGGCACCAAGTGGGAAAGAGTGGTGTGGAGGCTGAAGGCAGCAGGAAAGCCCGCAGCCCCCAGGTCTGTGGGGCTACGCAAGCGGTTCCCAAAGAGCTTTAGAAGAAGGCATTGTTTTCCCTGCTGGCTCCTTGGGCGGGGGACGCATCTCCAGCCATATGGCCATTTTTGTGCCTGGCGCGGTGCCAAGTGGGAAAGGGTGGTGTCAAGGCTGAAGGCAGCAGGAAAGCCCGCAGCCCCCAGGTCTCTGGTGCTACGCAAGCGTTTCCAAAAGAGCTTTAGAACAAGGCCTAGTTTTCCCTGCTGGCTCTTTGGGCGGGGGACCCATCTCCAGGCGTATAGCCATTATTGTGCCTGGCGTGGCACAAGTCGGAAAGGGTGGTGTCGAGGCTGAAGGCAGCAGGAAACCCGCAGCCCCCAGGTCTGTGGGGCTATGCAAGCGGTTCCCAAAGAGCTTTAGAAGAAGGCCTAGTTTACTCTGCTGGCACCTTGGGTGCGGGACCCATCTCCAGCCGTATAGCCATTTTTGTGCCTGGCGCGGCGCCAAGTGGGAAAGGGTGGTGTGGAGGCTGAAGGCAGCAGGAAAGCCCGCTGCCCCCAGGTCTGTGGGGCTACGCAAGAGGTTCCCAAAGAGCTTTAGAACAAACCCTGGTTTTCCCTGCTGGCTCCTTGGGCAGGTGACCCATCTCCATCCGTATGGCCATTTTTATACCTGGCGTGGCGCCAAGTGGGAAAGGGTGGTGTAGAGGCTGAAGGCAGTAGAAAAGCCCGCAGCCCCCAGGTCTGTGGGTGCTACGCAAGCGGTTCCCAAAGAGGTTTAGAACAAGGCCTAGTTTTCCCTGCTGGGTCTTTGAGCGGGGGACACATCTCCAGCCGTATGGCCATTTTTGTGCCTGGCGTGGCGCCAAGTGGGAAAGGGTGGTGTCGAGGCTGAAGGCAGCAGGAAAGCCCGCAGCCCCCAGGTCTGTGGGTGCTACGCAAGCGGTTCCCAAAGAGCTTTAGAACAAGGCATAGTTTTCCCTGCTGGCTCTTTGAGCGGGGGACACATCTCCAGCCGTATGGCTGTTTTTGTGCCTGTCGTGGCACCAAGTGGGAAAGAGTGGTGTGGAGGCTGAAGGCAGCAGGAAAGCCCGCAGCCCCCAGGTCTGTGGGGCTACGCAAGCGGTTCCCAAAGAGCTTTAGAAGAAGGCATTGTTTTCCCTGCTGGCTCCTTGGGCGGGGGACGCATCTCCAGCCATATGGCCATTTTTGTGCCTGGCGCGGTGCCAAGTGGGAAAGGGTGGTGTCGAGGCTGAAGGCAGCAGGAAAGCCCGCAGCCCCCAGGTCTCTGGTGCTACGCAAGCGTTTCCAAAAGAGCTTTAGAACAAGGCCTAGTTTTCCCTGCTGGCTCTTTGGGCGGGGGACCCATCTCCAGGCGTATAGCCATTATTGTGCCTGGCGTGGCACAAGTCGGAAAGGGTGGTGTCGAGGCTGAAGGCAGCAGGAAACCCGCAGCCCCCAGGTCTGTGGGGCTATGCAAGCGGTTCCCAAAGAGCTTTAGAAGAAGGCCTAGTTTACTCTGCTGGCACCTTGGGTGCGGGACCCATCTCCAGCCGTATAGCCATTTTTGTGCCTGGCGCGGCGCCAAGTGGGAAAGGGTGGTGTGGAGGCTGAAGGCAGCAGGAAAGCCCGCTGCCCCCAGGTCTGTGGGTCTACGCAAGAGGTTCCCAAAGAGCTTTAGAACAAAGCCTGGTTTTCCCTGCTGGCTCCTTGGGCAGGTGACCCATCTCCATCCGTATGGCCATTTTTATACCTGGCGTGGCGCCAAGTGGGAAAGGGTGGTGTGGAGGCTGAAGGCAGTAGAAAAGCCCGCAGCCCCCAGGTCTGTGGGTGCTACGCAAGCGGTTCCCAAAGAGGTTTAGAACAAGGCCTAGTTTTCCCTGCTGGGTCTTTGAGCGGGGGACACATCTCCAGCCGTATGGCCATTTTTGTGCCTGGCGTGGCGCCAAGTGGGAAAGGGTGGTGTCGAGGCTGAAGGCAGCAGGAAAGCCCGCAGCCCACAGGTCTGTGGGTGCTACGCAAGCGGTTCCCAAAGAGCTTTAGAACAAGGCATAGTTTTCCCTGCTGGCTCTTTGAGCGGAGGACACATCTCCAGCCGTATGGCTGTTTTTGTGCCTGTCGTGGCACCAAGTGGGAAAGAGTGGTATGGAGGCTGAAGGCAGCAGGAAAGCCCGCAGCCCCCAGGTCTGTGGGGCTACGCAAGCGGTTCCCAAAGAGCTTTAGAACAAGGCATATTTTTCCCTGCTGGTTCCTTGGGTGGGGGACGCATCTCCAGCCATATGGCCATTTTTGTGCCTGGTGCGGCGCCAAGTGGGAAAGGGTGGTGTGGAGGCTGAAGGCAGCAAGAAAGCCCGCAGCCCCCAGGTGTGTGGGGCTATGCAAGCGGTTCCCAAAGAGCTTTAGAACAAGGCATAGTTTTCCCTGCTGGCTCTTTCGGCGTGGGACGCATCTCCAGCCGTATGGCTGTTTTTGTGCCTGTCGTGGCACCAAGTGGGAAAGGGTGGTGTGGAGGCTGAAGGCAGCAGGAAAGGTCGCAGCCCCATGTCTGTGGGGCTACGCAAGCGGTTCCCTAAGAGCTTTAGAACAAGGCATAGTTTTCCCTGCTGGTTCCTTGGGCGGGGGACGCATCTCCAGCCATATGGCCATTTTTGTGCCTGGCGCGGCGCCAAGTGGGAAAGGGTGGTGTCGAGGCTGAAGGCAGCAGGAAAGCCCGCAGCCCCCAGGTCTCTGGGGCTACGCAAGCGTTTCCAAAAGAGCTTTAGAACAAGGCATAGATTTCCCTGCTGGCTCTTTGGGCGGGGGACCCATCTCCAACCATATGGCTGTTTTTGTGCCTGGCGTGGCACCAAGTGGGAAAGGGTAGTGTCGAGGCTGAAGGCAGCAGGAAAGCCCGCAGCCCCCAGGTCTGTGGGGCTACGCAAGCGGTTCCCAAAGAGCTTTAGAAGAAGGCATTGTTTTCCCTGCTGGCTCCTTGGGCGGGCGACCCATCTCCAGCCATATGGCCATTTTTGTGCCTGGCGCGACACCAAGTGGGAAAGGGTGGTGTCGAGGCTAAAGGCAGCAGGAAAGCCCGCAGCCCCAAGGTCTGTGGGGCTACGCAAGCGGTTCCCAAAGAGCTTTAGAAGAAGGCATTGTTTTCCCTGCTGGCTCCTTGTGCGGGCGACCCATTTCCAGCCATATGGCAATTTTTGTGCCTGGCGCGGCGCCAAGTGGGAAAGGGTGGTGTCGAGGCTGAAGGCAGCAGGAAAGCCCGCAGCCCCCAGGTCTGTGGGGCTACGCAAGTGGTTCCCAAAGAGCTTTAGAACAAGGCATAGTTTTCCCTGCTGGCTCTTTGGGCGGGGGACCCATCTCCAGCCGTATAGCCGCTTTTGTGCCTGGCGTGGCACAAGTGGGAAAGGGTGGTGTCGAGGCTGAAAGCAGCAGGAAAGCCCGCAGCCCCCAAGTTAGTGGGGTTATGCAAGCGGTTCCCAAAGAGCTTTTAAACAAGGCCTGGTTTTCCCTGCTGGCTCCTTGGGTGGGGGACCCATCTCCAGCCGTATAGCCATTTTTGTGCCTGCCGCGGCGCCAAGTGGGAAATGGTGGTGTGGAGTCTGAAGGCAGCAGGAAAGCCCGCAGCCCACAGGTCTGTGGGGCTACGCAAGAGGTTCCCAAAGAGCTTTAGAACAAGGCCTGGTTTTCCCTGCTGGCTCCTTGGGCATGGGACAAATCTCCATCTGTATGGCAATTTTTGTGCCCGGCGCGGCGCCAAGTGGGAAAGGGTGGTGTCGAGGCTGAAGGCAGCAGGAAAGCTTGCAGCCCCGAGGTCTGTGGGTGCTACGCAAGCGGTTCCCAAAGAGCTTTAGAACAAGGCCTAGTTTTCCCTGCTGGGTCTTTGGGCAGGGGACACATCTCCAGCCGTATGGCCATTTTTATACCTGGCGTGGCGCCAAGTGGGAAAGGGTGGTGTGGAGGCTGAAGGCAGTAGAAAAGCCCGCAGCCCCCAGGTCTGTGGGTGCTACGCAAGCGGTTCCCAAAGAGCCTTAGAACAAGGCATAGTTTTCCCTGCTGGCTCTTTGAGCGGGGGACACATCTCCAGCCGTATGGCCATATTTGTGCCTGGCGTGGCGCCAAGTGGGAAAGGGTGGTGTCGAGGCTGAAGGCAGCAGGAAAGCCCGCAGCCCCAAGGTCTGTGGGGCTACGCAAGCGGTTCCCAAAGAGCTTTAGAACAAGGCCAATTTTCCCCTGCTGGCTCTTTGGGCGGGGGACCCATCTCCAGCCGCATGGCCATTATTGTGCCTGGAGCGACACCTAGTGGGAAAGCGTAGTATTGAGGCTGAAGGCAGCAGGAAAGCCTGCAACCCCCAGGTCTGTGGGTGCTACGCAAGCGGTTCCCAAAGAGCTTTAGAACAAGGCCTAGTTTTCGCTGCTGGCTCTTTCGGTGTGGGACACATCTCCAGCCGTATGGCTGTTTTTGTGCCTGGCGTGGCACCAAGTGGGAAAGAGTGGTGTGGAGGCTGAAGGCAGCAGGAAAGCCCACAGCCCCCAGGTCTGTGGGGCTATGCAAGCGGTTCCCAAAGAGCTTTAGAACAAGGCATAGTTTTCCCTGCTGGCTCCTTGGGCGGGGGACCCATCTCCAGCGGCATGGCCATTATTGTGCCTGGAGGGACACCTAGTGGAAAAGCGTAGTATTGAGGCTGAAGGCAGCAGGAAAGCCTGCAGCCCCCAGGTCTGTGGGTTCTACGCAAGCGGATCCAAAGAGCTTTAGAACAAGGCCTAGTTTTCCCTGATGGGTCTTTGAGCGGGGGACACATCTCCAGCCGTATGGCTGTTTTTGTGCCTGGCGTGGCACCATTTGGGAAAGAGTGGTGTGGAGGCTGAAGGCACCAGGAAAGCCCGCAGCCCCAAGGTCTGTGGGGCTACGCAAGAGGTTCCCAAATAGCTTCAGAACAAGGCCTGGTTTTCCCTGCTGGCTCCTTGGGCATGGGACAAATCTCCATCTGTATGGCAATTTTTGTGCCCGGCGCGGCGCCAAGTGGGAAAGGGTGGTGTCGAGGCTGAAGGCAGCAGGAAAGCTTGCAGCCCCGAGGTCTGTGGGTGCTACGCAAGCGGTTCCCAAAGAGCTTTAGAACAAGGCCTAGTTTTCCCTGCTGGGTCTTTGGGCAGGGGACACATCTCCAGCCGTATGGCCATTTTTATACCTGGCGTGGCCCCAAGTGGGAAAGGGTGGTGTCGAGGCTGAAGGCAGTAGAAAAGCCCGCAGCCCCCAGGTCTGTGGGTGCTACGCAAGCGGTTCCCAAAGAGCTTTAGAACAAGGCATAGTTTTCCCTGCTGGCTCTTTGAGCGGGGGACACATCTCCAGCCGTATGGCCATATTTGTGCCTGGGGTGGCGCCAAGTGGGAAAGGGTGGTGTCGAGGCTGAAGGCAGCAGGAAAGCCCGCAGCCCCAAGGTCTGTGGGGCTACGCAAGCGGTTCCCAAAGAGCTTTAGAACAAGGCCAATTTTCCCCTGCTGGCTCTTTGGGCGGGGGACCCATCTCCAGCCGCATGGCCATTATTGTGCCTGGAGCGACACCTAGTGGGAAAGCGTAGTATTGAGGCTGAAGGCAGCAGGAAAGCCTGCAACCCCCAGGTCTGTGGGTGCTACGCAAGCGGTTCCCAAAGAGCTTTAGAACAAGGCCTAGTTTTCGCTGCTGGCTCTTTCGGTGTGGGACACATCTCCAGCCGTATGGCTGTTTTTGTGCCTGGCGTGGCACCAAGTGGGAAAGAGTGGTGTGGAGGCTGAAGGCAGCAGGAAAGCCCACAGCCCCCAGGTCTGTGGGGCTATGCAAGCGGTTCCCAAAGAGCTTTAGAACAAGGCATAGTTTTCCCTGCTGGCTCCTTGGGCGGGGGACCCATCTCCAGCGGCATGGCCATTATTGTGCCTGGAGGGACACCTAGTGGAAAAGCGTAGTATTGAGGCTGAAGGCAGCAGGAAAGCCTGCAGCCCCCAGGTCTGTGGGTTCTACGCAAGCGGATCCAAAGAGCTTTAGAACAAGGCCTAGTTTTCCCTGATGGGTCTTTGAGCGGGGGACACATCTCCAGCCGTATGGCTGTTTTTGTGCCTGGCGTGGCACCAAGCGGGAAAGAGTGGTGTGGAGGCTGAAGGCAGCAGGAAAGGTCGCAGCCCCTGGTCTGTGGGGCTACGCAAGCGGTGCCCTAAGAGCTTTAGAACAAGGCATAGTTTTCCTGCTGGTTCCTTGGCAGGGGACCCATCTCCAGCCATATGGCCATTTTTGTGCCTGGAGGGACACCTAGTGGGAAAGCGTAGTATTGAGGCTGAAGGCAGCAGAAAAGCCCGCAGCCCCCAGGTCTGTGGGGCTACGCAAGAGGTTCCCTAAAGAGCTTTAGAACAAGGCATAGTTTCCCCTGCTGGCTCCTTGGGCGGGGGACCCATCTCCAGCCGTATAGCCATTTTTGTGCCTGGCGCGATGCCAAGTGGGAAAGGGTGGTGTCGAGGCTAAAGGCAGCAGGAAAGCCCGCAGCCCCCAGGTGTGTGGGGCTACGCAAGCAGTTCCCAAAGAACTTTAGAACAAGGCATAATTTTCCCTGCTGGCTCTTTCGGCGTGGGACGCATCTCCAGCCGTATGGCTGTTTTTGTGCCTGGCGTGGCACCAAGTGGGAAAGGGTGGTGTCGAGGCTGAAGGCATCAGGAAAGCCCACAGCCCCCAGGTCTGTGGGGCTATGCAAGCGGTTCCCAAAGAGATTTAGAACAAGGCCTAGTTTTCCCTGCTGGCTCCTTGGGCAGGGGACCCTTCTCCAGCCGTATAGCCATTTTTGTGCCTGGCGCGACGCCAAGTGGGAAAGGGTGGTGTGGAGGCTGAAGGCAGCAGGAAAGCCCGCAGCCCCCAGGTCTGTGGGTCTACGCAAGCGGTTCCCAAAGAGCTTTAGAAGAAGGCATAGTTTTCCCTGCTGGCTCTTTGGGCGGGGGACCCATCTCCAGCCGCATGGCCATTATTGTGCCTGGAGCGACACCTAGTTGGAAAGCGTAGTATTAAGGCTGAACACAGCAGGAAAGCCTGCAGCCCCCAGGTCTGTGGGTGCTACGCAAGCGGTTCCCAAAGGGCTTTAGAACAAGGCCTAGTTTTCCCTGCTGGGTCTTTGGGCAGGGGACACGTCTCCAGCCGTATGGCCATTTTTATACCTGGCGTGGCGCCAAGTGGGAAAGGGTGGTGTCGAGTCTGAAGGCAGTAGAAAAGCCCGCAGCCCCCAGGTCTGTGGGTGCTACGCAAGCGGTTCCCAAAGAGCTTTAGAACAAGGCATAGTTTTCCCTGCTGGCTCTTTGAGCGGGGGACACATCTCCAGCCGTATGGCCATATTTGTGCCTGGTGCGGCGCCAAGTGGGAAAGGGTGGTGTCGAGGCTGAAGGCAGCAGGAAAGCCCGCAGCCCCAAGGTCTGTGGGGCTACGCAAGCGGTTCCCAAAGAGCTTTAGAACAAGGCCAATTTTCCCCTGCTGGCTCTTTGGGCGGGGGACCCATCTCCAGCCGCATGGCCATTATTGTGCCTGGAGCGACACCTAGTGGGAAAGCGTAGTATTGAGGCTGAAGGCAGCAGGAAAGCCTGCAACCCCCAGGTCTGTGGGTGCTACGCAAGCGGTTCCCAAAGAGCTTTAGAACAAGGCCTAGTTTTCGCTGCTGGCTCTTTCGGTGTGGGACACATCTCCAGCCGTATGGCTGTTTTTGTGCCTGGCGTGGCACCAAGTGGGAAAGAGTGGTGTGGAGGCTGAAGGCAGCAGGAAAGAGCCCAGCCCCAGGTCTGTGGGGCTACGCAAGCGGTTCCCAAAGAGCTTTAGAACAAGGCATTGTTTTCCCTGCTGGCTCCTTGGGTGGGGGACCCATCTCCAGCCGTATGGCCATTTTAGTGCCTGGTGCGGCGCCAAGTGGGAAAGGGTGGTGTCGAGGCTGAAGGCAGCAGGAAAGCCCACAGCCCCCAGGTGTGTGGGGCTACGCAAGCGGTTCCCAAAGAGCTTTAGAACAAGGCATAGTTTTCCCTGCTGGCTCTTTCGGTGTGGGACGCATCTCCAGCCGTATGGCTGTTTTTGTGCCTGGCGTGGCACCAAGCGGGAAAGAGTGGTGTGGAGGCTGAAGGCAGCAGGAAAGGTCGCAGCCCCTGGTCTGTGGGGCTACGCAAGCGGTGCCCTAAGAGCTTTAGAACAAGGCATAGTTTTCCTGCTGGTTCCTTGGCGGGGGACCCATCTCCAGCCGTATGGCCATTTTTGTGCCTGGAGGGACACCTAGTGGGAAAGCGTAGTATTGAGGCTGAAGGCAGCAGAAAAGCCCGCAGCCCCCAGGTCTGTGGGGCTACGCAAGAGGTTCCCTAAAGAGCTTTAGAACAAGGCATAGTTTCCCCTGCTGGCTCCTTGGGCGGGGGACCCATCTCCAGCCGTATAGCCATTTTTGTGCCTGGCGCGATGCCAAGTGGGAAAGGGTGGTGTCGAGGCTAAAGGCAGCAGGAAAGCCCGCAGCCCCCAGGTGTGTGGGGCTACGCAAGCAGTTCCCAAAGAACTTTAGAACAAGGCATAGTTTTCCCTGCTGGCTCTTTCGGCGTGGGACGCATCTCCAGCCGTATGGCTGTTTTTGTGCCTGGCGTGGCACCAAGTGGGAAAGGGTGGTGTGGAGGCTGAAGGCATCAGGAAAGCCCACAGCCCCCAGGTCTGTGGGGCTATGCAAGCAGTTCCCAAAGAGATTTAGAAGAAGGCATAGTTTTCCCTGCTGGCTCTTTGGGCGGGGGACCCATCTCCAGCCGCATGGCCATTATTGTGCCTGGAGCGACACCTAGTTGGAAAGCGTAGTATTAAGGCTGAACACAGCAGGAAAGCCTGCAGCCCCCAGGTCTGTGGGTGCTACGCAAGCGGTTCCCAAAGAGCTTTAGAACAAGGCCTAGTTTTCCCTGCTGGGTCTTTGGGCAGGGGACACGTCTCCAGCCGTATGACCATTTTTATACCTGGCGTGGCGCCAAGTGGGAAAGGGTGGTGTGGAGGCTGAAGGCAGCAGGAAAGCCCGCAGCCCCCAGGTGTGTGGGGCTATGCAAGCGGTTCCCAAAGAGCTTTAGAACAAGGCATAGTTTTCCCTGCTGGCTCTTTCGGCGTGGGACGCATCTCCGTCTTTATGGCTGTTTTTGTGCCTGGCGTGGCACCAAGTGGGAAAGGGTGGTGTGGAGGCTGAAGGCAGCAGGAAAGCCCGCAGCCCCAGGTCTGTGGGGCTACGCCAGCGGTTCCCTAAGAGCTTTAGAACAAGGCCTAGTTTTCCCTGCTGGCTCCTTGGGCGGGGGACGCATCTCCAGCCATATGGCCATTTTTGTGCCTGGCGTGGCACAAGTGGGAAAGGGTGGTGTCGAGGCTGAAGTCAGCAGGAAAGCCCGCAGCCCCCAAGTCTGTGGGGCTATGCAAGCGGTTCCCAAAGAGCTTTAGAACAAGGCCTAGTTTACTCTGCTGGCACCTTGGGTGGGGGACCCATCTCCAGCCGTATAGCCATTATTGTGCCTGGCGCGACGCCAAGTGGGAAAGGGTGGTGTGGAGGCTGAAGGCAGCAGGAAAGCCCGCAGCCCCCAGGTCTGTGGGGCTACGCAAGAGGTTCCCAAAGAGCTTTAGAACAAGGCCTGGTTTTCCCTGCTGGCTCCTTGGGCGTGGGACAAATCTCCATCCGTATGGTCATTTTTGTGCCTGGCGCGGCGCCAAGTGGGAAAGGGTGGTGTCGAGGCTGAAGGCAGCAGGAAAGACCGCAGCCCCAAGGTCTGTGGGGCTACGCAAGCGGTTCCCAAAGAGCTTTAGAACAAGGCCTAGTTTTCGCTGCTGGCTCTTTCGGTGTGGGACACATCTCCAGCCGTATGGCTGTTTTTGTGCCTGGCGTGGCACCAAGTGGGAAAGAGTGGTGTGGAGGCTGAAGGCAGCAGGAAAGAGCCCAGCCCCAGGTCTGTGGGGCTACGCAAGCGGTTCCCAAAGAGCTTTAGAACAAGGCATTGTTTTCCCTGCTGGCTCCTTGGGTGGGGGACCCATCTCCAGCCGTATGGCCATTTTTGTGCCTGGTGCGGCGCCAAGTGGGAAAGGGTGGTGTCGAGGCTGAAGGCAGCAGGAAAGCCCACAGCCCCCAGGTATGTGGGGCTACGCAAGCGGTTCCCAAAGAGCTTTAGAACAAGGCATAGTTTTCCCTGCTGGCTCTTTCGGTGTGGGACGCATCTCCAGCCGTATGGCTGTTTTTGTGCCTGGCGTGGCACCAAGCGGGAAAGAGTGGTGTGGAGGCTGAAGGCAGCAGGAAAGGTCGCAGCCCCTGGTCTGTGGGGCTACGCAAGCGGTGCCCTAAGAGCTTTAGAACAAGGCATAGTTTTCCTGCTGGTTCCTTGGCGGGGGACCCATCTCCAGCCGTATGGCCATTTTTGTGCCGGGAGGGACACCTAGTGGGAAAGCGTAGTATTGAGGCTGAAGGCAGCAGAAAAGCCCGCAGCCCCCAGGTCTGTGGGGCTACGCAAGAGGTTCCCTAAAGAGCTTTAGAACAAGGCATAGTTTCCCCTGCTGGCTCCTTGGGCGGGGGACCCATCTCCAGCCGTATAGCCATTTTTGTGCCTGGCGCGATGCCAAGTGGGAAAGGGTGGTGTCGAGGCTAAAGGCAGCAGGAAAGCCCGCAGCCCCCAGGTGTGTGGGGCTACGCAAGCAGTTCCCAAAGAACTTTAGAACAAGGCATAGTTTTCCCTGCTGGCTCTTTCGGCGTGGGACCCATCCCAAGCCGTATGGCTGTTTTTGTGCCTGGCGTGGCACCAAGTGGGAAAGGGTGGTGTCGAGGCTGAAGGCATCAGGAAAGCCCACAGCCCCCAGGTCTGTGGGGCTATGCAAGCGGTTCCCAAAGAGATTTAGAACAAGGCCTAGTTTTCCCTGCTGGCTCCTTGGGCGGGGGACCCATCTCCAGCGGCATGGCCATTATTGTGCCTGGAGGGACACCTAGTGGGAAAGCGTAGTATTGAGGCTGAAGGCAGCAGGAAAGCCTGCAGCCCCCAGGTCTGTGGGTTCTACGCAAGCGGATCCAAAGAGCTTTAGAACAAGGCCTAGTTTTCCCTGATGGGTCTTTGAGCGGGGGACACATCTCCAGCCGTATGGCTGTTTTTGTGCCTGGCGTGGCACCAAGTGGGAAAGAGTGGTGTGGAGGCTGAAGGCACCAGGAAAGCCCACAGCCCCCAGGTGTGTGGGGCTACGCAAGCGGTTCCCAAAAAGCTTTAGAACAAGGCCTAGTTTTCCCTGCTGGCTCCTTGGGCAGGGGACCCTTCTCCAGCCGTATAGCCATTTTTGTGCCTGGCGCGACGCCAAGTGGGAAAGGGTGGTGTGGAGGCTGAAGGCAGCAGGAAAGCCCGCAGCCCCCAGGTCTGTGGGGCTACGCAAGCGGTTCCCAAAGAGCTTTAGAAGAAGGCATAGTTTTCCCTGCTGGCTCTTTGGGCGGGGGACCCATCTCCAGCCGCATGGCCATTATTGTGCCTGGAGCGACACCTAGTTGGAAAGCGTAGTATTAAGGCTGAAGACAGCAGGAAAGCCTGCAGCCCCCAGGTCTGTGGGTGCTACGCAAGCGGTTCCCAAAGAGCTTTAGAACAAGGCATATTTTTCCCTGCTGGTTCCTTGGGTGGGGGACCCATCTCCAGCCGTATGGCCATTTTTGTGCCTGGTGCGGCGCCAAGTGGGAAAGGGTGGTGTCGAGGCTGAAGGCAGCAGGAAAGCCCGCAGCCCCCAGGTGTGTGGGGCTATGCAAGCGGTTCCCAAAGAGCTTTAGAACAAGGCATAGTTTTCCCTGCTGGCTCTTTCGGCGTGGGACGCATCTCCGTCTTTATGGCTGTTTTTGTGCCTGGCGTGGCACCAAGTGGGAAAGGGTGGTGTGGAGGCTGAAGGCAGCAGGAAAGGTCGCAGCCCCAGGTCTGTGGGGCTACGCCAGCGGTTCCCTAAGAGCTTTAGAACAAGGCATAGTTTTCCCTGCTGGTTCCTTGGACGGGCGACCCATCTTCAGCCGTATGGCCATTTTTGTGCCTGGAGGGACACCTAGTGGGAAAGCGTAGTATTGAGGCTGAAGGCAGCAGGAAAGCCTGCACCCCCAGGTCTGTGGGTGCTACGCAAGCGGTTCCCAAAGAGCTTTAGAAGAAGGCATTGTTTTCCCTGCTGGCTCCTTGGGCGGGGGACGCATCTCCAGCCATATGGCCATTTTTGTGCCTGGCATGGCACAAGTGGGAAAGGGTGGTGTCGAGGCTGAAGTCAGCAGGAAAGCCCGCAGCCCCCAAGTCTGTGGGGCTATGCAAGCGGTTCCCAAAGAGCTTTAGAACAAGGCCTAGTTTACTCTGCTGGCACCTTGGGTGGGGGACCCATCTCCAGCCGTATAGCCATTTTTGTGCCTGGCGCGACGCCAAGTGGGAAAGGGTGGTGTCAAGGCTGAAGGCAGCAGGAAAGCCCGCAGCCCACAGGTCTGTGGGGCTACGCAAGAGGTTCCCAAAGAGCTTTAGAACAAGGCCTGGATTTCCCTGCTGGCTCCTTGGGCGTGGGACAAATCTCCATCCGTATGGTCATTTTTGTGCCTGGCGCGGCGCCAAGTGGGAAAGGGTGTTTTTGAGGCTGAAGGCAGCAGGAAAGCTTGCAGCCCCCAGGTCTGTGGGGCTACGCAAGCGGTTCCCAAAGAGCTTTAGAACAAGGCATAGTTTTCCCTGCTGGCTCTTTCGGCGTGGGACGTATCTCCAGCAGTATGGCTGTTTTTGTGCCTGGCGTGGCACCAAGTGGGAAAGGGTGGTGTCGAGGCTGAAGGCAGCAGGAAAGCCCGCAGCCCACCGGGTCTGTGGGGCTACGCAAGCGGTTCCCAAAGAGCTTTAGAACAAAGCATTGTTTTCCCTGCTGGCTCCTTGGGTGGGGTACCCATCTCCAGCCGTATGGCCATTTTTGTGCCTGGTGCGGCGCCAAGTGGGAAAGGGTGGTGTCGAGGCTGAAGGCAGCAGGAAAGCCCACAGCCCCCAGGTGTGTGGGGCTACGCAAGCGGTTCCCAAAGAGCTTTAGAACAAGGCATAGTTTTCCCTGCTGGCTCTTTCGGTGTGGGACGCATCTCCAGCCGTATGGCTGTTTTTGTGCCTGGCGTGGCACCAAGCGGGAAAGAGTGGTGTGGAGGCTGAAGGCAGCAGGAAAGGTCGCAGCCCCTGGTCTGTGGGGCTACGCAAGCGGTGCCCTAAGAGCTTTAGAACAAGGCATAGTTTTCCTGCTGGTTCCTTGGCGGGGGACCCATCTCCAGCCGTATGGCCATTTTTGTGCCTGGAGGGACACCTAGTGGGAAAGCGTAGTATTGAGGCTGAAGGCAGCAGAAAAGCCCGCAGCCCCCAGGTCTGTGGGGCTACGCAAGAGGTTCCCTAAAGAGCTTTAGAACAAGGCATAGTTTCCCCTGCTGGCTCCTTGGGCGGGGGACCCATCTCCAGCCGTATAGCCATTTTTGTGCCTGGCGCGATGCCAAGTGGGAAAGGGTGGTGTCGAGGCTAAAGGCAGCAGGAAAGCCCGCAGCCCCCAGGTGTGTGGGGCTACGCAAGCAGTTCCCAAAGAACTTTAGAACAAGGCATAGTTTTCCCTGCTGGCTCTTTCGGCGTGGGACGCATCTCCAGCCGTATGGCTGTTTTTGTGCCTGGCGTGGCACCAAGTGGGAAAGGGTGGTGTCGAGGCTGAAGGCATCAGGAAAGCCCACAGCCCCCAGGTCTGTGGGGCTATGCAAGCGGTTCCCAAAGAGATTTAGAACAAGGCCTAGTTTTCCCTGCTGGCTCCTTGGGCGGGGGACCCATCTCCAGCGGCATGGCCATTATTGTGCCTGGAGGGACACCTAGTGGGAAAGCGTAGTGTTGAGGCTGAAGGCAGCAGGAAAGCCTGCAGCCCCCAGGTCTGTGGGTTCTACGCAAGCGGATCCAAAGAGCTTTAGAACAAGGCCTAGTTTTCCCTGATGGGTCTTTGAGCGGGGGACACATCTCCAGCCTTATGGCTGTTTTTGTGCCTGGCGTGGCACCAAGTGGGAAAGAGTGGTGTGGAGGCTGAAGGCACCAGGAAAGCCCGCAGCCCCAAGGTCTGTGGGGCTACGCAAGAGGTTCCCAAATAGCTTCAGAACAAGGCCTAGTTTTCCCTGCTGGCTCTTTGGGCGTTGGACCCATCTCCAGCTGTATGGCCATTTTTGTGCCTGGCGTGGCGCCAAGTGGGAAAGGGTGGTTTTGAGGCTGAAGGCTGCAGAAAAGCCTGCAGCCCCCAGGTGTGTGGGGCTACGCAAGCGGTTCCCAAAAAGCTTTAGAACAAGGCCTAGTTTTCCCTGCTGGCTCCTTGGGCAGGGGACCCTTCTCCAGCCGTATAGCCATTTTTGTGCCTGGCGCGACGCCAAGTGGGAAAGGGTGGTGTGGAGGCTGAAGGCAGCAGGAAAGCCCGCAGCCCCCAGGTCTGTGGGGCTACGCAAGCGGTTCCCAAAGAGCTTTAGAAGAAGGCATAGTTTTCCCTGCTGGCTCTTTGGGCGTGGGACCCATCTCCAGCCGCATGGCCATTATTGTGCCTGGAGCGACACCTAGTTGGAAAGCGTAGTATTAAGGCTGAAGACAGCAGGAAAGCCTGCAGCCCCCAGGTCTGTGGGTGCTACGCAAGCGGTTCCCAAAGAGCTTTAGAACAAGGCATATTTTTCCCTGCTGGTTCCTTGGGTGGGGGACCCATCTCCAGCCGTATGGCCATTTTTGTGCCTGGTGCGGCGCCAAGTGGGAAAGGGTGGTGTGGAGGCTGAAGGCAGCAGGAAAGCCCGCAGCCCCCAGGTGTGTGGGGCTATGCAAGCGGTTCCCAAAGAGCTTTAGAACAAGGCATAGTTTTCCCTGCTGGCTCTTTCGGCGTGGGACGCATCTCCGTCTTTATGGCTGTTTTTGTGCCTGGCGTGGCACCAAGTGGGAAAGGGTGGTGTGGAGGCTGAAGGCAGCAGGAAAGGTCGCAGCCCCAGGTCTGTGGGGCTACGCCAGCGGTTCCCTAAGAGCTTTAGAACAAGGCATAGTTTTCCCTGCTGGTTCCTTGGACGGGCGACCCATCTTCAGCCGTATGGCCATTTTTGTGCCTGGAGCGACACCTAGTGGGAAAGCGTAGTATTGAGGCTGAAGGCAGCAGGAAAGCCTGCACCCCCAGGTCTGTGGGTGCTACGCAAGCGGTTCCCAAAGAGCTTTAGAAGAAGGCATTGTTTTCCCTGCTGGCTCCTTGGGCGGGGGACGCATCTCCAGCCATATGGCCATTTTTGTGCCTGGCGTGGCACAAGTGGGAAAGGGTGGTGTCGAGGCTGAAGTCAGCAGGAAAGCCCGCAGCCCCCAAGTCTGTGGGGCTATGCAAGCGGTTCCCAAAGAGCTTTAGAACAAGGCCTAGTTTACTCTGCTGGCACCTTGGGTGGGGGACCCATCTCCAGCCGTATAGCCATTTTTGTGCCTGGCGCGGCGCCAAGTGGGAAAGGGTGGTGTGGAGGCTGAAGGCAGCAGGAAAGCCCGCAGCCCCCAGGTCTGTGGGGCTACGCAAGAGGTTCCCAAAGAGCTTTAGAACAAGGCCTGGTTTTCCCTGCTGGCTCCTTGGGCGTGGGACAAATCTCCATCCGTATGGTCATTTTTGTGCCTGGCGCGGCGCCAAGTGGGAAAGGGTGTTTTTGAGGCTGAAGGCAGCAGGAAAGCTTGCATCCCCGAGGTCTGTGGGGCTACGCAAGCGGTTCCCAAAGAGCTTTAGAACAAGGCATAGTTTTCCCTGCTGGCTCCTTCGGCGTGGGACGTATCTCCAGCCGTATGGCTGTTTTTGTGCCTGGCGTGGCACCAAGTGGGAAAGGGTGGTGTCGAGGCTGAAGGCAGCAGGAAAGCCCGCAGCACACCGGGTCTGTGGGGCTACGCAAGCGGTTCCCAAAGAGCTTTAGAAGAAGGCATATTTTTCCCTGCTGGTTCCTTGTGCGGGGGACCCATCTCCAGTCATATGGCCATTTTTGTGCCTGGCGCGACGCCAAGTGGGAAAGGGTGGTGTGGAGGCTGAAGGCAGCAGGAAAGCCCGCAGCCCCCAGGTCTGTGGGGCTACGCAAGCGGTTCCCAAAGAGCTTTAGAACAAGGCATTTTTTCCCTGCTGGCTCCTTGTGCGGGCGACCCATCTCCAGTCATATGGCCATTTATGTGCCTGGCGCGGCGCCAAGTGGGAAAGGGTGGTGTCGAGGCTGAAGGCAGCAGGAAAGCCCGCAGCCCCCAGGTCTGTGGGGCTACGCAAGCGTTTCTCAAAGAGCTTTAGAACACGGCATAGTTTTCCCTTCTAGCTCCTTTGGCGGGGGACCCATCTCCAGCCGTATGGCTGTTTTTGTGCCTGGCATGGCACCAAGTGGGAAAGGGTGGTGTGGAGGCTGAAGGCAGTAGGAAAGCCCGCAGCCCCCAGGTCTGTGGGGCTACGCAAGCGGTTCCCAAACAGCTTTAGAACAAGGCATATTTTTCCCTGTTGGTTCCTTGGGTGGGGGACCCATCTCCAGCCATATGGCCATATTTGTGCCTGGCGTGGCGCCAAGTGGGAAAGGGTGGTGTCGAGGCTAAAGGCAGCAGGAAAGCCCGCAGCCCCCAAGTCTGTGGGGCTATGCAAGCGGTTCCCAAAGAGCTTTAGAACAAGGCCTGGTTTACTCTGCTGGCTCCTTGGGTGGGGGACCCATCTCCAGCCGTATAGCCATTTTTGTGCCTGGCGCGGCTCCAAGTGGGAAAGGGTGGTGTGGAGGCTGAAGGCAACAGGAAAGCTTGCAGCCCCGAGGTCTGTGGGTGCTACGCAAGCGGTTCCCAAAGAGCTTTAGAACAAGGCCTAGTTTTCCCTGCTGGGTCTTTGGGCAGGGGACACATCTCCAGCCGTATGGCCATTTTTATACCTGGCGTGGCGCCAAGTGGGAAAGGGTGGTGTGGAGGCTGAAGGCAGTAGAAAAGCCCGCAGCCCCCAGGTCTGTGGGTGCTACGCAAGCGGTTCCCAAAGAGCTTTAGAACAAGGCCTAGTTTTCCCTGCTGGGTCTTTGAGCGGGAGACACATCTCCAGCCGTATGGCCATATTTGTGCCTGGCGTGGCGCCAAGTGGGAAAGGGTGTTTTTGAGGCTGAAGGCAGCAGGAAATCCCGCAGCCCCCAGGTCTGTGGGGCTACGCAAGCGGTTCCCAAAGAGCTTTAGAACAAGGCCTAGTTTTCCCTGCTGGCTCTTTGGGCGGGGGACCCATCTCCAGCCGTATGGCCATTTTTGTGCCTGGTGCGGCGCCAAGTGGGAAAGGGTGGTGTCGAGGCTGAAGGCAGCAGGAAAGCCCGCAGCCCCCAGGTGTGTGGGGCTACGCAAGCGGTTCCCAAAGGGCTTTAGAACACGGCATAGTTTTCCCTGCTGGCTCTTTCGGTGTGGGACGCATCTCCAGCCGTATGGCTGTTTTTGTGCCAGGCGTGGCACCAAGCGGGAAAGAGTGGTGTGGAGGCTGAAGGCAGCAGGAAAGGTCGCAGCCCCTGGTCTGTGGGGCTACGCAAGCGGTTCCCATAGAGCTTTAGAACAAGGCATAGTTTTCCCTGCTGGTTCCTTGGGCGGGGGACCCATCTTCAGCCGTATGGCCATTTTTGTGCCTGGAGCGACACCTAGTGGGAAAGCGTAGTATTGAGGCTGAAGGCAGCAGGAAAGCCTGTAGCCCCCAGGTCTGCGGGGCTACGCAAGCGGTTCCCAAAGAGCTTTAGAAGAAGGCATTGTTTTCCCTGCTGGTTCCTTGGGCGGGGGACCCATCTTCAGCCGTATGGCCATTTTTGTGCCTGGAGCGACACCTAGTGGGAAAGCGTAGTATTGAGGCTGAAGGCAGCAGGAAAGCCTGCAGCCCCCAGGTCTGTGGGTGCTACGCAAGCGGTTCCCAAACAGCTTTGGAACAAGGCCTAGTTTTCCCTGCTGGGTCTTTGGGCAGGGGACACATCTCCAGCCGTATGGCCATTTTTGTGCCTGGCGTGGCGCCAAGTCGGAAAGGGTGGTGTGGAGGCTGAAGGCAGTAGAAAAGCCCGCAGCCCCCAGGTCTGTGGGTTCTACGCAAGCGGTTCCCAAAGAGCTTTAGAACAAGGCCTAGTTTTCCCTGCTGGTTCCTTGGGCGTGGGACCAATCTCCAGCCATATGGCCATTTTTGTACCTGGCGTGGCGCCAAGTGTGAAAGTGTGGTGTCGAGGCTGAAGGCAGCAGGAAAGCCAGCAGCCCCCAGGTCTGTGGGGCTACGCAAGCGGTTCCCAAAGAGCTTTAGAACGCGGCCTAGTTTTCCCTGTTGGGTCTTTGGGCTGGGGACCCATCTCCAGCCGTATGGCCATTTTTGTGCCTAGCGCGGCACCAAGTGGCAAAGGGTCATGTCAAGGCTGAAGGCAGCAGGAAAGCCCGTAGACCCCAGGTCTGTGGGGCTACGCAAGCGGTTCCCAAAGAGCTTTAGAACAAGGCCTGGTTTTCCCTGCTGGCTCTTTGGGCGGGGGACCCACTTCCAGCCGTATGGCTCTTTTTGTGCCTGGCGTGGCACCAAGTGGGAAAGGGTGGTGTGGAGGCTGAAGGCAGCAGGAAAGAGCGCAGCCCCAGGTCTGTGGGGCTACGCAAGCGGTTCCCAAAGAGCTTTAGAACAAGGCATAGTTTTCCCTGCTGGCTCCTTGGGCGGGGGACCCATCTCCAGCGGCATGACCATTATTGTGCCTGGAGCGACACCTAGTGGGAAAGCGTAGTATTGAGGCTGAAGGCAGCAGGAAAGCCTGCAGCCCCCAGGTCTTTGGGGCTACGCAAGCGGTTCCCAAATAGCTTTAGAACAAGGCATAGTTTTCCCTGCTGGCTCCTTGGGCGTGGGACCCATCTCCAGCCGTATAGCCATTTTTGTGCCTTGCGCGACGCCAAGTTGCAAGGGGTGGTTTGGAGGCTGAAGGCACCAGGAAAGCCCGCAGCCCCCAGGTCTGCGGGGCTACGCAAGCGGTTCCCAAAGAGCTTTAGAACAAGGCCTGGTTTTCCCTGTTGGTTCCTTGGGCGTGGGACCAATCTCCATCCGTATGGCCATTTTTGTGCCTGGCGCGGCGCCAAGTGGGAAAGGGTGGTGTCGAGGCTAAAGGCAGCAGGAAAGCCCGCAGCCCCCAGGTCTGTGGGGCTACGCAAGGGGTTCCCAAAGAGCTTTAGAACAAGGCCTAGTTTTCCCTGCTGGCTCTTTGGGCGGGGGACCCATCTCCAGCCGTATAGCCGTACTTGTGCCTGGCGTGGCACAAGTGGGAAAGGGTGGTGTCAGGGCTGAAAGCAGCAGGAAAGCCCGCAGCCCCCAAGTCTGTGGGGCTATGCAAGCGGTTCCCAAAGAGCTTTAGAACAAGGCCTGGTTTACTCTGCTGGCTCCTTGGGTGGGGGACCCATCTCCAGCCGTATAGCCATTTTTGTGCCTGGCGCGGCGCCAAGTGGGAAAGGGTGGTGTGGAGGCTGAAGGCAACAGGAGAGCTTGCAGCCCCGAGGTCTGTGGGTGCTACGCAAGCGGTTCCCAAAGAGCTTTAGAACACGGCCTAGTTTACCCTGCTGGGTCTTTGGGCAGGGGACACATCTCCAGCCGTATGGCCATTTCTATACCTGGCGTGGCGCCAAGTGGGAAAGGGTGGTGTGGAGGCTGAAGGCAGCAGGAAAGGTCGCAGCCCCTGGTCTGTGGGGCTACGCAAGCGGTTCCCAAATAGCTTTAGAACAAGGCATATTATTCCCTGCTGGTTCCTTGGGAGGGGGACCCATCTTCAGCCGTATGGCCATTTTTGTGCCTGGAGCGACACCTAGTGGGAAAGCGTAGTATAGAGGCTGAAGGCAGCAGGAAAGCCTGCAGCCCCCAGGTCTGTGGGTGCTACGCAAGCGGTTCCCAAAGAGCTTTAGAAGAAGGCATTGTTTTCCCTGCTGGCTCCTTGTGCGGGGGACGCATCTCCATCCGTATGGCCATTTTTGTGCCTACCGCGGCGCCAAGTGGGAAAGGGTGGTGTCGAGGCTGAAGGCAGCAGGAAAGCCTGCAGCCCCCAGGTCTGTGGGGCTACGCAAGCGGTTCCCACAGAGCTTTAGAACAAGGCATTGTTTTCCCTGCTGGCTCCTTGGGTGGGGGACCCATCTCCAGCCGTATGGCCATTTTTGTGCCTGGTGCGGCGCCAAGTGGGAAAGGGTGTTGTGGAGGCTGAAGGCAGCAGGAAAGCCCGCAGCCCCCAGGTCTGTGGGGCTACGGAAGCAGTTCCCAAAGAACTTTAGGACAAGGCATAGTTTTCCCTGCTGGCTCTTTCGGCGTGCGACGCATCTCCAGCCGTATGGCTGTTTTTGTGCCTGGCGTGGCACCAAGTGGGAAAGGGTGGTGTCGACGCTGAAGGCATCAGGAAAGCCCACAGCCCCCAGGTCTGTGGGGCTATGCAAGCGGTTCCCAAAGAGCTTTAGAACAAGGCATAGTTTTCCCTGCTGGCTCCTTGGGCGGGGGACCCATCTCCAGCGGCATGGCCATTATTGTGCCTGGAGCGACACCTAGTGGAAAAGCGTAGTATTGAGGCTGAAGGCAGCAGGAAAGCCTGCAGCCCCCAGGTCTGTGGGTTCTACGCAAGCGGATCCAAAGAACTTTAAAACAAGGCCTAGTTTTCCCTGATGGGTCTTTGAGCGGGGGACACATCTCCAGCCGTATGGCCATTTTTGTGCCTGGCGCGGCGCCAAGTGGGAAAGGGTGGTGTCGAGGCTGAAGGCTGCAGAAAAGCCTGCAGCCCCCAGGTCTGCGGGGCTACGCAAGCGGTTCCCAAAGAGCTTTAGAACAAGGCCTAGTTTTCCCTGCTGGCTCCTTGGGCAGGGGACCCATCCCCAGCCGTATAGCCATTTTTGTGCCTGGCGCGACGCCAAGTTGGAAAGGGTGGTGTGGAGGCTGAAGGCAGCAGGAAAGCCCGCAGCCCCCAGGTCTGTGGGTCTACGCAAGGGGTTCCCAAAGAGCTTTAGAACAAGGCCTGGTTTTCCCTGCTGGTTCCTTGGGCGTCGGACCAATCTCCATCCGTATGGCCATTTTTGTGCCTAGCGCGGCGCCAAGTGGCAAAGGGTCATGTCAAGGCTGAAGGCAGCAGGAAAGCCCGTAGACCCCAGGTCTGTGGGGCTACGCAAGCGGTTCCCAAAGAGCTTTAGAACAAGGCATAGTTTTTTCTGCTGGCTCCTTGGGTGAGGGACCTATCTTCAGCTGTATAGCCATTTTTGTGCCTGGCGCGGCGCCAAGTGGGAAAGGGTTGTGTCGAGGCTGAAGGCAGCAGGAAAGCCTGCAGCCCCCAGGTCTTTGGGGCTACTCAAGCGGTTCCCAAAGAGCTTTAGAACAAGGCATAGTTTTCCTGCTGGTTCCTTGGGCGGGGGACCCATCTTCAGCCGTATGGCCATTTTTGTGCCTGGAGCGACACCTAGTGGGAAAGCGTAGTATTGAGGCTGAAGGCAGCAGGAAAGCCTGCAGCCCCCAGGTCTGTGGGTGCTACGCAAGCGGTTCCCAAAGAGCTTTGGAACAAGGCCTAGTTTTCCCTGCTGGGTCTTTGGGCAGGGGACACATCTCCAGCCGTATGGCCATTTTTGTGCCTGGCGTGGCGCTAAGTGGGAAAGGGTGGTGTGGAGGCTGAAGGCAGCAGAAAAGCCCGTAGACCCCAGGTCTGTGGGGCTACACAAGCAGTTCCCAAGGAGCTTTAGAACAAGGCATAGTTTTCCCTGCTGGGTCCTTGGGCGGGGGACAATTCTCCAGCCGTATGGCCATTTTTGTGCCTGGCGCGGCGCCAAGTGGGAAAGGGTGGTGTCGAGGCTGAAGGCAGCAGGAAAGCTAGCAGCCCCAGGTCTTGGGGCTACGCAAGCGGTTCCCATAGAGCTTTAGAACAAGGCATAGTTTTCCCTGCTGGTTCCTTGGCGGGGGACCGATCTCCAGCCGTATGGCCATTTTTGTGCTTGTAGCGACACCTACTGGGAAAGCGTAGTATTGAGGCTGAAGGCAGCAGGAAAGCCTGTAGCCCCCAGGTCTGTGGGTGCTACGCAAGCGGTTCCCAAAGAGCTTTAGAACAAGGGCTAGTTTTCCCTGCTGGCTCTTTGGGCGGTGAACCTACCTCGACCCGTATGCCCATTTTTGTGCCTGGCGTGGCGCCAATTGGGAAAGGTTAGTTTTGAGGCTGAAGGCAGCAGGAAAGCCTGCAGCACCCAGGTCTGTGGGGCTACGCAAGAGGTTCCCAAATAGCTTTAGAACAAGGCCTAGTTTTTTCTGCTGGCTTCTTGGGAGGGGGACCTATCTTCAGCTGTATAGCCATTTTTGTGCCTGGCGCGGCACCAAGTGGGAAAGGGTGGTGTCAAGGCTGAAGGCAGCAGGAAAGCCTGCAGCCCCCAGGTCTGTGGGGCTACGCAAGAGATTCCCAAAGAGCTTTAGAACAAGGCATAGTTTTCCCTGCTGGTTCCTTGGGCGGGTGACACATCTCCACCCGTATAGCCATTTTTGTGCCTGGCGCGGCACCAAGTGGGAAAGGGTGGTGTCGAGGCTGAAGGCATCAGGAAAGCCCGCAGCCCCCAGGTCTGCGGGGCTACGCAAGCAGTTCCCAAAGAGCTTTAGAACAAGGCATAATTTTCCCTGCTGGCTCTTTGTGCGTGGGACCAATCTCCATCCATATGGCCATTTTTTTGCCTGGCGTGGCGCCAAGTGGGAAAGGGTGGTGTGGAGGCTGAAGGCAGCAGGAAAGCCTGCAGCACCCATGTCTGCTGGGCTACGCAAGAGGTACCCAAATAGCTTTAGAACAAGGCCTAGTTTTTTCTGCTGGCTTCTTGGGAGGGGGACCTATCTTCAGCTGTATAGCCATTTTTGTGCCTGGCGCGGCACCAAGTGGGAAAGGGTGGTGTCAAGGCTGAAGGCAGCAGGAAAGCCTGCAGCCCCCAGGTCTGTGGGGCTACGCAAGTGATTCCCAAAGAGCTTTAGAACAAGGCATAGTTTTCCCTGCTGGTTCCTTGGGCGGGTGACACATCTCCACCCGTATAGCCATTTTTGTGCCTGGCGCGGCACCACGTGGGAAAGGGTGGTGTCGAGGCTGAAGGCATCAGGAAAGCCCGCAGCCCCCAGGTCTGCGGGGCTACGCAAGCGGTTCCCAAAGAGCTTTAGAACAAGGCATAATTTTCCCTGCTGGCTCTTTGTGCGTGGGACCAATCTCCATCCGTATGGCCATTTTTTTGCCTGGCGTGGCGCCAAGTGGGAAAGGGTGGTGTGGAGGCTGAAGGCAGCAGGAAAGCCTGCAGCACCCAGGTCTGTGGGGCTACGCAAGAGGTTCCCAAATAGCTTTAGAACAAGGCATAGTTTTCCCTGCTGGCTTCTTGGGAGGGGGACCTATCTTCAGCTGTATAGCCATTTTTGTGCCTGGCGCGGCACCAAGTGGGAAAGGGTGGTGTCGAGGCTGAAGGCATCAGGAAAGCCCGCAGCCCCCAGGTCTGCGGGGCTACGCAAGCGGTTCCCAAAGAGCTTTAGAACAAGGCATAATTTTCCCTGCTGGCTCTTTGTGCGTGGGACCAATCTCCATCCGTATGGCCATTTTTTTGCCTGGCGTGGCGCCAAGTGGGAAAGGGTGGTGTGGAGGCTGAAGGCAGCAGGAAAGCCTGCAGCACCCAGGTCTGTGGGGCTACGCAAGAGGTTCCCAAATAGCTTTAGAACAAGGCATAGTTTTCCCTGCTGGCTTCTTGGGAGGGGGACCTATCTTCAGCTGTATAGCCATTTTTGTGCCTGGCGCGGCACCAAGTGGGAAAGGGTGGTGTCAAGGCTGAAGGCAGCAGGAAAGCCTGCAGCCCCCAGGTCTGTGGGGCTACGCAAGCGGTTCCCACAGAGCTTTAAAACAAGGTCTAGTTTTCCCTGCTGGCTCCTTGTGCGGGGCACCTATCTCCAGCCGTATTGCCATTTCTGTGCCTGGCGCGGCGCCAAGTGGGAAAGGGTGTTTTTGAGGGTGAAGGCAGCAGGAAAGCCCGCAGCCACCAGGTCTGTGGGGCTACGCAAGTGATTCCCAAAGAGCTTTAGAACAAGGCATAGTTTTCCCTGCTGGCTCCTTGGGCGGGGGACCCGTCTCCAGCCGTATGGCCATTTTTGCTCCTGGCGCGGCGCCAAGTGGGAAAGGGTGGTGTGGAGGCTGAAAGCAGCAGGAAAGCCCGCAGCCCCCAGGTCTGTGGGGCTACGCAAGTGGTTCACAAAGAGCTTTAGAGCCAGGACCTTTTCTCCCTACACTGTCCATTGAGTTGTCCTCAAAACCAATATACATCCTGCTATATCTCCCACGTGGAAAGTGCCAGGAGGGAGAAGTGGGGATTATGTTTAGACTTTCTCGGAACTGCTTCAAATCAACTAGATATCTTTGTGCTGTAAATCTCCCAACAGCCAAACGCAAAAGCAGCAAACATCTCGCTGTATGTCCCACATCCAAAGTGCCAAGAGAGAGCTTGCTCTCCCTGTCTTTGAGTACTGTTTTCACTGTCCCGGTTACCTCTTGGCTAACATTCTCTTCAGAGCTGCAGTGAAACCAGGAACCACGTGGAGAAGGCACCCACACTGAAAGTGCCTGGAGGGAACATTGGGGCTTCTTCTCAGTGTCTCTGACATAGGGTTTCACTGTCCCGGGAAAGTCTCTGCTAACACCCTGCAGAGCGCTGTGCCCAATATACAGAAACGTCTTGCGGTATCTCCTACAGGGAAAGTGCCAGGAGGGAATTGTCGAGCTTGTTCTCAGTGTCTCTGAGAATTGCTCTGATTATCTGTGTGACCTCTTTGCTAAGACTCTCCAGAGAGCCGTCCTCAAAACCAACACACATCTTGACATATCTCCCACATTGATCGCAGTGTCTCCAGAAACGGCATTCAAGGAGCCAGGACCTTTTCTCCCTACACTGTCCATTGAGTTGTCCTCAAAACCAATATACATCCTGCTATATCTCCCACGTGGAAAGTGCCAGGAGGGAGAAGTGGGGATTATGTTTAGACTTTCTCGGAACTGCTTCAAATCAACTAGATATCTTTGTGCTGTAAATCTCCCAACAGCCAAACGCAAAAGCAGCAAACATCTCGCTGTATGTCCCACATCCAAAGTGCCAAGAGAGAGCTTGCTCTCCCTGTCTTTGAGTACTGTTTTCACTGTCCCGGTTACCTCTTGGCTAACATTCTCTTCAGAGCTGCAGTGAAACCAGGAACCACGTGGAGAAGGCACCCACACTGAAAGTGCCTGGAGGGAACATTGGGGCTTCTTCTCAGTGTCTCTGACATAGGGTTTCACTGTCCCGGGAAAGTCTCTGCTAACACCGTGCAGAGCGCTGTGCCCAATCTACAGAAACGTCTTGCGGTATCTCCTACAAGGAAAGTGCCAGGAGGGAATTGTCGAGCTTGTTCTCAGTGTCTCTGAGAATTGCTCTGATTATCTGTGTGACCTCTTTGCTAAGACTCTCCAGAGAGCCGTCCTCAAAACCAACACACATCTTGACATATCTCCCACATTGATCGCAGTGTCTCCAGAAACGGCATTCAAGGAGCCAGGACCTTTTCTCCCTACACTGTCCATTGAGTTGTCCTCAAAACCAATATACATCCTGCTGTATCTCCCACATGGAAAGTGCCAGGAGGGAGAAGTGGGGATTATGTTTAGACTTTCTCGGAACTGCTTCAAATCAACTAGATATCTTTGTGCTGTAAATCGCCCAACAGCCAAACGCAAAAGCAGCAAACATCTCGCTGTATGTCCCACATCCAAAGTGCCAAGAGATAGCTTGCTCTCCCTGTCTTTGAGTACTGTTTTCACTGTCCCGGTTACCTCTTGGCTAACATTCTCTTCAGAGCTGCAGTGAAAGCAGGAACCACGTGGAGAAGGCACCCACACTGAAAGTGCCTGGAGGGAACATTGGGGCTTCTTCTCAGTGTCTCTGACATAGGGTTTCACTGTCCCGGGAAAGTCTCTGCTAACACCCTGCAGAGCGCTGTGCCCAATATACAGAAACGTCTTGCGGTATCTCCTACAGGGAAAGTGCCAGGAGGGAATTGTCGAGCTTGTTCTCAGTGTCTCTGAGAATTGCTCTGATTATCTGTGTGACCTCTTTGCTAAGACTCTCCAGAGAGCCGTCCTCAAAACAAACACACATCTTGACATATCTCCCACATTGATCGCAGTGTCTCCAGAAACGGCATTCAAGGAGCCAGGACCTTTTCTCCCTACACTGTCCATTGAGTTGTCCTCAAAACCAATATACATCCTGCTATATCTCCCACGTGGAAAGTGCCAGGAGGGAGAAGTGGGGATTATGTTTAGACTTTCTCGGAACTGCTTCAAATCAACTAGATATCTTTGTGCTGTAAATCGCCCAACAGCCAAACGCAAAAGCAGCAAACATCTCGCTGTATGTCCCACATCCAAAGTGCCAAGAGAGAGCTTGCTCTCCCTGTCTTTGAGTACTGTTTTCACTGTCCCGGTTACCTCTTGGCTAACATTCTCTTCAGAGCTGCAGTGAAAGCAGGAACCACGTGGAGAAGGCACCCACACTGAAAGTGCCTGGAGGGAACATTGGGGCTTCTTCTCAGTGTCTCTGACATAGGGTTTCACTGTCCCGGGAAAGTCTCTGCTAACACCCTGCAGAGCGCTGTGCCCAATATACAGAAACGTCTTGCGGTATCTCCTACAGGGAAAGTGCCAGGAGGGAATTGTCGAGCTTGTTCTCAGTGTCTCTGAGAATTGCTCTGATTATCTGTGTGACCTCTTTGCTAAGACTCTCCAGAGAGCCGTCCTCAAAACAAACACACATCTTGACATATCTCCCACATTGATCGCAGTGTCTCCAGAAACGGCATTCAAGGAGCCAGGACCTTTTCTCCCTACACTGTCCATTGAGTTGTCCTCAAAACCAATATACATCCTGCTATATCTCCCACGTGGAAAGTGCCAGGAGGGAGAAGTGGGGATTATGTTTAGACTTTCTCGGAACTGCTTCAAATCAACTAGATATCTTTGTGCTGTAAATCTCCCAACAGCCAAACGCAAAAGCAGCAAACATCTCGCTGTATGTCCCACATCCAAAGTGCCAAGAGAGAGCTTGCTCTCCCTGTCTTTGAGTACTGTTTTCACTGTCCCGGTTACCTCTTGGCTAACATTCTCTTCAGAGCTGCAGTGAAAGCAGGAACCACGTGGAGAAGGCACCCACACTGAAAGTGCCTGGAGGGAACATTGGGGCTTCTTCTCAGTGTCTCTGACATAGGGTTTCACTGTCCCGGGAAAGTCTCTGCTAACACCGCGCAGAGCGCTGTGCCCAATATACAGAAACGTCTTGCGGTATCTCCTACAGGGAAAGTGCCAGGAGGGAATTGTCGAGCTTGTTCTCAGTGTCTCTGAGAATTGCTCTGATTATCTGTGTGACCTCTTTGCTAAGACTCTCCAGAGAGCCGTCCTCAAAACCAACACACATCTTGACATATCTCCCACATTGATCGCAGTGTCTCCAGAAACGGCATTCAAGGAGCCAGGACCTTTTCTCCCTACACTGTCCATTGAGTTGTCCTCAAAACCAATATACATCCTGCTGTATCTCCCACATGGAAAGTGCCAGGAGGGAGAAGTGGGGATTATGTTTAGACTTTCTCGGAACTGCTTCAAATCAACTAGATATCTTTGTGCTGTAAATCGCCCAACAGCCAAACGCAAAAGCAGCAAACATCTCGCTGTATGTCCCACATCCAAAGTGCCAAGAGAGAGCTTGCTCTCCCTGTCTTTGAGTACTGTTTTCACTGTCCCGGTTACCTCTTGGCTAACATTCTCTTCAGAGCTGCAGTGAAAGCAGGAACCACGTGGAGAAGGCACCCACACTGAAAGTGCCTGGAGGGAACATTGGGGCTTCTTCTCAGTGTCTCTGACATAGGGTTTCACTGTCCCGGGAAAGTCTCTGCTAACACCCTGCAGAGCGCTGTGCCCAATATACAGAAACGTCTTGCGGTATCTCCTACAGGGAAAGTGCCAGGAGGGAATTGTCGAGCTTGTTCTCAGTGTCTCTGAGAATTGCTCTGATTATCTGTGTGACCTCTTTGCTAAGACTCTCCAGAGAGCCGTCCTCAAAACCAACACACATCTTGACATATCTCCCACATTGATCGCAGTGTCTCCAGAAACGGCATTCAAGGAGCCAGGACCTTTTCTCCCTACACTGTCCATTGAGTTGTCCTCAAAACCAATATACATCCTGCTGTATCTCCCACATGGAAAGTGCCAGGAGGGAGAAGTGGGGATTATGTTTAGACTTTCTCGGAACTGCTTCAAATCAACTAGATATCTTTGTGCTGTAAATCGCCCAACAGCCAAACGCAAAAGCAGCAAACATCTCGCTGTATGTCCCACATCCAAAGTGCCAAGAGAGAGCTTGCTCTCCCTGTCTTTGAGTACTGTTTTCACTGTCCCGGTTACCTCTTGGCTAACATTCTCTTCAGAGCTGCAGTGAAAGCAGGAACCACGTGGAGAAGGCACCCACACTGAAAGTGCCTGGAGGGAACATTGGGGCTTCTTCTCAGTGTCTCTGACATAGGGTTTCACTGTCCCGGGAAAGTCTCTGCTAACACCGCGCAGAGCGCTGTGCCCAATATACAGAAACGTCTTGCGGTATCTCCTACAGGGAAAGTGCCAGGAGGGAATTGTCGAGCTTGTTCTCAGTGTCTCTGAGAATTGCTCTGATTATCTGTGTGACCTCTTTGCTAAGACTCTCCAGAGAGCCGTCCTCAAAACAAACACACATCTTGACATATCTCCCACATTGATCGCAGTGTCTCCAGAAACGGCATTCAAGGAGCCAGGACCTTTTCTCCCTACACTGTCCATTGAGTTGTCCTCAAAACCAATATACATCCTGCTATATCTCCCACATGGAAAGTGCCAGGAGGGAGAAGTGGGGATTATGTTTAGACTTTCTCGGAACTGCTTCAAATCAACTAGATATCTTTGTGCTGTAAATCGCCCAACAGCCAAACGCAAAAGCAGCAAACATCTCGCTGTATGTCCCACATCCAAAGTGCCAAGAGAGAGCTTGCTCTCCCTGTCTTTGAGTACTGTTTTCACTGTCCCGGTTACCTCTTGGCTAACATTCTCTTCAGAGCTGCAGTGAAAGCAGGAACCACGTGGAGAAGGCACCCACACTGAAAGTGCCTGGAGGGAACATTGGGGCTTCTTCTCAGTGTCTCTGACATAGGGTTTCACTGTCCCGGGAAAGTCTCTGCTAACACCCTGCAGAGCGCTGTGCCCAATATACAGAAACGTCTTGCGGTATCTCCTACAGGGAAAGTGCCAGGAGGGAATTGTCGAGCTTGTTCTCAGTGTCTCTGAGAATTGCTCTGATTATCTGTGTGACCTCTTTGCTAAGACTCTCCAGAGAGCCGTCCTCAAAACCAACACACATCTTGACATATCTCCCACATTGATCGCAGTGTCTCCAGAAACGGCATTCAAGGAGCCAGGACCTTTTCTCCCTACACTGTCCATTGAGTTGTCCTCAAAACCAATATACATCCTGCTGTATCTCCCACATGGAAAGTGCCAGGAGGGAGAAGTGGGGATTATGTTTAGACTTTCTCGGAACTGCT
Source organism: Chroicocephalus ridibundus (assembly GCF_963924245.1). Taxonomy (NCBI): domain Eukaryota; kingdom Metazoa; phylum Chordata; class Aves; order Charadriiformes; family Laridae; genus Chroicocephalus; species Chroicocephalus ridibundus. Next base: position 591,785 of record NW_026961714.1, read on the forward strand.
TCAAATCAACTAGATATCTTTGTGCTGTAAATCTCCCAACAGCCAAACGCAAAAGCAGCAAACATCTCGCTGTATGTCCCACATCCAAAGTGCCAAGAGAGAGCTTGCTCTCCCTGTCTTTGAGTACTGTTTTCACTGTCCCGGTTACCTCTTTGCTAACATTCTCTTCAGAGCTGCAGTGAAAGCAGGAACCACGTGGAGAAGGCACCCACACTGAAAGTGCCTGGAGGGAACATTGGGGCTTCTTCTCAGTGTCTCTGACATAGGGTTTCACTGTCCCGGGAAAGTCTCTGCTAACACCGTGCAGAGCGCTGTGCCCAATATACAGAAACGTCTTGCGGTATCTCCTACAGGGAAAGTGCCAGGAGGGAATTGTCGAGCTTGTTCTCAGTGTCTCTGAGAATTGCTCTGATTATCTGTGTGACCTCTTTGCTAAGACTCTCCAGAGAGCCGTCCTCAAAACCAACACACATCTTGACATATCTCCCACATTGATCGCAGTGTCTCCAGAAACGGCATTCAAGGAGCCAGGACCTTTTCTCCCTACACTGTCCATTGAGTTGTCCTCAAAACCAATATACATCCTGCTGTATCTCCCACATGGAAAGTGCCAGGAGGGAGAAGTGGGGATTATGTTTAGACTTTCTCGGAACTGCTTCAAATCAACTAGATATCTTTGTGCTGTAAATCGCCCAACAGCCAAACGCAAAAGCAGCAAACATCTCGCTGTATGTCCCACATCCAAAGTGCCAAGAGAGAGCTTGCTCTCCCTGTCTTTGAGTACTGTTTTCACTGTCCCGGTTACCTCTTGGCTAACATTCTCTTCAGAGCTGCAGTGAAAGCAGGAACCACGTGGAGAAGGCACCCACACTGAAAGTGCCTGGAGGGAACATTGGGGCTTCTTCTCAGTGTCTCTGACATAGGGTTTCACTGTCCCGGGAAAGTCTCTGCTAACACCCTGCAGAGCGCTGTGCCCAATATACAGAAACGTCTTGCGGTATCTCCTACAGGGAAAGTGCCAGGAGGGAATTGTCGAGCTTGTTCTCAGTGTCTCTGAGAATTGCTCTGATTATCTGTGTGACCTCTTTGCTAAGACTCTCCAGAGAGCCGTCCTCAAAACCAACACACATCTTGACATATCTCCCACATTGATCGCAGTGTCTCCAGAAACGGCATTCAAGGAGCCAGGACCTTTTCTCCCTACACTGTCCATTGAGTTGTCCTCAAAACCAATATACATCCTGCTGTATCTCCCACATGGAAAGTGCCAGGAGGGAGAAGTGGGGATTATGTTTAGACTTTCTCGGAACTGCTTCAAATCAACTAGATATCTTTGTGCTGTAAATCGCCCAACAGCCAAACGCAAAAGCAGCAAACATCTCGCTGTATGTCCCACATCCAAAGTGCCAAGAGAGAGCTTGCTCTCCCTGTCTTTGAGTACTGTTTTCACTGTCCCGGTTACCTCTTGGCTAACATTCTCTTCAGAGCTGCAGTGAAAGCAGGAACCACGTGGAGAAGGCACCCACACTGAAAGTGCCTGGAGGGAACATTGGGGCTTCTTCTCAGTGTCTCTGACATAGGGTTTCACTGTCCCGGGAAAGTCTCTGCTAACACCCTGCAGAGCGCTGTGCCCAATATACAGAAACGTCTTGCGGTATCTCCTACAGGGAAAGTGCCAGGAGGGAATTGTCGAGCTTGTTCTCAGTGTCTCTGAGAATTGCTCTGATTATCTGTGTGACCTCTTTGCTAAGACTCTCCAGAGAGCCGTCCTCAAAACCAACACACATCTTGACATATCTCCCACATTGATCGCAGTGTCTCCAGAAACGGCATTCAAGGAGCCAGGACCTTTTCTCCCTACACTGTCCATTGAGTTGTCCTCAAAACCAATATACATCCTGCTGTATCTCCCACATGGAAAGTGCCAGGAGGGAGAAGTGGGGATTATGTTTAGACTTTCTCGGAACTGCTTCAAATCAACTAGATATCTTTGTGCTGTAAATCTCCCAACAGCCAAACGCAAAAGCAGCAAACATCTCGCTGTATGTCCCACATCCAAAGTGCCAAGAGAGAGCTTGCTCTCCCTGTCTTTGAGTACTGTTTTCACTGTCCCGGTTACCTCTTGGCTAACATTCTCTTCAGAGCTGCAGTGAAAGCAGGAACCACGTGGAGAAGGCACCCACACTGAAAGTGCCTGGAGGGAACATTGGGGCTTCTTCTCAGTGTCTCTGACATAGGGTTTCACTGTCCCGGGAAAGTCTCTGCTAACACCGTGCAGAGCGCTGTGCCCAATATACAGAAACGTCTTGCGGTATCTCCTACAGGGAAAGTGCCAGGAGGGAATTGTCGAGCTTGTTCTCAGTGTCTCTGAGAATTGCTCTGATTATCTGTGTGACCTCTTTGCTAAGACTCTCCAGAGAGCCGTCCTCAAAACAAACACACATCTTGACATATCTCCCACATTGATCGCAGTGTCTCCAGAAACGGCATTCAAGGAGCCAGGACCTTTTCTCCCTACACTGTCCATTGAGTTGTCCTCAAAACCAATATACATCCTGCTGTATCTCCCACATGGAAAGTGCCAGGAGGGAGAAGTGGGGATTATGTTTAGACTTTCTCGGAACTGCTTCAAATCAACTAGATATCTTTGTGCTGTAAATCTCCCAACAGCCAAACGCAAAAGCAGCAAACATCTCGCTGTATGTCCCACATCCAAAGTGCCAAGAGAGAGCTTGCTCTCCCTGTCTTTGAGTACTGTTTTCACTGTCCCGGTTACCTCTTGGCTAACATTCTCTTCAGAGCTGCAGTGAAAGCAGGAACCACGTGGAGAAGGCACCCACACTGAAAGTGCCTGGAGGGAACATTGGGGCTTCTTCTCAGTGTCTCTGACATAGGGTTTCACTGTCCCGGGAAAGTCTCTGCTAACACCCTGCAGAGCGCTGTGCCCAATATACAGAAACGTCTTGCGGTATCTCCTACAGGGAAAGTGCCAGGAGGGAATTGTCGAGCTTGTTCTCAGTGTCTCTGAGAATTGCTCTGATTATCCCTGTGACCTCTTTGCTAAGACTCTCCAGAGAGCCGTCCTCAAAACCAACACACATCTTGACATATCTCCCACATTGATCGCAGTGTCTCCAGAAACGGCATTCAAGGAGCCAGGACCTTTTCTCCCTACACTGTCCATTGAGTTGTCCTCAAAACCAATATACATCCTGCTGTATCTCCCACATGGAAAGTGCCAGGAGGGAGAAGTGGGGATTATGTTTAGACTTTCTCGGAACTGCTTCAAATCAACTAGATATCTTTGTGCTGTAAATCGCCCAACAGCCAAACGCAAAAGCAGCAAACATCTCGCTGTATGTCCCACATCCAAAGTGCCAAGAGAGAGCTTGCTCTCCCTGTCTTTGAGTACTGTTTTCACTGTCCCGGTTACCTCTTGGCTAACATTCTCTTCAGAGCTGCAGTGAAAGCAGGAACCACGTGGAGAAGGCACCCACACTGAAAGTGCCTGGAGGGAACATTGGGGCTTCTTCTCAGTGTCTCTGACATAGGGTTTCACTGTCCCGGGAAAGTCTCTGCTAACACCCTGCAGAGCGCTGTGCCCAATATACAGAAACGTCTTGCGGTATCTCCTACAGGGAAAGTGCCAGGAGGGAATTGTCGAGCTTGTTCTCAGTGTCTCTGAGAATTGCTCTGATTATCTGTGTGACCTCTTTGCTAAGACTCTCCAGAGAGCCGTCCTCAAAACCAACACACATCTTGACATATCTCCCACATTGATCGCAGTGTCTCCAGAAACGGCATTCAAGGAGCCAGGACCTTTTCTCCCTACACTGTCCATTGAGTTGTCCTCAAAACCAATATACATCCTGCTGTATCTCCCACATGGAAAGTGCCAGGAGGGAGAAGTGGGGATTATGTTTAGACTTTCTCGGAACTGCTTCAAATCAACTAGATATCTTTGTGCTGTAAATCGCCCAACAGCCAAACGCAAAAGCAGCAAACATCTCGCTGTATGTCCCACATCCAAAGTGCCAAGAGAGAGCTTGCTCTCCCTGTCTTTGAGTACTGTTTTCACTGTCCCGGTTACCTCTTGGCTAACATTCTCTTCAGAGCTGCAGTGAAAGCAGGAACCACGTGGAGAAGGCACCCACACTGAAAGTGCCTGGAGGGAACATTGGGGCTTCTTCTCAGTGTCTCTGACATAGGGTTTCACTGTCCCGGGAAAGTCTCTGCTAACACCGCGCAGAGCGCTGTGCCCAATATACAGAAACGTCTTGCGGTATCTCCTACAGGGAAAGTGCCAGGAGGGAATTGTCGAGCTTGTTCTCAGTGTCTCTGAGAATTGCTCTGATTATCTGTGTGACCTCTTTGCTAAGACTCTCCAGAGAGCCGTCCTCAAAACAAACACACATCTTGACATATCTCCCACATTGATCGCAGTGTCTCCAGAAACGGCATTCAAGGAGCCAGGACCTTTTCTCCCTACACTGTCCATTGAGTTGTCCTCAAAACCAATATACATCCTGCTATATCTCCCACATGGAAAGTGCCAGGAGGGAGAAGTGGGGATTATGTTTAGACTTTCTCGGAACTGCTTCAAATCAACTAGATATCTTTGTGCTGTAAATCTCCCAACAGCCAAACGCAAAAGCAGCAAACATCTCGCTGTATGTCCCACATCCAAAGTGCCAAGAGAGAGCTTGCTCTCCCTGTCTTTGAGTACTGTTTTCACTGTCCCGGTTACCTCTTTGCTAACATTCTCTTCAGAGCTGCAGTGAAAGCAGGAACCACGTGGAGAAGGCACCCACACTGAAAGTGCCTGGAGGGAACATTGGGGCTTCTTCTCAGTGTCTCTGACATAGGGTTTCACTGTCCCGGGAAAGTCTCTGCTAACACCGTGCAGAGCGCTGTGCCCAATATACAGAAACGTCTTGCGGTATCTCCTACAGGGAAAGTGCCAGGAGGGAATTGTCGAGCTTGTTCTCAGTGTCTCTGAGAATTGCTCTGATTATCTGTGTGACCTCTTTGCTAAGACTCTCCAGAGAGCCGTCCTCAAAACCAACACACATCTTGACATATCTCCCACATTGATCGCAGTGTCTCCAGAAACGGCATTCAAGGAGCCAGGACCTTTTCTCCCTACACTGTCCATTGAGTTGTCCTCAAAACCAATATACATCCTGCTGTATCTCCCACATGGAAAGTGCCAGGAGGGAGAAGTGGGGATTATGTTTAGACTTTCTCGGAACTGCTTCAAATCAACTAGATATCTTTGTGCTGTAAATCGCCCAACAGCCAAACGCAAAAGCAGCAAACATCTCGCTGTATGTCCCACATCCAAAGTGCCAAGAGAGAGCTTGCTCTCCCTGTCTTTGAGTACTGTTTTCACTGTCCCGGTTACCTCTTGGCTAACATTCTCTTCAGAGCTGCAGTGAAAGCAGGAACCACGTGGAGAAGGCACCCACACTGAAAGTGCCTGGAGGGAACATTGGGGCTTCTTCTCAGTGTCTCTGACATAGGGTTTCACTGTCCCGGGAAAGTCTCTGCTAACACCCTGCAGAGCGCTGTGCCCAATATACAGAAACGTCTTGCGGTATCTCCTACAGGGAAAGTGCCAGGAGGGAATTGTCGAGCTTGTTCTCAGTGTCTCTGAGAATTGCTCTGATTATCTGTGTGACCTCTTTGCTAAGACTCTCCAGAGAGCCGTCCTCAAAACCAACACACATCTTGACATATCTCCCACATTGATCGCAGTGTCTCCAGAAACGGCATTCAAGGAGCCAGGACCTTTTCTCCCTACACTGTCCATTGAGTTGTCCTCAAAACCAATATACATCCTGCTGTATCTCCCACATGGAAAGTGCCAGGAGGGAGAAGTGGGGATTATGTTTAGACTTTCTCGGAACTGCTTCAAATCAACTAGATATCTTTGTGCTGTAAATCTCCCAACAGCCAAACGCAAAAGCAGCAAACATCTCGCTGTATGTCCCACATCCAAAGTGCCAAGAGAGAGCTTGCTCTCCCTGTCTTTGAGTACTGTTTTCACTGTCCCGGTTACCTCTTTGCTAACATTCTCTTCAGAGCTGCAGTGAAAGCAGGAACCACGTGGAGAAGGCACCCACACTGAAAGTGCCTGGAGGGAACATTGGGGCTTCTTCTCAGTGTCTCTGACATAGGGTTTCACTGTCCCGGGAAAGTCTCTGCTAACACCCTGCAGAGCGCTGTGCCCAATATACAGAAACGTCTTGCGGTATCTCCTACAGGGAAAGTGCCAGGAGGGAATTGTCGAGCTTGTTCTCAGTGTCTCTGAGAATTGCTCTGATTATCTGTGTGACCTCTTTGCTAAGACTCTCCAGAGAGCCGTCCTCAAAACCAACACACATCTTGACATATCTCCCACATTGATCGCAGTGTCTCCAGAAACGGCATTCAAGGAGCCAGGACCTTTTCTCCCTACACTGTCCATTGAGTTGTCCTCAAAACCAATATACATCCTGCTGTATCTCCCACATGGAAAGTGCCAGGAGGGAGAAGTGGGGATTATGTTTAGACTTTCTCGGAACTGCTTCAAATCAACTAGATATCTTTGTGCTGTAAATCTCCCAACAGCCAAACGCAAAAGCAGCAAACATCTCGCTGTATGTCCCACATCCAAAGTGCCAAGAGAGAGCTTGCTCTCCCTGTCTTTGAGTACTGTTTTCACTGTCCCGGTTACCTCTTTGCTAACATTCTCTTCAGAGCTGCAGTGAAAGCAGGAACCACGTGGAGAAGGCACCCACACTGAAAGTGCCTGGAGGGAACATTGGGGCTTCTTCTCAGTGTCTCTGACATAGGGTTTCACTGTCCCGGGAAAGTCTCTGCTAACACCCTGCAGAGCGCTGTGCCCAATATACAGAAACGTCTTGCGGTATCTCCTACAGGGAAAGTGCCAGGAGGGAATTGTCGAGCTTGTTCTCAGTGTCTCTGAGAATTGCTCTGATTATCTGTGTGACCTCTTTGCTAAGACTCTCCAGAGAGCCGTCCTCAAAACCAACACACATCTTGACATATCTCCCACATTGATCGCAGTGTCTCCAGAAACGGCATTCAAGGAGCCAGGACCTTTTCTCCCTACACTGTCCATTGAGTTGTCCTCAAAACCAATATACATCCTGCTGTATCTCCCACATGGAAAGTGCCAGGAGGGAGAAGTGGGGATTATGTTTAGACTTTCTCGGAACTGCTTCAAATCAACTAGATATCTTTGTGCTCTAAATCGCCCAACAGCCAAACGCAAAAGCAGCAAACATCTCGCTGTATGTCCCACATCCAAAGTGCCAAGAGAGAGCTTGCTCTCCCTGTCTTTGAGTACTGTTTTCACTGTCCCGGTTACCTCTTGGCTAACATTCTCTTCAGAGCTGCAGTGAAAGCAGGAACCACGTGGAGAAGGCACCCACACTGAAAGTGCCTGGAGGGAACATTGGGGCTTCTTCTCAGTGTCTCTGACATAGGGTTTCACTGTCCCGGGAAAGTCTCTGCTAACACCGTGCAGAGCGCTGTGCCCAATATACAGAAACGTCTTGCGGTATCTCCTACAGGGAAAGTGCCAGGAGGGAATTGTCGAGCTTGTTCTCAGTGTCTCTGAGAATTGCTCTGATTATCTGTGTGACCTCTTTGCTAAGACTCTCCAGAGAGCCGTCCTCAAAACCAACACACATCTTGACATATCTCCCACATTGATCGCAGTGTCTCCAGAAACGGCATTCAAGGAGCCAGGACCTTTTCTCCCTACACTGTCCATTGAGTTGTCCTCAAAACCAATATACATCCTGCTGTATCTCCCACATGGAAAGTGCCAGGAGGGAGAAGTGGGGATTATGTTTAGACTTTCTCGGAACTGCTTCAAATCAACTAGATATCTTTGTGCTCTAAATCGCCCAACAGCCAAACGCAAAAGCAGCAAACATCTCGCTGTATGTCCCACATCCAAAGTGCCAAGAGAGAGCTTGCTCTCCCTGTCTTTGAGTACTGTTTTCACTGTCCCGGTTACCTCTTGGCTAACATTCTCTTCAGAGCTGCAGTGAAAGCAGGAACCACGTGGAGAAGGCACCCACACTGAAAGTGCCTGGAGGGAACATTGGGGCTTCTTCTCAGTGTCTCTGACATAGGGTTTCACTGTCCCGGGAAAGTCTCTGCTAACACCGCGCAGAGCGCTGTGCCCAATATACAGAAAC